>NC_043702.1:111348584-111463582 GCF_006229205.1 Suricata suricatta
GAGAGAGAGAGAGACACACAGCATGAGCTGGCAAGGGTCAGAACGAGAGGGAGACACAGAATCAGAAGCAGGCTCTAGGCTCTGAGCTGTCAGCACAGAGCCTGATGCGGAGCTCAAACCCACGAACCTTGAGATCATGACCTGAGCCAAAGTGGGACATTTAACCGACTGAGCCACCCAGTTGCCCCTGTTTGTTTGTTTACTTATTTATTTAGAGAACATGAGCAACGGCAGGGGAGAGGCAGAGAGAAAGGGAGAGCGAGAATCCCAAGCAGGCTCCATGCTGTCAGTGCAGAGCCCAACTCCGGACTTAGGAACCATAAAAAACCAAAAGTCAGTTGCTTAAAACACTTAAACCAACCAGCACCCTAGATCCTTTAATATTAACATGTATTATGCATATGCAGGAATAGGACATTGTATTTGGGATTTTCAATGTTTCCCCCTCCCCCCAAATTTACTTACTCCCAGAACCAGGTTTGCACACAAAGTACATACCTATCTACAACTTGTGTTGGAGAAATCTCCTGGAACACAGTGTGAGAAATCCTGAGGCGGAGAGAAGAGACACGGCAAAATTAAGATCTTGAATCCGCACATTTTCCTTTTGAAACGAGCTGATGTCCAGACACAGCATTAGGACTTGACGCTATTCGGTATTGTGGGTTGACGCCCTTTGTCCGTCGCTGTGCGTCCCTCATTCCTGCCCCTCCACGGCCCCACCGTACATTCCTTCACAACTGCAGCTGCGCGGGCTATATGACAGCCCAAACCAGCTGTTTTTTGACTTTTTCTTAGCATAAGAGCACACTTTAAAAGTGAATTCTTATATAAAATGCTGTAATCTCTATGTATAACAGATAAAGAGAGCTTCTCATACCTATAAATATGTTTTAGACATTTACATTTACATTAATTTGTCAGAATAATTAATACAAATAATACATTCTTCAATGGGAGCTGTGAACATTAATAGACATCTTACATCATCCTCCTCAGTAGGTAACTGATTTTTGTTTTGTTTCAGTTATGAACAGATTTTATTTGTTATTTTTTATTACTTTTTTAATGTGTGTTTATTTTTAAATTTTTTAATGTTTATTTATTTTTGAGAGCGAGAGAGAGAGAGAGCATGCGCAAGAAGGGGAGGGGCAGAAAGAGAGGGAGACACAGAATTCAAAGCAGGCTCCAGGCTGTGAACACAGAGCCCAATGCCGGACTTGGACTCACAGATCGTGAGATCATGAGTGAGCTGAAGTCTACCACTTCCCAACTGAGCCTCCCAGTTGGCCCTTATAAATACATTTTAAAACATAACTTAAACACATAAGTAATTGTATGTGGTAACAGAGTTTTTATGTATTTATTATTTTTTTAGTAGTTGACAACTTACTTGACAAGATACTCTTTAAAAATTTTTTTTAATATTTATTTATTTTTCAGAGAAAGACACAGCATGAGCAGGGAAGGGGCAAAAAGAGAGGGAGACACAGAATCTGAAGCAACTCCAGGCTCTGAGCTGTCAGCACAGAATCTGATGCGGGGCTCGAACTCACGAACCACAAGATCATGACCTGAGCCAAAGTCAGTTGCTTAACCAACTGAGCCACTAGGCGCCCCACAATTACAAGATACTCTTAAATTAAGCAGACTTAGCTGGAAAAATGTCATGTCAAAATTAGTTTATATAAATTGAGCTGTCCACTTCCAGTCAAGATGCAGTAGAAGGGACCAGATTTATCCTTTGTACATAATAAAGAACACAGATGAAATATGGGAAACCATGGTGTCCATCAGTGGGCACCAGGCAGCATGAGAGAGGGAAGTGGGCCACCTGAGACCCACCGGTGCCCCTGTGAAGGGCCCTGAGAGAGTTTCTAGGATGCAGCTCAGAGAGGGGCATCCCCGGTGGGTCAGTCCGGGGGGTCTAGACAGGCCATGGTAGCTAAAGTTCACGGAGCAGAGTACCAAGGAGGAGAGAGTTGAACAGAGAGCGAGTTGAAGAAATCTGCAGAGGATCCCCTGATTCCTTAGGGGAGTACTGACCAGCATGCACGTAGGGGAACTACCCCAGCAGCTCACTGAGGCTGGAAATAGAGGCATGTCTTACTTTTCTGTGCTTTGCTTCTCTCAGTGTGATTTTTCCAAAGCATTTGCTCACTTTTTGTCTCCGTGTCACAGTTGGTCTCTGTATTTTAAACTTTTTCATTAATATTACATTTGTTACGGTGATCTGTGATCAGCAACTATGACGTGCTGAAAGGTCAGATGATGGTTAGCATTCATAGCAATAAAATCTTAAGGGATGCCTGGGTGGCTCAGTCAGTTAAGCGTCCAGCTTTGGCTCAGGTCATGATCTCATGGTTTGTGGGTTCAAGCCCCGTGTCAGGCTGTGTGCTGACAGCTAGCTCAGAGCCTGGAGCCTGCTTCAGATTCTGTATCTCCCTCTCTCTCTGACCCTCCCCTGCTCGCACTGTCTCTGCCTCTCAAAAAATAAATAAAAACCATTAAACTTAAAAAAAAAATCTTAAAATGTAGGTATGTATGTTGATTTTATAGATATAATGCTATTGCCACTTATTTGATTACAGTATAGTGTAAACATAACTTTTATATGTTCCTTTGATTCTTTTTCTTGTGGTTTTCACTTTATTAAGTGAACCTGTAACATCTTCAAGGCATGTCTGTGGCCAGAGTAGAAAATCCCTTTAACTCATAGGATATTGGGTAGATAATAAAATGGTTTTGCCTAAACAAAGGAGCAAAATCTGCTCTAACTTAAAGACTATTCTGATCCCACCTAATAAAGCAAGCCTTGAAAGAATTAATTTGTTTCCAAGTTACAAATTACATCCCAGAACAAAGACCAAGAATATTTATAATACAAAAGTACTCAGCATTCAAAAAAGTAAAATTCAGAATGTTTAGTATCTAGTTACACATTAGCAGGCATGCAAAGAAGCAGGCAAGTATGAGCCATGATGAGGAGAAAACTTAGTCAATAAAAACAGACCTCCCCCAAATGACAAAGATGATAGGATTTATAGACAAAGGGCATAGAAGTGTTATTAAAACTATGTTCCAGATTGTAGAAGAAAGATAGAGCACATTAGGTACTCAGGAAAGATATAAAAATATAGTTTTTAATTTTTATGTATTTATTTTAAAGTTTATTTATTTTGAGGAGGGGGCAGAAAGAGAGAGAGAGAGAGAGAGAGAGAGAGAGAGAGAGAGAGAGAATTCCAAGCGGACTCTGCTTTGTCAGTGTGGAACCCGATGTGGGGCTTGATCTCAAACTCTGAATATATCTGTACTTTCGATTTATTTTCTCTGGGAAGTTTAGGGACTACGATTTTAGCCCCAACTTCCTGTTCTCCGTAATAATGGCAGACACCATTTTCATCCTTGCATCACTCCTGTGGAGTAATCAGGGAATGGTGTTCTGAGCACTCTTCGGCTGATAAGAGCAGCCATGGAGTGGTCTGCACGATGGAGGCGTCTCAGATCATTACCAGCATCAATCAAGAAGCATAGAAAGCCTACCACGTTCACATCATTATGGATTGGAAACCTGCACTTAATGTGTGCAATGAATTAGAAATCACTAACGGTTTCTCAGGATGAGGAAACTGTAGTAAGATGTGATGCCTGTTATGGATAAGTGAAGATTAATGAGATTTTTACTGACATTCATCAAGTGTCAAATCATGGGCAGGTCATTTGTAGGCATAACTACACCAGTGCTTGGGTTTTACTTCAATTCTCCAGAGGGAAGGTGTGATTGTGAACAGCCACGGCTTTTCACTGCTCTGGCAAATCCCAGAGAGTTGCAAAAATTCGTGAACTAAAAGTATTCTTCATTTTTTTGCTTTTTTTTTGTCCTCTGTGCTTAAAATTATGATTGGCTCTTGACATTTGGCTTGTTAAAGAATGTCAAACATCATGATTACCTAACAGTCTTCATCAAGCCAACAGTTTGTAATTCATCTAGCATTAGTTTCCTAATGAATGTGTAACATAAGTAAATCACTGTTCCATTGAAACTGTCTTCCCCTTTTTCCCAATTCTGCACTCCAGCGAGCATTAAAATGTGCTTTGTTCATGTTCACCAATGGTGGTAGATTCGGTTATTGGCCCCCATTGTTCATCCTTCCTTGAATCTATGCTTTTTGCCATGTTAATATGCAGTTCTTTTCACTAAAGATGTAAACTTTCCCCAATCCATAACTTCAGGCTTGATCATGTAATTTCTTTTGCCTAATTGAAATGGGGGCAAATATATAATTTGCTAAATTATTTTTATTTTGTTTTTTTTTCTTTTTTTCTTTTGAGAGAAAGAATAAGCAAATGAGGGGGGAGATGAATGAGGCAGAGAGAGAGAGAGAGAGAGAGAGAGAGAGAGAGAGAGAGAGAGAGAGAGGGAATCCCAAGCAGGCTCTGCACAGCCAGCACAGAGCCTGATGCAAACCGGGCTCACAAACCATGAGACCGTGACCTGAGCCAAAATCAAGATTTCGACACTTAACTGACTGAGCTACCTAGGCTCCTCTATAGTTTGCTAATTCTCTGCATAAACTTTAAACAGTTACATATGTTTTTTTTTCTCTGTTGGGTTGCTGCTGTTGCCATGAAGGGAACATGCCCAAGTCACCTGCTAGTCCAAGGACGATGAGAGACATGTGGGGCAGAGCTGAACCCCGCTTGCCGCGGATAGCAAACTCAGCTGAGCCAAGCACAGATTAACATCCTCCCCCCACCCTCCTGCCCACCTTGCCCACAGATTCCAAGCAAGATTCTTGTTTTAAACCATTGAGTTTGCAGGTGGTTTATTCCGTAGCAAAGCTAACTGATCAATCATTTCTTGAGTGCCTACAGTATTCTAGAGATGGGTGCGGAACAGGGCAGTCAGAGATATGCAAAATGTAGGTTTTTGCCCTTAAGGGAAGTCTAGTCTTCTGCCATTTCGCAACAAGATACTTCTCTGATTGGAAGGAGGATACAGAGTCTTAGGCTCTCAGACTCCAGCTGCAAGTCCTGCCTTATTTCATGCATCCAGAAGTATTAATGTAAACAGTGACAGCGACAGTGCCAATAGAAAAGTCTAGTAAAAGGCTTAAGAGAATTCTTAGTCCTTTATTAATAAGGGGATCCCTTGTTAAAAGGGAATTCTTAATAAATTCTTATTAAAGGGCTTTAGTTCAAACTTTAGTGGCCACTTTTCAAAGAATGTTTGTAGATTACATAGATGACACAGGTAGATGGGGATAGGTACATTTTTTTTTATTTACAAAAAAACATTCACCAAAAGATCTCTTTAAATCTATGGTTCTCAAAGAGTTGCATAAGACTCACGCTTAGGAGAAAGTATTTTATTTTCTCTTTGAATTCAGAATCCTCACGGACTCTGACTCAGTAGGTCTGGGATGGGGCGCTTGGTCTGCAGTTTCCTTGCCCCCTTCTCCTTTTTGCCCCTCCAATTATGATGCTATCGGTTTACAGACCACTAACTGAGAATTTCTGCTCAAAATGGCAAGCTCTCTGGGCATTCAAAACATACTATGACATGAATTTATATGGACTCTGTCTCAGGTTTCTTAGAAACTGGCAGAGCTCGGCCAGTTCCTAAGCCTCCCTGCTCCATTCTTCCCATCATCTCACCTTATTTCCTGACGCCTACCTCCTGACCAGATCAGCATGGGTTCTGGATATTGCTCTGCCCTTGGCAGGTGCTCAGCTAGCATTTTTTGAATGATCCGTATGCTTGTCACTTACCTGGACCCAGACGCCTGCCGGCTCCTCCTTGTCAGCTGACTCCTATAGATCTATCACTGGCTTGATGATGGAAGTCGTCCTGGCCCTTATCTATCCATCTCTCATTCTGAATCCTCCTCTTGCCTTCATCCCCTCCCCCAACAATTTGTCTTCATGGACCACTATCGCTCAAGACTGACAATCCCTGAGCTTTATGTTTATTGGGACCTAGTGCAGCTGGAGGATCAGACCCCAGACCAGACCTTTTGTTATCATTAAGACTGGCCTGAACTCCCACAGTTTCGGCGCATCTTAAGGAGGAAGAAAGATGGAGGAAGCAGAAAACTGGTTTGTGTCGATGAATAATGACTGGCCTCCTGGGACCAGGCCAAGGCAAAACAGAATCAAATACCATTCTAGAAGTGTCCACAGCCACAGGGAAGCAGGCATGTTTACAATGCACATCGAAGTCATTTAGAATCACTCAAGTACAGTCCAGAATATGAGCTGCTTTCTGTTTAATAGGTATCAATAAGTAATCCCAGCACACAGCAAAATTACAAGTCCGCACTGCCATCTGGAGCTTGATGTCACGGCTGCTTAGTAACCCGCCACCTGATGTCATTCTGTTTCTCCCTTGTCTGTTATGCAAGGATTTTGCAACGTCCCGGAGCACGAGCGAAGTGAAGAAACACAAGTGACGGTGAGGTTCCAGGCTGGCCTGCCCTGTTTAGGAGTTGCTCTCAGACATGGCACAGGAGTCGGGTTTGGTTTGGTAAATGAAATTCTTTATTTAATGGCCCTGCGACCCTGGGATTCTGCCTGTTTAGATCCTGCTTCACATTAATTATTAAATTCAATGCCATTTTGAGAACAAATACAAAGAGCTTATGGAGTGGTGCATCAATTCAACTGTGACCAATCAAATGACAGTCTGAATTCATTCAGGAACGCTGCCATCTAGAGGAATCCTATGGCAAATTCTTTTGTAAAACCAAAGATCCTCTTCAAGTGTATAAATGATAATTATCCTTTTTATTTGTTCATTTTGGTCAATGCAAGTTTCTTGTGAGTGCACACAACACTTTTCTGTAACTCTCTGTAGGCACATGTTGCTTTCTATTTGCTCTGGGCCTTGGATTTGCTGGATTTGTGCCCTGCCTAGTCTGTTCACTCTTCTGGTCATATCAGGGCCTTCCTGATATTTGAGTTCTGTGAGCACCTTTTTCCCGCCCTGCGCAAAGCAGGCGCTGGTGTTCGTTACCGGAGTGAATATCTGGAGAGCACAATTTATATGGTTTATCACATCAGCCAGCACATAGGACTCTCTGCTACCAAGAAGCAACAACATTGAAAACATGAATCAGCCTTGAAAAGGTTTTTTACTGCATCCAGTGATGGTGCTATCAAAATGGCGTTGCCCTGAATTTGAGAGGGCAGCTACCATTTTGTCTTGTAAAATCTCTCTGTGTCATTGTCAGAAAAGGAATCCAATATTGTGCAGAAGAAGGGTTTAAACGTTTAGTGTTCTTTGCATTATTATAAGTCATTTACCATTTGTTTCATTAGCACAAATAACATGTGACGATTTCCTGTGGTCTGTTAAGCCTGAATTTTCTCACAAACCTTTATTGTCCTATCACCTGAGAGCATATCATTGCAAAAGTTGAAATGAAATGGTATCATTCATGGCAAAGGGTTTTTAAACGGAGCTGGGAGGCCATTAAGAAGCAGTATGCAATTCCTCATCCGCGGAGCCATGAGATTTTGAACTGAGCAAGCCTCAAATATCCCAAAGACTCATCCTGAAAACCTGCAGTCTGTATGGGAAGAGAGTGCTTAGTGAGAGCCTTAAGAACCCAAAGATCTGCAGCCAAGACTACGTGTCTGCCACCAACACCCATCAAGATTTTTTGTAAACGACATATACAAGCATCCCTTTTTGGTTTTTAAAACTCCTGACTTTTGTTCTGGGGTGGGGGGCACACACTGGATTCCTGCCCAAACCTGTACTCCCCAGATTGCAATTTGGAGGCCCTAGAGAAATAGTTTTGTTTTTATTTAACTCAGTTAACATCATGGATTGTGACAAATCCTTTATTAGAATTAAAAAAAATTTTTTAACTCCTTAAAGTCATGGACTATCTTAGGGTTTTTGTTTTTTATTACATGGACTCTCATGGTTCTGTGTGAAAAATAGGCACTCAAGGAATAAATGCATGGACTTCTTTGAAGATAGACTACGGAAGAAAACATGCTACCGATGGTATTTTTAAATTTAATTTTTGCAAATTTTAATCATTATTTAGTAATTAAATACTTTTTATTTAATTGTTGCAAACCACCTGGATGACATTTTCAGCACCACTGAGAGCAGACACACATTCTAGTTCTTGGTCATGTAACACGCCCTTAACACATTTTTGCATAGTAAGAAAGATGTCTCAGGGAGCACTCCTAAGTAGTGTCATCGTGAAGTGAACACTTGAGCGAACACGTCTGTGCTGACAGTGTTGGGAGACAATTCTCCACGGGTCTGTCACATTTCTACATGTTTTGAGAGCAGAGGCCTTTCTTCTGGACCATCTTTTCCAGAGTATTTGGGTGGCAAACAGCCTTAGAAAAGAGTTAATGTCTCCTGGGGAAAAGGGCAGGTTTTCTCACAGCCTTGAAAGAGACAGATGAGCAATATCACTTGTTAAGACAATATAGCTGGTGTCTGTCACAGACATGGAAGGCCCCGAGCACCCGTCAGGCGTACTCCTGGGGGTCTTACGGGTACCCTACATGGTTTTCACATCTCCATAGGTAGATGGAAGGCGAGGAGGCGAGGCATACCAGTGCAGCTAATGGACTGGCCACGAGGAATTCCCACTCATCTCTGAGTCCTCAAAACTGTGACAGGGTCTGGTTCTCAGCAGACTTTCATTAAACATTCTGTTCCTTCTCCCCTTCCTTCAAAACAGTCTTCTCCCCCATGTCTTTCCTTTCATCAAATCCATTTTTTCTCTCTCCCCTTTAGTTTCTCTTCTCCCCCTTCATTTTCTTTAATGAAAAACATCATTTTTCACTCTCCAGTTGTATTTAGGACTTAAAATAATTGTGGAAGAGGTAACACTTAAACCCTGGCCCTACCACCTGGAAGCTCATTGATCTTGGGAAGGTCACTAGTTCGCTCGTCCCTCCTAATCTATGCACTGGGACAATGAAACATCCTCATGGGGATACTATGAGTCTTCAGTGACATAAGTGCATGGCTGGGCTCCACAGACTCAAACATGGGATAGAAAATGGTCTTGCTGCTGTGATTCACTGCCGTGGCTTCATCAAAGGGTCTGATTGGCTGCTTTGGGATGAAACACAACATATACATTATACCACAGTCTCAAGATCCCAAGTGTGTAAAACCACAATTTGGAAACACTAAAGCTACTGAATGTTTTTCTTCCTTTGATAAGCCGATTTTTTATTCTAACCTAGTCCATTCTGGGATAAATCTCTGTAGAATTCCTTGAGCAACGTAAGATCTTTTGGTGACTCGTAAGATCAGAAGTCACGTAAAGCCCCATGATGATGTCTGGAAGCTGTCCCGCATCCCTGGCTTCTGGGGCGGGGTCCCAGACCCTCGGACCAGGCAATGCTGAGGCTCAGCTCCTGCTGAACTCCCTGCTCTGTGCCCCGGAGAGCAGCAGAGCACAGATGGGGGGGAGCCCTAGTGGGAGGACACTTTGAGACAGGCCTGGAAGTGAGGAACAACACTCCACATCACCACGGGGCCTGAGCCCGCTGCCCGCCTTCATGAAGCTGAGGTTGAGGAGGATGACGTGAAACATGGAGTGCATTAGTGTCTGCCACATGGTGGGTGTTCCACAAAGTATCGTTTCCCTTCTCCCTGGCACTGCCCCCTGCCCCCAGCTCAGGCACGTGGCCTGCCCAGTGCTGTCTCCATCTTTGGGACCACCGGAGAACACTGTGGAGACAGCGTCCCCTCCCCTCCCAGGTGTCAACCCAACAGGCCCCAGAGCATGTTCCTCCTCTCGAGAAACCATTATGACTAGGTCATCCGTGGATAGTTTGGATTCTTTTTGTAACTATTACCCAGGTCATATCTCCTTTCCATTTATCCCCTTAATGAAATGAGGCCTCTAAATTTCCCTTTTAAACATAAAATACTTCCTCCATTTATTTTGTTTGAAAACTACCTCACTCAAGCCTCCGAGGGTTTCTCTTCCTCCAGCTGATCTCGGGTTTGGTGACCTGGCTCAGGCTCTGGGGACTTTGGAAGATGCACTTAGGGAAGTGTCCTTCCTTGGTCTGAGGAGCCAACAGTTGTGATAAGTGACACATGCACACCTACCCAGGGAGCTGACGTTTCTGGGAGGATGTCTTAGCTACTTGTCAGATAGCCTAAATTATAAATTCTTCATTAGGATCTTTGAGTGTGGGAGAAAAAAATATTTTCAGGTATTTTGTTGTTTTCTCCAAATCCAACATGGGTAAATCTTTGCTACTCAGAGAATCTGAAGTTGAATACTGAAGTAAATAACGCAATTTAAGCAATACATTGCCCCAAGGAAGTCATGTCATTATTATCCACATAACACTCTTACAACATAAAATATGAAGGAGAAAAACGCTTTCCTATTTGCTTATGAAGACTGAAATAATCCTAGTGGCCTCTGGTGAACAGCATCTTCTCCAAATGACTAATCAGCACACTTCTGGTCCTTCTGGAATGGATTTACTGCTTTCTCTGAAAACCAGGGCATGACCTACTTCATACAACATTGTTTTGGTTGGAGTGTGCAGGAATGAAAAATAATAATTTCCAATGCTAAAAGCCAGCAGCCTTGATGTACAATTTTACTCCTGGAGTGTTAAGATGGAAACAACACATGGATTCGTCTGGTGTTGTCTCTTGTGTGGTTGAAAAAGGGTAGATATGTGGGTTTTTATTTCTCCCAACCCACGAGAAGAAAACACTGCCATTTTAGCAGCGACCACCTGCTGGGGATAAAATGTGTGCCTTGCCTCACATCCTCTTTGTCTTTCTTACTCCAGCCACTGCTATGGCAACGAGCATGGAACAGATGTAACCTGGCAACACTGCCTGTCTGCCACCGCGCCGCATGGAGCCGGCCCCGCACTGACACGGGCATCGCCTGGATCGCACAGGGCTCACGGCCCCACGGGATAGCCCCTGAACAGCGAGAGGTGGTGCTGCTGAATAAAGACTCCACATTAGTGCTTGGTCACATATGTGAAGATACATATATTAAGTAGCCCGTCATAGATCAAGGGACTGAGTCATTCACCAAAGAACCATTGTGTTTAAAAAAAGAAAAAAAAGGGGGGGCACCTGGGTGGCTCAGTCCGTTAAACCTCCAACTTCGGCTTGGGTCCTGATCTCACATTCGCTGCTTCTGATGCTATGTCTCCCTCTCTCTCTGAGCCTCCCCATCTCATGCTCTGTCTCTCTCTGTATCAAAACTAAATAAAACATTTAAAAAAAAAAAGGAAAATCTTTCTGAAAAAAGAAATTCTGAAATCTTCTTATTTCACTAGGTATTCAAACCTTCACTGTATATACACTTTTCCAAGCAGAAGGCAGGAGTAACAGAGGCCTGGGGTTGGATGTAAGCCTTTGTGGCTACAATTTCATGAGCCAATGAATGAGCTTAGTGATTTTGCTCTTTTCAGTCATGCAAGCTCCGTTTCAGAAGGGAATTTCTGTGCCAACTTAGTTCTTTTTGTATTTTGTCTCCTTCAAATGTGTGACAAGTAGATCTGATGAATTCCTCTCATTAGACATGCCATTCAGTATCGATTTTAATCTTTTGATTGATCGACGTTCTGTAAGCACAAGGCAAATAAGAGTGGGAAAGGAAATGTATTTCAAAACAGTTTTTAACATTTTTAAACTTGGCACAATTTAGGCATACGAGAAAGCATAGAAAATAACAAGTTCGATGGGATACTATCAAAATAAGACAGTTACTAACACTTGATCTTATCTGCTTTAAACCCACCATTGCCGTGAACAAAAATGCTACTTTTTAATAAACAAAATATCACAGCCCCGCTAAAGACCCACCCAATGTCCCTCCTCTTCTCTCTCCATCCTTAGGGATAACTCGATTCAGCTATTAGTATGTGTCATTCCCATATATGCTTCTGTGCTTCTGCATGGATGTAAACAGGAAGTGTCCCCTGCATTCCAGCTCTGGTTACTGTGGACAGGTCTAGTTCTTGGTGGGAAAAACAGTCTCTTCTCTTTCATTAGTTTTCAGAGTTTGTCTTGCTTGGACTTTGGTGTTCTGCAATTTGACCACAGTGTAACCAGGTATTTAAGAACAATGTGTCAGGTTTGAGACTTACCATGATTTATAAAGCTGAGGATCAGCATCTAAACACTTCTGGAAAACGGCCATGTATTCGCTCCTCGAAAAATGCCTCGTTGCCATGGCCCTTCTCCCTCTCCTTGAAGTAGCTCGTGCAAATCTCCTTTCTGACTGTCTAGCAGGCACACATTTTGGGCTCATGTCCTTTCTCTGCACCAAGCAAAACTCAAGGCCGTTGTTACCAAGAACCAGTTGTTACGTTCAGAGACACAGAGACCAGGGAGACCCTGAGCCGAATAAAGCGGGTCTTTCTGACCCGCCGGGACCGCACGGAGTTCACAGGGACTCTGCAGGTGCGGCCCGAGCCCGAGGACTCCGGGCTCCTTATGACCAGCGAGCAGGCAAGCGGGAGGCGGGGTGGGGCGGTCAGTGTGAAAAGGCTACAAAGTGATACAGGGAGCGGCCTTCTCCTGGGACATAGGACGACGTTTGTTATTTTGAGGGTGCGGTTTAGGGTTGTAGGGGAGTGTCAAGGGGGCAGCCATTGTGTGCAGGACAAAGTATGCAAACTGTGTCACACACAACCATTAGCAAGGGACGTGACCTCGTCTTCTCATTTGTTCTGTCCTCGCCCCTGAGGACAGTCACGTAGCCCTCAGCGCAGGCCCAGAAGGTAGACTCCGGGTCAGGATGGAGGGGCTGAGGCTGAACTCAGGTGCAACACAGTGATTAGCACAAGACGCAGAATCAGTTCTTTATTTTGGTTTCCTTTTGACTCCTGGCCCCTGGGAAATTTTGAATTATGTTGTTAAAGTTAATGCTAAAATTATAAAAATTAAAATTATGCTATTAAAATCATGTTTGTTATATTTTACCCAGTGTTTTAAAAACATTTTTAATGTTTATTTATTTTTGAGAGAGAGAGAGAGAGACAGAGTGCAAGCAGGGGAGGAGCAGAGAGAGAGGGAGACACAGAATCTGAAGTAGAATCCAAGCTCTGAGCTGTCAGCACAGAGCTGGATGTGGGGTTTGAACTCATGAACTGAAAGATCATGACCTGAGCCGAAGTTAGATGCTTAAAACTGACTGAGCCCCCGAGGCGCCCCCATTTTATCCAGTGTTTTTAGGTGTTGAGAGACAGAGACACTTTATACATGGTTGATATTGCTGGAATTAACAAGGCCGGGACAACACCTCCTAAAATGTATTTCTTGCAGATTCCTCTCTCCCTCATGCTGTATTGATGACTCTACCAGGGTCTTAAATGCGGTAGCTTGAAACTCAGAAGTGAAGTTTAGGAGAACCTTGGGACAGTATTTACTGATCTACTGCAGAGTTTATAAATATAAATAGCTGGTATTTTAAGTCAAGGAGTCCCTCACTCACCTCCTGAAGCACCTTCCTTGGAGCCTGCGGTGATCTTCAGATAGTGCCTCTAGGTGATCACGAGGTTTGATCAGAGAAATTGCTAAGTGGTTGGTTGGGGCCGGGTTGGGAGGAGGAGGAGACAAAGGGCAGAAGTTTCTCTCCAGCTCACAACCCCTGAGCAGCTCGGTGAGTCTGAGGCTGTGCGTCAGGACCATGCCAGGCTCAGAAGCCAGCTTCAGTAGGCGGCAGCCCAGAAAGTTCCAGGTGGAGCACTCTTCTGACATCCTGACTGTAGTGCAGTGCTAATCCCAGTGCCTAGGATGAGTGGATGTTCAGAAAGTACTTCCTGAATGCGTTGGCAATTTAGTGCATTCCCAGAGGACCCCAGTGCTCAGGCTGGAGAGGCACAGGGAAGGAGAAGGAAGAGGAGGCAAGTTCCAGGCAGGTTTATGATTTGCAATTGTTAAAGCTCCGTCTCTTCCATCCTGAACTTCTCCTCCCCCCTCCACTCTTCCCCATGTCTGGTGACATCGGAAATAGTCATGGGCATGAATCAGGGGGATTTGAGTATAGAATTTGTTTGGGTTTAGGATTTAATGATGTTATATGATTCTTAGTCTCTTCCTAATATAGTTAAGCGATTCCTACCTGTTCTGGTGTAGGATTGGTCTTCACAAACCCTCCTGCCTGCACTCGTGCCAGCTCCACCCACAGGGCACCACGTGATGGTGCTGATGCAGGCGCAGGTGCTCAATGGCGCCCCCACAGGCAACACGTGGGGGATGGGAAGACATCAAGTGGGCCATGTGAGGAGCGGGACGTTGGTCTGTGGAACTTCCTCCCATCACCCGATGTAGAATACTGTAGGTGGAGGAAGGTCATCACAGGGAATGCATCCCCTAAATGCAGGGGGGTAAATATGGCACAGGTTTCTTTTTCTGGGTTTGGTGATGCTGTGGTAGTGTTGAAACTTGCAATTAGTTGTGATTTCTTGTCTCACTCTAAATAAATCTTCAGTGCCAAATGTTGTACTTACAATTTTCTATTCCTCAGTGGTGCAGGCTTGGGGTGCACAGCCTGGCTGGGCACAGGGGCTGCCCGGCCCCACGTGTTCAGGCTGGAGGCAGGGGGTGGGGAGGGGCAGGGAGGAGGGAGGATCAAGCCCCGCATGTTGCGCAGGCCTGACTCCCTCCCGTCACCTACACTGCAGGCTTCCTGTGACACCATGCTAGTGGAGTCAGCCTGTGTGAACACACGACTTGGTGTATAGGGGGTACTGTTGGTGATTTGCCAGGGCCGTCGCAGCAAAGTGACCTGGACACAGATCCCCCTGTGCTCCTACTAGCCGTGTGTATGAAAACTAAGGTATGTGCATTGTGTTTTAAGACACACCATTAACGCACACCAAATGGACTCCGGTGTAGGGTAAACCTAACTTTCATATGCCCTGGGAAACCAAACCCTCCATTTGACTTGCTGTATCATGAGGGTCACGTGACCGCAGTCACCGGAACCCCACCTGCTCTGTCTTTGCAGTGTGAGTGGATTCACATCAATACTACGTACCTATGAAGAGAGAGCGAGAGCGAGCATGCTGTATAGACAGATCCGAATCTCGATTACCTATGTCGAGGGGGATACATAAGTTTACGTAGTGACTGGTCTATAGTCCACACACTTGGATGTGTAAAAAGACCAAGTTTTCCCTAACCCAGCCAAGTTTTTGTTTCAGGCATCTGTTGCTGCTGCCGGGAGGTTGGGAGACATCCGTTGGCCCCCAGGATAGGACACTGTGCCGAACTGTCTGCAGAAGTCACCTCTAAGAAGCCTACTGTCCTGGGAGCCTGATGCTTAGATGCCCCAGTGCTCCTGCTCCTGGTGGCCAAGTGGAGGGAGCCCGCCGAGCCGCCCGCAGTCCGCTGGCCAGGCCCACCGCGCTGGCTTCCTCCAGGGGGCTGCCCGTCTCCCTGGGGTGCTGTCAGGAAGCTCAGGAACCGTGCCCGCCCTCTCAGGACCTGGGTCCTTGACTTCCGCTGGACAAGGAATCCTTCTCTCTTCCAATTCCAGCTAAGAGATTGTGTCAAATCCTGAGAGTCTGCTTTCATCTCGCTTCTCTGAAAGTCTCATAAATTCCCTAAAGGGCTTTGGTCTTAAAACTCTCCAATTCAGACAGAATTAACTACAGGAGAGGTTACCTACCTTGCCACCTCCCTCCTCAGGGTCTGTGAGCAGTTGGTTTGGCCAAAGAGAGAAAGGTGAGGGCAGGAAAATTCTCAAAATACAGCCCTGGGCAAGTAGGGCCTGCCATCTAGAATGGGTTTGGGAGGTGCTAGGCCTCTTTTCCCAGAACGGTGTTGTCACCAGGACCTCCTGGTTCGGCATGGACGCTCTTTCTGTGGGCAAATGTGAAACGAGCCAGCAGTTGAGGGGAAGCCACAGAACTGGAGGATTTCCATGAGAAGCAGTAAGAATAACAATGACTGAAAGAGCAAGTGTCTGGTGAATCATTTGCTAAAGGGAATGTGAAGAGAAGCAGGATTACTGTATAGATAGTGAAGTAGGTTTCTGCCACAAGTCTGGGGAAGAGAGCAAAGAGTCCAAAATATCTGCAGGTCAGAGAATAAAAACGAATACAGCAGGGAGATAGCTCAGAGACTAGCTAGTCAGCCACCGTCCCCCCTTCTTCACAGAAACAGGCTACAGTCGAAATCACTTGCCAGAAGCCAAACTACGTTGAGGTTAGTTGCAGGATTTCTAAGGCCACTGAGCAGCTTTCTACTACGACTATATTCTATCATGTCTTCGTGATAGAGAACAAAGAGGACCACGAAGAAGTCAGTCAGACCCAGGTTCACACCTTACTCCCACACTTTGTGATCTAGAGCCTCCTGTCGGACTCAAGCCTCTACTCTTCCCGCGGAATGGGACTAATCATTCTCATCCATGATTTGATTTGGGCCGTTGTGAAATTTGGACGACATTCTCAAGAATGTAGCATGGCATCAGCACACAGCAGTTGCTCATCTTAGACGGATAATAAAATTCTCTGGTAGGAACCCAGTCTAGTCTTGACTCATCTTGACCTCCAGTTCTCTCACTATAATTCATTTAGATAAACTGAAAATCCTCTCAAGAAATATCCCATCTTCCCTGTTTAGAAAAGAACACATGGTACAGAGTTCACTGAACTCGCCAACAACAACATGTTAAAGCCAATATCAAGGACACTGTGGAGAGCAGATATATATATACACTGAAGCTCAGGTCGAATACTGACAGATGGAAAGCTGGCCACGTCCTGGCCCAGTGATTGCTTGGACGTTTCTTGTCCCTCCCCAACACCCCTCATTCTTCTTCTAAGACTTCTTATTCATCTATTTTGGAAACAGCTTTATTGAGCTCTAATTTGCATACCTATTATATATATATGCATATATATACATACACACATACAGATGATACAATTCAACTATTTATGCACAATTCAATGATATTTAGTACATTTACAGAGTTGTGCAACCATTGCCGCAGGTTTAAACGTTTTCATCACCTGCCAAAAAAAAAAAAAAAAAGGCCTCTGTTGAACCTCCTGAACTAAATCCCCCAATCTTCCCATTCCTTGGCCTCAGCCGGCCATTGGCAATCCGTTAGATGTAAAGTAAGGACAACTCAGGGCTAACAGGTCAGAATGTGCTGGTTCCTTCCTTGATACAATGTCAGTTTCCTCATCCAAGCCATGGGCTCCCAACAGTCTTGGATTCTGTTTTTTTTTCCCCCCTGAAATTTGTACCTGCTTCCAAATAGGTTAGCATAACCTGGCTAGATGGATTTTCCACTCAGGCCTCTGGCCAAGTTTCCACCATGGCAGCCATCACGAATGCTTCCATGAACACCATTTCTGGAAATACATAAAAAAGGAGCTCCCAGAGTCTACCAGCCAAAGGTTGCAGCCTCCTGTGGTGGCCAGAGATCTGGCCCGGCCTGAGGGTGTGTGCTCAGGAACGGCGAGAGAGAAGGCCGAGGTCTTCAATCGCCATGCCCCCCGCCCCCCAAGCCTCTTGGCCGTGTGGCAAGCTGTGGGAACAGATATCCCTGGGTTTGTCCTGTCCTTTCCTGCAGCACTGCCAGCACCTCGGGTCCTCCAGGAATATTGTTCCTCCTTCAGATGAGGGACAGCCCTCACGGACCACTTACCTCCTAAAGGGTGAGGGGTTCTGCGGCAAGCCTGCACTTCTAGAGAGGAGCCCGCAGCTTTTAGGAGACAGGCGTGGAAACAACATACTGGGAGGAGGAAAGGGCAGAAGAGGTCATCTCTCCATCTGACGTGATCAATGTGCTTCATTTTTAGTTTCCATTTTCTGTTACCCTATTCTAGAAATAAGGTCTGTGAGGGTGTAAGGTAAGCATTAGGCACTCCGTACCTATTTGTTGAATAGATGCATGATCTGGGATATAGCAGAGAACAAGAGGTTGTGTGAGAGCACGGTGAAAGGAAGGTTTTATAGAACAAGGAATCCTAGAAGGCTTTCTGGAGAAAAAGGAAAGGGAACCATTTCACAGTCACAGACCCTGTGGACCAGCAGGGACGTGGGGAATCGCCATGATGCTCTCATTCTGCAGACCAGGAGAGAAACACGTTTTGACTGATGAGGGATGGGTCTGGTCAGGCAGAGGTATGGCAAGCAAACCCAAGCACAGATAAAGGAGGCAAAACGGCACATATACTCGAAGGCACAGGGTCTGTTCAGGAAGTAAAGATTATTTTGGTATTTGGAAGGAAGAAACGTGTATACAGTGGTGGGAGGGAAGAGAACAAGGCAAGTATGTGGCATAGCCCTGTTTTGTGGCCCCGTCAAGTGAGGGAAGCTTCATCAAGAGGCTGAAGCCTCTGGGCCCCTGAGGAAGACAGGATATATGGTGCAGCAGGAAGGAGGAAGCAAGAGAAGCTAAGTGCACAGAGGAGTGAAGGAGCTCAAGACTGCTGGGAGCCAGTGGGAGAGTGTGCATTAGGCACACACAGACACGTAAGAAAAGGACCAGATTGTGCAAAGCCTCTGAAGGTCAAGCTGAGAAACAGAATACTGAACAGTAAGAGGGAGGTAGTCAAGATTCCTGGGTATGGGTGGTACGACGAAAGAAAATGGAACCAAATGGAGAGTTCTCAACTATCTAGATATTTGAAATTTCTTCTTTGTTCTCCAAGTAGATCACTGTCATAGAGCCTTCTGACAACTGATTGTAGGCCAGTTAAATATAAAGGCCTGGTGTGTCTTAGTATTAAGCTAAGAGAATTAGATTAACAAAAATTAGCCAAAAAAAGTTTTTCTTCCTTAACCAAAATACTATGAAGTCTCACAATTTTCACATGTTAACAAACTGAAGGATTCTTTGTTTTGTAAGCCTTGAAAGATGGGGTGTATAAATAGTTGGTAAAATGATGAAGTATTAGCAATTCAGATGGAAGAATAACAGTACAATCATTGTGTAAAGTTCCAGAAACACTTTATTTAAAAATGGAGTTGTAAATGCATAACAAAATAACATAAGTAATAAATGTAACAAAAATAAATAAGGAGGATAATGTATTCATACAAAATAAAAATAACATAGTAAAAGGCCAAATGTTTGTAAGTGAACAAAACCGTGTAAACACCTAAAGGATAACATAAGTAGAGTGGATGCTAATATTTTCCTTGGCAACTCCTGACCTTCCACTTCCACGGGGGATAATCAGTACTTGAACATTAAATAAAAGAGGGAACAATGGTATGATTATTGTGTTCGACTTTTTCTTCAAATGGATAGTGACCCTGTTTTAATGTGTCACTTACTCCTTCAAAGCATCTGCTTCGTTCCATTCATGTTTTTTAAAACCTTCTCTTCAGTCTTCCTTTATTAGACAGAACGGAGAAGTTAGCTTTACAAGGAGAATAGTTCATTTACTGTTTTTTTTTTTAATTTAAAGAAAAATATGAGATTCATTATATAACAGATTTCTGTTTTTACATCTCTACAAAAGGTTTTTTGTTTGTTTTTTTTATCTTTATTAACTGGCCCAACAGTACAGGAGTTTTTAAATCTTGTAAAATTTTGAAATGCACAGACTTAGTTTGTTTCTTGAAACAAATGTAGTACAGGATTATTGCTGAAATATTAGAGACCATTTCATACAAGGTGCAAAAGTTGCAGTTTTAACCTTTATGGACTGATGGGGTCAACGGGGAAAATTCAAGTCTACTAGTAATATTTAAATGAATTCATAAGATTCACCCAAATTATAGTGTTCTGGAAACACAAAGATAATCACTTTCTTTTAAAACTTAACCAAATGTAAACTTACTGGAAAGAGAAAAGACAAGGTTACAGAGGGCGTCTGTCACGGGCTTCCTGCTCAGTGGCACGGGCCCGAGCCCTCATTGTAGCCGTCCTGAAGGGTCCTTATAAATGTGTAAGACGGACAGGATTTACTAGTGGGTCCTACAGGGAAACACACAGAAGCAATTCATTGCTTGGGAGTGAAACTATCAGCTAATCTTATGACTACTGGTTCTCCAAGTCTCCTAATGAAGAAAATTTTAACTTCATGATCATTTGGAGGGAATTTTTTTCTGTCACATATAAACTTGGTAACACAGAACCAATATACGTGTTCTCAGATTAAAAAATATACTCCACCTGAACAGTCCAGTTTAATCTTTCTAGTTATCATTTGCCCTAAAATGAGACAAAAATCTTACTTTCGTTAAAAAAAAATGGGAAAAAAGTGCCAAATTGAGCTTTTTGAAAGTGGAGTAAAACACTGAGGAGTTAAAACAAATACAGTATTATCAATCTCCTATGTACAAAAGAGACAGTTAGTCCTTACTGACATACAGCTATGTCCGCCCAGCACTCCCGGCAAATCTTAGTGCAAACATAATAGCTCATCTCTGTAAACCCCAAGACAATTTACGTAGCAACAAGGTTATATAAATCACAGAGATGCTGGAAAATTTCAGAACACAAGAAGGACTATTCTGAAAGGTCAGTTTGACTGTGGAGAGTAACAGGTCATTGTATCCAATGGTAACGAATACTATTATAAATCCTATTATTAAGAAGCAAATATAAGTGTTTAACAAATCTGTACAGATGAAGAGGAAGTCCGTTTCAGGGAGCAGCTTGGCACAGAAGACATGGGGGTCAGAAATGTTGGGTATTTAATTTGCTTGTAGGTCACAGCATGGCTTAAAGAAAAAAAAACAAAGATCTATGAAGGGAAAGGATGCAATCACAGAATTTAATTTGAAATCATAAAACCACAAAAGGCAAAACTGCCACAATCTGCTTTCTCCCACGTGTGCATCGAGTGATTTGCTAATGGTCTGCAAGGTCAACGTGATGCCACGTCACAGGTAAAGACCATAAATAAATAAAATCAAGAAGACAGAGATAACAGGATGGTAGCTGACCAAGCTGTCTTGTTTTCTGTAAGTCAACACTACGCTGCTTCCAATACTCCTAGTCAATCCACAGGTAATTATTCTTAACAACTGAGAGAAAGTCATTCATGTACTGTAACGTCTTCCTCTTCCCCATCAGGGTTGAACCTATTGAAATGTATACTGAAATCAGCCTCGGATTCAGCATTCTCAAATTCGGCCGACACTGGGAGAGCGGCAGGGTGGAGTACCCTCGCTTCCGGCTGGCAGAGGGTTGGTGTCTGCCCCGGGCTGCCGTGGTCATTCACAGGACTGGACTTCTGCCTCGGTGGGGAAGGCAAGATAGCACTGGGGAATCCCATGTTGTTCAAAGCCTCCAGAGTTCCATCCGGGTCGATCATAGCGTTGATTGCTGATGGGAAAAAAAGGAATACAGGGAAAAAAGATAATTGTAGATGCAGTTAACTCTGGACATGAATGCTGCTTATAACTTGGGAGAATACTTGAATTACTGATGCTTGTATGAGTTTAAAATTTGGCTGATCCTGTCGATACTGTATTTCAAACCCATTTGTGATAATTCTGGGGCTGATCTACATTGGAGATGACACAGACCTGAATGCTCTGGTGCCCTGAATAGGCTCACACAGAGGCCTTCTGGAGTCTGTTGGAAGACGGAGATTTGAAGATGTGGAAACAAGAAAGATCTTTTTGAAATCTGCTGGTCACCATGAGAGAAGAGGGAGAATGCTGGTTGTGGTTTGCAGGAGCACTCCGAGCTGTAGAACTACTTGGACACTTGGGGATTCATTACTAAGATGGGGTTCAGAGGAAATGAAAGGTTGGGGAGGCCGAGAGAACGTCATCACACTTCGGATGCTAAAAGCATGCTGTCGCTTTTCTCGGTGAGAGGGTGGGGCCATCAGCTGTGTGCATGTGTGTATGTGCCACTGAACATCAGGGAGACCCTCAGAACCTCAATACTAATATCCCACGGTGGCCTCAGCAAACTACATAGACCTCGCTAACTCACGGAAGGGGCTTTCATTCCAAAAGATCCTTGAATGGATGATTTCCAGCTTGGCGCTGGGCAGAGTGGGGAGCGGGCAGAAGAAGGACCTCTGGTGCTCAGAGTCACTCAGAAGTCCTTTTCAAAGTATGCTTCTGTTCTACCAGCTGACAGGCACAGTGTTACTAGTAAGACACTTTCCCCATGAGGGTAGAACACAACCCTTCTGAGCTACCGCTGACATATTATGCTTATAATCATTCAAGCAACAGAGACTGAGGAGAATTAGCAGTTGACTCTGGAAGCTCTGGAAGCTATTTGCTATGTCACTGCAAATTATAGTTCAAGACACACAGGCATCAGTGCCTGGTGAGACTGGCCATATACCCAAACAACAGCCCTGTCAAAGTTCAGGAGGCAAAGAGAGTCTTTGTCTTCTTCTCTCTCTCCATTTCTGGCCCCTTTGGCCAAGATGCACTCTTTTCTTGTGGTTCATCCAAACAACTATTATTTATATTAAAATACAAATTCATTTGGGGTAACATCATAAATGTAACTTAAGAAATGTCAAATCAAATAAATAATGCCAACTGTCAGTAAGGATTTTGAGTTGCTTACACACATTTTAATATGGTATTTTACATATTTTTATGTATTATTATTTATGTACAAATAAAATCGATAATATATAGAACACTGTGAATTAGTCTACAGCAGCTAGACTCTATGCCCAAGATTTACCTTACCTTTTTATTTATACTGCATTTTAAAACTTCCTTATTATGAGTAATCTGGATACGCAGAACTACATATCCATACTTTACTACATTTAACCAAATCACATTATAATAGTAAGAATATTTTAACAGATATCACATTCTAAGTGGCATCTTCGAATGTACTTGTTTGAAATTGTTAGCTCTTCCTACTTAATCCAGTAGTAAACATACCTTGTAGCTGCTTTTCAACTCTTTTCAGCTCTTGTAAGATAGAAGAAATTTCCTGGAGGGAGAGCAATGAAAAAATTAGCTTTCTGTAAAGAAAGCATTTTTATTTGAATAGCAACAAATCTCACACTCCTCTTATTTAGAATACTGAATATCATTTACACACCACAATAGAATAGGAAATGGTTATGATATCCGATTAACAAGATGTAAATTTTATAGTCTTTAATGTTTAACTAGAATTATTTTTTGAATGAGACAATGGTAAAAGATGAAAAGTTCAAGATAAACTACTGTAATAAGCAAGGACTTCGAAAACCTTCCATCGATCAACCTCATGACAGCTTTGTAAAAGTATGTAAGGATTTTCTTTGAAAAATGCATGAACTGCAACCTTAGTTTTAAGATGACTCTCTAAACAATGAAAATCTATACAAATTCTTGAGGAGACCAGCAATCTATTGAGTAAAAGGAAATGTTTCATGTCGACTTCTATTTAAATTTGGCTCTTATTTCAAATTGCCTGTTTATAATATGTAATTATATAGTTAATATAAATTTGTCATAAATTATATAATTATATAAGAATGTATTAGTGAGAAACACAAAGTTCCTCCTTCATACCATCTGCAACTCTGAAGCAATCAACATTTTAAGCCCCTAAGAAAGACAGCTGAAGGCACAAAATTCCCCAAATTTGGGTATTTGTATCTTTTCAAAAATGTAAATCAATAAACACTTCAAAAATAAGCATATAATTCACTTAAAATAAACCTATTAAAATGTTTTAATATTCAAGCGGAATTCTCATACCATGCTTGAGGTTTTCACAATTGGGACTTCACTCTCAGCTCTTAACTTGCTTTCTATTTCATCCCAATTCCGATCTTTGTCTTTAAATAATATTCTAGAAATAAAAAAAAAATAAGCATTTTACTTTTCATGTTTTAACACCCTATCATGTTTAGCAATAGTATAAACAATGGTATCCTCAAAGCTTCATGAGGATAAAGAAACCATTAAATATTACATAAACTGTAAATAAACTACTAAACCAATATATCAATTAACTCATTTATGGGAAAAATCTGTATTAAAAAAGCAAGTGTGTGGTTATGAATACACACATACATCCTTTCACATTTATCTCATTTGTTACTGAAAACCAAATAGAAAACAAATGTTGATGACACCACCTCCGAAGCATTTTTATCTAATATTTGTAGTTAACCATAAGCTACTTACTAATTAGCACAACTTTGTTCAGGCAGAATGCATGCAGTATAAATATAAGACAAAATTAATATGAACAGAGAGTGAATGAGGTACGAATTACTGACTGATTAAAGTGTGAACATTATTTTAAAGACTAAAATTGGAGTACTCACTGTGCTTTTCTTTAACAATCTCAATTCAGGTTAGTATATTTGTATATGATAACCAATTAGAGTTAAGACACTATCCTTTTGATAAAAACAATTGCCACCACAGATAATTATCCTTAGGTTAGGAACTAAACTCAAATATCTTAACTGATTTTAAAAAAGTATCACAAAGTTTTGTCTTTCAAAAGTGGTATCCTTCTCTCCCAAATACTTTGGAATCTCTGAGACAGGACTCAGCAGCTTTAGAGAGAGAGAAATAATAGGCAACTTTCTGGTTTCCTTCTAAAATTTCTTTGTTGAGCCTGGAAATCTAGTTTAACTGACTTTACATAAACATCACCACTGTATAAGTAAGTATTATTATTACTATTGGAAGCTGATCAGTATTTAGTATTTCAACTAAATTATATTATACGTATTTCTTCAAAGATTAATACACCAAGTCTAACTTACTTTTGGCAAACATGAAATTCGTCAACATCAAATCAAGTCTGGGACATCTACAATTATGCATCACCTTTCTTAAAAGGGCAATAATGGTTCTAGAAACTGATACAAGAATATGCTTCTGATGGTTAAATTTTCTAAGCCTGAAAGGCTAATACATGTCTTTGCCTGCGGTCTAAGAGGTGTTTTCATAATACAAAGTTATTAGGGCACTTCTGGACTTTGTGTGATATTTGTAAAAGAGTCCTTGCAGCATTAGGACTGGCGGGAAGAAAACAGGGACTATTTCACGGGCCAGCTGAGAACCGCAATGGACTAGTATGATACAGCAAGTTTGTGCTTAGCTACAGCGGGCGAAAAATTCAGTGAACTTTGCCAGAAGATGGTTACTGGGTATAATGCTTGGGCTTCTCAAACTGTTAAGCAGTACGTATTTCACCCCTGCTTTTTTGAAGATGGCTTAGAATGGTCACCTGAGGTTCCTGACTCCATACAAAGCTCTTCCAAAGCTCTAAGTACTGAAGGGATGGAAACCTTACTTTAAAGATAACCTGTAAATACTGTGGTATAGAATTAAGAAGTCAAACCTAACCGTTTTGGCTTTAGGAAGTGAATTCTAATACAATATTTAAATACAAAGGAAGCAGAAAACTAGATCAAGACATTACTTTAGACTAGGTCAATACTGGTTCAAATGGTTTTTGTTCAAACGTCATTATAGATCTATCAGGAAAAAATCCACAGCTTTTGAGTGATCTTTGTATTACATTACAGATTCAAAACGGTAGACTAAATGTCACATGGAAACACATTAAAATCCAAGGATAGTTTCATTCAATAATTTAACTCTTAAGCTAAACACCTTTTTTGTTAAGGCAGTTAGGTTTAGAATATAAAGTCAGTGGTTCATATTCTAAGCCTTTCACTCTATTCTCTAGTGCCTTAATACATGCAAATTCCAGTTATAAACTGATAGTCTACCAACAGAGGGCCATGCTGTGCAGCTTGGAATGGAATATCGTGAGAACACTGTAAGACAGTTCTTGCATCAACATTTTCAGCTGTGCCCATAGAAAGTATTGGGGCAATTTAAATTGGTACATATTGTTAGGCCCAGGTAGGCGTTTGAGTTTATAACTCCTGGCATAAGAGTTAAGGACCAGTCATTCTCCAAACTACCCTGATACTCTACACAAAAGGTTCAGGCTCTTTCCCTTAGATTTGCTTATTAAAAATTGTATCTATCTTTGAATCCTACCTTCCATAAAGCCTCCCCTCATTGTCCTGAATGGAAGTGATCCTTCCTTTGTCTTCACCTCTAACTGGGCACCAATCTACCTCTGCTACCCTGTACAATAGTTAACTGTGTATATGCTTCGCCTTCCTGACCAGAGTGTAAACCCCATAAGAGTAGGGATGATGTTTCATCTGCCTTAGGATCTTCCACAGAACTCACCATAGTGCTTTACACATAGTATAATTCAATGCTCACACTGAAGGCAACACTAAATACCTAACTTGAGTGAGGCATTTTTACATATTTTTTTTAGCCTTTTTAAATTGTCAAATTTCTGAGACAGTAAAATCAACCAACCAACGAATGAGATTTTTTTGGTCTCAATTTTAATGAAGTGTTAAAGCTATGAAAATTAGTTTTCTTTGGAGGAAACTAGGGAGGAGCTCAGTGTGGACTGAGAAGGATACTTAGTGGGAAGGAATGGTTAACAGGAAGAGAGAATGGTATCGGACAGGGACACAATGAAAATCTACTGAATGAATATGTGAGTGAATGGGGACCCGGTCACTGTGGAGGACGACTTTTATTTCAGTAGGTGAGAGGACATACCAAGGGATCCCCATTTACAGGCGAGGAGGCGTCATTCAGAGTTTTCCCGTTGGCAGGTCACATGACCACATGATGACACCTACATGGTACTTTTATGGTAACACTGGTGTATCAAGAGGACCCTATTAACGTATCACTTTCCATGGCTTTTTATGATAAAGACCAAATTCCTTAACACACGCAGACTACGTGGCCGCTCCCCTACCTCTCCAGTGTCCTCTCTCATCACCCTCTAGCCCTCTTACTTCATCCAGCCTTTGACCACCTAACACCATGCAAAATTTAGTTACATGGTCATCCTTCTAAGTTTACTGGAAGATAAAGCAAACTGCCTTCACAGTAGCTTAAAACAAATTTAAAAATCGTTTTTTTTAAAGAACACTTTAAATATAGTATATTACAAAAATATTTTTCGAATAGTTTTAGGAAAAAAATTATATAAGTGATTTCTCTTACACTAGATAGCTAGTCTTGCAATTCAATAACATGATGTTCAATGTGTTTTTCCCATCATTAGGTATCAAACATTGATGAAACCTATTATTTCAATGTATAAGCAAGATAAAAACTGTATTTGTGTGCAACATTACATTCACAAACCATATTCAGACATGGCTTCATCATATCTTACCATTTCACTTATAGGAATCAGAAATTAAGCCACAGCATCAATGAATTTCTGAAGTACATAGTTTTTATACCTGAGTCTTCTTTTATATCTTAAGCCCTTATCTTGATATCCCTTAAAAATGTACCAGTTTATCTCTTCACAGTATTGCCTTGTAAAAGAGTATTAAATTCTCCTTAGGTTAAAAAGGATAAGGTAATCTACATTGGCTTGTCCTTTTTTTCACTTTTCAGATTTTAACAAAAGTAATATAGAACATGGTTAAAAATACAAATATTTCACAAGAAACATACATATTATATGTTAATACCTATTATGTGTATATGTGAATGTTCATATATGTATAATTCTTTCCACCAGGTTCACTTCTTAAAGGTTTCTACAAATGACCTCATAATATATTTACTCTTCTTTACCTTGGTCTTTTACTTAATATCTTTGCCTTTTCAAAAGAGTTCTCCGTGACGTATTATCAACAGCCTCTCCAAACAGAGTGGAAACATAAGGCATATTACCTTAACAGTTAACAGTGATTGCATGTTTGGCTTTTCTTAGGAGTACCCTATACATTTAACTCATTTAAACGGTTATTTTAATGACTACTATTATGTTGCCATCCACGTTTTTTTTCCAAGATAATTTGCCCATATCAATTTTCACATTTTCCTATAAATTTGAAGTAAACTGAACTTTCCTACAAAGTAATAGTAATTTAATATTCACTCATTAACAAAATAGTTACATAGTATATTCCGGATACTTTATAATTAGACAAAGACCACTGCTCTCATGGAATTTACACTTATATTCACCTGTACTAAGTTGGCTTTTCCTGCTATCTCCATGTGATGTGTCTTAATTTCATCATTTTGCTTTAATTATCTGATTTTACTATTCACAACTTCTATTTCAACCAAGCCCAATCACCCCTTTTTCCTTTTTGTTATAAAAATCACTAGTTACACAAAGACTAAAAACTACAAAGACAATATAGTTTCATTGGATCCTTTCTAAATTAGGAAAATGGGTATATTTTAAGGTTCATATTTGATTTTTGGGGGGGTTATTTATTTTTATTAATAGTTTATTACCAAGTTGGTTTCCATATAACACCCAGTGCTCTTCCCCACAAGTGTCCTCCATGACCGTCACCCCCTTCCCCTTCCCTCCCCCACTCTTCAGCCCTCAGTTTGTTCTCAGCATTCAAAAGTCTCTCATCATGATTTGCCTCACTTCCTCTCCCCAACTCTTATATTTGATTTTAAAGAAATCAAAATAGTGCATGCTATTTATAAATAACACATTCTGTAATTTCTGATTTGGCTGATTCTTCTTCTTTCCATCACACTTCATGATGAAGCAGTCAGCACTCTTGGCAGCACTGTGGGGGAGGGACTTGGGGAGGGACGCGTACATGGTCCCCAGCAGCTACACCCCTTCTAAGTGTGCCGATCCCACCGCCTGCTCTGAAAAGTCACGTGCTCTCCTTCAGCACAACTATCCAATGTCCTCGGAGATGCCAACACAACATGCAGCCGGACAAATGAAGTCCAACCCAATTGAAATTTGTAGGGAAAAAAATTTTTAGGCCTAATCAATTAGTTATTACACATGAACTAACAAAGGTCCCTGCCTAATACCAGGAGGCATGCCTTAAGTTGAAGGTGGAAACATTGTTATTCTGAATTTAATTCCACTAAAATTATATTCTAGAACTAGGACATACCGGAAGGATAATTAACCAAAGGGATAAATAAATGAAATGAATATTGATTAAAATAATCTTATATGGGAACGAAATCTCCAAATGTAATCAGACATGTTGTCTGTCCAGCACTCGGCTCCAACGCTGCCCGTACTCGCGGGCACAAAGCAGACAGGCAGGCAGTTATTCTGAGCTTCTAAAAAATGATGCAACACTGTCCTCTTCACTGACGAGGAAGATGCAGTTAGACTCCACTTTCAGGTCTTATAAAAGCCACCTCAAAGGTCTGTTAAATACTTACTATCATTTTGTGCAGGAGTAAACTGTTCCTGGTCACTAATAAAATCAACCTAAGTAATTAGAGCGGTTAACTCTCAATTATAAAGGGCTGATTATTTAGGACATTTCTTTCCCTTTTTGCCCCCTTCACGTGATCTAGCTCACGGCTGTTACTTGTCCCTACAAATGGGAAGGAGCGGGGTCCTGGCTTCACGAGCCCCCGCTGGCCGTGGGGGCGGTGGGCCTACACACAGCGGAACGCGTGTCTGTTGGTGGGAGCCGGGAGGTCTCAGTAACAGAACAGTACCTGATCTTCCCAGCGGTTTTGTCTATAGACTGTCTTATCTTCCTAGAAAACTGAAAGACGGACGACAGCAGCAGATTGTCTCCCATGACCTGAAACATCCAAAGAAATTAAGTTATTACCACTGTATTATAAACCATGGAGAACACCAGTCACAGCCCATTGTGATTAGGGGCATTTAGTATTTATGCTAATTTTAATAAAAGATCAATGAAGAATGTAATTAGAATTAAGTATACTTAAGTATAACTAAATTGAGAAAGAGAAATATTAACAAAGAAGTTCCTTTTTTAAAAATAACTGGTGGAGGGGCGCCTGGGTGGCTCAGTCGGTTAAGCCTCCAGCTTCGGCTCAGGTCAGATCTCACGTTCGTGGGTTCGAGCCCCGCATCAGGCTCTGTGCTGACAGCTAGCTCAGAGCCTGGAGCCTGCTTCCAGTTCTGTGTCTCCTTCTCTCTCTGCCCCTCCCCCTCTCATGCTCTGTCTCTCTCTGTATCAAAAAAAAAAAAAAAAAAAAACTGGTGGAGGTTCCATGTTACTTTGGTCATACCTCTTTTAAAAAACAATCCATATTGTCTTATCTTCGATGACTATCATGATCCTATCTCCCCTGCCTCCAATTCAAATAATCGTAAAAGAGGAAATATAAATAATTTAGAATGCTAAGTTTATTATCTATTCTTTCACAAATAATATGAATGTAGAAATCAAGAAGATTACAATCCTTGCTCTTTGGAGCAGAGTCTAGTGGGAGAGATAATTTTTACTCAGGGGAGGGGCGCCTGGGTGGCTCAGTCAGTTAAGCATCTGACTTCAGCTCAGGTCATGATCTCATGGTCCATGAGTTCAAGCCCTGTATCGGGCTCTGTGCTGACAGCTCAGAGCCTGGAATCTGCTTTAGATTCTGTGTATGTCTCTCTCTCTCAAAAATGAACAAATGTTTAAAAAATTTACTCAAAAGGTTAAATTTCTATGATGGAGGTTGGTACCACCCTACTTCAAACTTACTGGCAAAACTTGGGCTTGGCAGACTTCTGTAAAGGGCCAGAGAGTGAAAGTTTCATGTTACCTGTTCTCTGTCACAACAACTACTAAATTCACTGTTGTGAAAGTAGCATGGATAATAGGCAAACGAGGAGGCGTGGCTACGCTGAGACAGTGTTTTTTTTTTAATTTTTTTAATGTTTTATTTATTTTTGATACAGAGAGAGACAGAGCATGAGAGGGAGAGGGGCAGAGAGAGAAGGAGACACAGAACCGGAAGCAGGCTCCAGGCTCTGAGCTGGCTGTCAGAACAGCGCCTGACACGGGGCTCGAACCCACGAACATGAGATCTGACCTGAGCCAAAGTCAGAGGCTTAACCAACTGAGCCACCCAGGCGCCCCTAGACACTGTTTTATTTATAAAAACAGGTGGCAGACTGGATTTGGTCTCCAGAAGCCAGAAAAAGGACTGCACTTGGAGCTAGAAGTGGGTTCCCAAATCACTTCCTTGTATTTCAAAACTGTATTTAGACTCTGCAAGACAATCCAGGAAGTAAGATATGGACTTGGAGGTTAAGAAGCTTTAAAGGCTAGTGAAGGAATTAAAAGTATAAAGGAAAAATTGTTGTATATTTTATTTAAAAGAACATAAGTGCTAAATTTTGTGATTTGGTGTGATGCAAATTCTAATGAAAGGGAGTTCAGCGAAGGGTGGCATAAATAAGGAAGGAACCATGGAAAACGAGAACCTGAGAATGACAAGGTTTAAAGTCGGGGGGCGGGTGGTGATCAGCAACATACAGGCAGTAAATGCTACATACACATAATGGCATTTTGTGAGCGTTGAGAAAATGAGCCAAAACAAGGGTAGAAGACGTACACCACTTAGTCCAGGACAGGAAGTGGGTTTTAAAAGCATCTAAGGGGCGCCTGGGTGGCTCAGTTGTTAAGAATCTGACTTTGGCTCCGGTCATGATCTCAGGGTTTCTGAGTGAGAGTCTCACACTGGGTGAGCTCAAGCCCCTCTGCGGGTGGGCGCCAGCCCTGGTCTGGGCCAAACACACAAGCCTCACTTAGGGTAAACCATGCCCAACTTCAGGTGAGCCCCACTTCTCTCTCTCCCCCTCACTCTGCCCCTTGTGGGATTCTCTCTCTCTTTGCCCCTTGCTCACTTACACGTGCCCTCTCTCTCAAAGAATTAAAAAACAAAGACACAAAAAACAAATGCATCTAGTATGCTGCCGTGGCAGTCACAGAGGTAGCCGTGTGCTTTCTCACTGGGACATTTTTCCCACTTACTTATTATGCAAACATACATATTCCTACATACTTGTAGCTCCTGATCCTTAAATCCAGGGATTCACAGATGCCAGCCTATGGCCAACACTCTTGCCCACTGCTGCTCTCTACATCCTTCTCTTGCCGCGCGCTATGGTTTCTACCTGCACCACCACGGCGCGCCCTCAATGAGCCCGTTCCATGGTGCGGCTTGAAATAACCGTTCTTTGGTGAGTAAACCAAACTATACCCTTGAATGTTTCCCAAGCTCATTTCATCTAATTTCCATTATCATAAACCTTTTCAATAAACCTCTTTACTTGATTTGTCACTGCCACATTTATTTTAAGCTAATTTATAAAAATAATTTAATAATTTTTATCTGCATTGGTTCACAGGTACACAGAATTAATCACAATTCTTTAAAATTTTTTTTAATGTTTATTTTTGAGGAGGGGGAGGGGCAGAGAGAGAGGGAGACACAGAATCGGAAGCAGGCTCCAGGCTCCAAGTTATCAGCACAGAGCCCAATGTGGGGCTCAACTCAGGAACTGGGAGGTCATGACCTGAGCCAAAGTCAGACGTTTAACCGGCTGAGCCCCCCAGGAGCCCCTAATCACAGTTCTTGATTCCTGACATAGCTTACCAGTCCAATTTGGACCACTTTTTCTTTATTTCTCTTGAATAATGTAATAAGCACGTATGAACCCAACAGCCCAAAGGCTACAATGCAACAGTAAGCCATTTACTCCTGAAGCTATAGGAAGAGGACACTGGCCTCTGACCTCTATCTGTGGGACCTGGTCTCACCGATGGGACAGTAGCACACATGGCATGCACGTGAAATGTGCCTGCGTGGTAGGGCTTGCTCTCTGATGTTTCTGATATGCCCACTCATCCAGGTGATAGAGAGACACATGAGTTAGACCTGGACTCAACCTATAACTTTTTTTAAAAGATATCTCAAAGTTAGTTTATTTTTGAGACACACACAAACACACACACACACACACACACACACACACACACACACACACACAGAACATGAGTGGGGTGGGAGCAGAGAGAAAGGGAGACAGCATCCGAAGCAGGCTCCAGGTTCTGAACTGTCAGTACACAGAGCCTGACGTGGGGCAAGATCACGACCTGAGCTGAAGTCGTATGCTTAACCAACTGGACCCACCCAGGTTGTAACTTTTAATTGTCCAGCTGAGCTGTACCAGTTAACCCACAGGTATGTGATACATTTAGGCTTACTGCTCTAGAGATGCCAGTGGCATTCTTGTGGTTTGTTAGGCAGAAATAGCTGGCCGACATAGTCCAGGCCTATGGTTTCCTCCATCCCATGTCCCTACTGCCCTCTGCCCAAGCTGAACAGTATCTTGAATCCCATTCATCATTCCCTTGCTTTCCTTCTTTTTCATTTTTTACATCCATTTCTGTCCTAAGTATATCTTTTCATTTTTAAAAAATATATGAGAATCACATTATATATGCTCTTTTGAGAATTACTCTTTTTGTTTAATGTTACATTGTTAAAATTCACCCAGACTGTGGCATATTGCTGTACTTCATTTGTTTTGATTACTAAGTATTCAATTTGTGAACATACCAGTTTATACATTCTCTTTTCTGCTGATAAAAAGTCAGACTGTTCCCAAGTTTTTGCTAGGCCCACAGTGGTACTGTAAGTACTCTTTGGCGTGACTTCTTTTGTCAATAAGAACGGGCTTCTCGTGAGCAGGTACTAGAGGTAAATCTGTGTGATATGATCATGTGACATGTTTACGTTTAACCTAACAAAATAATGTCAAACTGTTTTTCCAAAGTGTGGCAATTTAACCTCTACCAGAAACAAAAAAGAGAGTCTATATATCCAAGTTCTCTAATACTTAATATATTAAGACTTTAACTTGTTGCCCATTGAATAAGAATCACATTTTAGCCCTGAAATGTATTTCTCTGAATACTCATGAAGTTGATCATCTCTATTTTGTAGATATTAGGTAATTTCTTTCCAGTGAAATGCTATTCATGTCTTTTGGAGATTTTTCGGTTGGGTTGTTTTTGCCTTGTTTAATTGATTGGTAGGGACTTCTTTACATATTCTGTATATTACTCCTTCAGTGACTATATTTTTCCACAGTCTTTTAATATACTCTAATTTATTAGTCTTTTATTTCAAAGGTTTTTGTGTCGTTTAAGAAATCACCTATTACAATGTTGAAAGATACCTACCTATACTTTTAACTAAAAGTTTTAAAGTTTCGCGTTTGCCCATTAGAAACTTAATCCTTTGTACATGATACAATGTCAAGATGAAACTTCACTCTACTCGTAGGGCAAGTGCTTGTCCCCAGTCCCACTTACTGAACAGTTTCCTCCTCTTCCTAAAACAGGACATGTTTCCTCTGCCATGTGTTAGTCTGGGGTTTACTTACTTCATCTCTGCTCCAGGTTCTCCGCCTTGTAATTGTTAAGTGATCGGGAGGCTCTGCTGGTTGAGGTCTTTGATCATTAGACCGACCGTTGTTTCCTTCTGGTGTTTTAGAATGAACTAATGGAGGGATCTTTCGGAAGTTGAGGCTTTCATCAAAAACACGATCAACCAACTAATAGGACAAAAGCAGATCCTTATGAGAATAATTTGGGCAGTATAGATAGGGCATTATAATTTTTTTTTTATTAGAAGTTATTCCATTCTCAGGTAGTAATAGAAGCATGGTATCTTCAATAAACCAATTACTCTTTCTTTTTATAAGGCCTTCAAAGGTGCCTGTTTAATAAAACAGATGTTCATCTACATAGATTTTTAAAATCCAAAATACAGAACTTTGTTAAATTCAATCCTTCTATGGATAACTTTCCCCCAATGGAAAACAGATGGTAAACAGAAAAAGCGGAGCCATGTAGATGGACAAGTTCATTTTCCTCACATTGCCTTACCAATGTAAAATGATGTTTCTTTTCCTTTCAGTTTCCTAACTTGTTTTTTTCTGTTTTTTTTCCTCCACAAATCCAGGGGCCAAATTTCTTCACAAATACATAAACTGCAAATTCCAATTAAGTTTACAAAAGGAAACAATTTTTAAATCCACAAAATAAGAATTTAGGTCTTGGGTAACTTTTAACAGTGTTACAGCAGTTACATATTTTAGTGACAATGACATACTGCCACCCACAGTGCAGATTATACACATCCGGTACAAAGTAACTCAGGTTTACTGAAGAAGGAATACATTTTAGTACAATATTCTAAGATAAAACAAAAAGGAAAAATGAAAGTCTATTCAATGAAATGAATGAGTCATTTTACTGGGTCCTATGTGAGTGTATAATCATGTTAGGCAACATTTCGTTAGATAGCTGAGAAAATAATGTCTTCATAATTTTAAATGCACCAGAAGAATTGTGTATGTCTTGCCACCAAGAAGATCCTTTTGTTTGTCACCAATGAGGATGATTTTATATACATTTACAATTGATCAGTGTGGTAACAAAACTCTACACAGATTCACGAAATCAGACAACACATGAAGGGGGAAAAAAAAAACCCACAACAAAAATGACCATTAAAAAACTAGATTATAAAAGGAATGTGACAAAAAGCAAAGGAATAGATTATTAACAGAGTTTGTCAAAATCAAATCTGTTAAAAAGGCTAGCAGTTTGGAGCTACTATTGAGGATGTTATTTTATAAAATTGAGGAAGCACATTAGAGGCTGGCATTTTTTCTGTAAAAGGCTAGATAATAAATATTTTCAGCTTTGCAGCCCTGCAGTGTCTAACTACTCATTTCTGACATTATAGCACAAAAGAATGTGGCTTTGTCACAATAAAACTTTTAATTCATTCTCTCACATGCCAATCTTTTGCTTATATTTCTGCACCAGATCAAGAAGAGCCAACATGGCAGAGTAGCATCTATTTTGATTATCCATTAAAAGCACCTTCTAGGGTAATGTTATGTAAATAGCTCCCCCAGGAGCCAGAGAGCAAGAGGCACTGGTTGGGGAGGGCAATGGTCTATATGTGTTCCCTGGCCTTCCAGAACTCACAGGAAAGTTTCAAAACTGAATATGCATGTGTTTGCATGTGGGTGTGTATGCATACATATCTTTGTGCATCTACGTGTGTATCTTTCAGTTTTCAAAGCATACTTAAGCACATACATGTAATTTTCAACAGAATTATTTAAAGTAGTGGAAACTAGAACTTTTTATTTTTATTGTAGAGGTATCTACTAGCCAACTACATATAAAAATGCCTTTTTAATTGGAGTATTTTCATAGCCAGATTTTATGGAAAAGTTATATATTTATCGAATTTTAGTTTGCCTTTCAGATGTCATTTATATTCATATTTTCCAGTGAGACTATACACCAGTAATTAATTGGCAGGCAAAGTACTGGTTTTAAATAATTTTACAGCTGCGTGGAAGAGTAGACCAAATGTTCGCCTTTGCTAGTTTTGTTACAAAAACATAAAAAGAAAAATTTTAAACCAAAGTTGGAAAATGCAGAGCTTCATGCACACAGGGAGGGTGGGTGTAACTAAAAATAAACTCAGCAAAAGGCTAAAAGCAAAAGAAACAAAGAAAAGGAAGAACCTTCTGCATCTGTCCATGAAGATCTCCTACCTCTTCTCTAGTGTCTATGGCAGAGCCCGGGGTGGTGGCCGCAGTGCTTACTGTGGTGCTGGGGGCAGTGCCCGAGGACGTGACCGAGTCTATCTCTCCGGCAACATCGCTGATCTCCCTCGCGATGAGGGCGAGGTCCTGGCTAATCCTGGGGACAGTGTTAGAAAAGAAGGTTAATCCCTTTAAAATAACAGCTCTCGAACAATCATTTGTGATAGAATCCGTTACATAAGCTGTATATCTAGTTAAAGGTCTGTACTCAGAAAAGCTTTAGGCTTTAATTCCAAAAAATTAATAAAATTAAATTTCACATGTCACTTTGAAAAACATGTTAAACACCCTGAAGTAGTGATAGGTCTTTGAAAACACAGCTGATATGAATGACCAACATTAACGGATCGTAGTTCTCAGGCGTGGTGACCGGAACCCAAGGGGTCCCGGAGCCTGGGGAAGAAGGAGCAAACACAACTTCACTTTCACTAACCTCCACCTGAAGCTTAGCATTTCTTTCAGTGACAATCCGTGTAACAAACAACAATGGTCTTAGTGATACTGAGGTCTTTCCACCCACAGAAATCCTAGTGCAGCTGCTGTGGGTGTCCCAGAGCCTTTCGTCATCACTGCCGCCAGATTACTGCGATCATTAAACCCCAGCAACAATGCTCCATGTAGCATGTTAACAAAGAGCCCTGTATTACGCTGTCACTTTAAAAATATTTTGATAACATTATAAAGAAAGGCAATCATACTGAAACACTTGGTTTCACTTAGTTATTTATGTTTATGCATTTATTTATTTTTTAAAGTTTTTAAAAATTTATTTTATTTTGAGAGAGAGAGAGCAAGCACAAACAGGGGAAGGGCAGAAAGAGAGGAAGAATCCCAAACAGGACCCCAGCTGTCAGTTCAGAGCCCCACATGGAGCTTGAAATCACAAACCATGAGATCATGACCTGAGTCAAAATCACGAGTCAGATGCTTCACTGACTGAGCCCCGCAGGAGCCCTATAAGATTATGCATGTAGAAGCACTGTTCTGGCTTAGTTTGTTAAGTGTCCGGCTTCAGCTCAGGTCATGATCTCACTGCTTGTGGGTTTGAGCCCCGTTGTCGGGCTCTGTGCTGGCTGCTCAGAGCCTCAGAGCCTGAAGCTTGCTTTAGATTCTTTGTCTCCCTCTCTCTCTGCTCCTCCCCCATTCCCGCTCTCTCTCTCAAAAAATAAATAAACATTAAAGAAGAAGAAGAAGAAGAAGAAGGAGGAGGAGGAGGAGGAGGAGGAGGAGGAGGAGGAAGGGGAGGAGGAGGAGGAGGAGGAGGAGGGTGGCACCGGTCAGAGAAGAGCTCCGTGAGCTTCGCCACATGGCCAAAGAGGTCGGTAACCCTGACACAGGACGCGCTGCAGGGCAGAGTTCCTGCGCGGCAGGTCTTCTCTTAAGTGAACGTGAATGAGGACACAGTCTCAGAGAAGGGGAGAGGCTTGCTCTTGACAACACAACTTCCAAATAGCTAAGGCAGAGGGCCACATCCCAGGTTCAGAGCTCATTCCCAGAGAGCCATTTATTTGTGTCATCAGCCATACAGACTGAAGAACTAAATAAATATTGTCAGGGATAAGCAAATGAAAAAAATTTTTTTATTTCTTTTACTGATTTTTTTTAAAGGGAGAAACTTACATAATCTACCACTGATACTCCTGTTTTTCTCAAAGAGATTTCAATTCAATGAGACTTGAAAATTTTCTAAGGTATGGATTTACTGAACTCAATTTGGCTACTTCCGCAAGGAAGGTTCTGAAATGACAGAGGCTCACGTGAATGCTTCTGCAACTTTAAAATCGAAAGCAGACACAAAGTAACATTTTTACCTTGGGCAAAATGTAACCTTGAAAACCTTTCAAGGAATGCAATAATAGAATAATATTTTAATTACAGATTTAAAGAGGGGCTAAACGGAAGCTTATGGACTAACAAGACCAATCTGCAGTCACTTCCTTTACTTAATCAAAACAAAAAGGTAGGAAGAACACCAATAAATATTTTCTGGTCTCCTATTATGTTCCGGGAACTGTGCTGTAGCCTAAGGGCTGTAACGATGGCGAAGCAGAGAGGGCCCCTGCTCTCATAAGCTGACGGCAATTGTGACGCGCACCATCACGTCTGGCACAGTCAAAACCACCGCTTGATTAAGAGCACTGACATAAAGAAGCTTATACTCCTCAGCTGACTTCCTCACAGCCACCTTGCAGGAGGAAGTTCTCACCATCTTGATTCACAGATGAGGAAAACAAGGCTTACGAGAAGTACGCAACCATTGTTTGCTCAAAGTCACAAACGGCCAAGTGGCGTAACTAGCTCGCTTTATTATGTCATGCCACATCTCACGTAATCATCCCATATACTTTTTAAAAGTCTGTTAACTGTGGATACAATTTTCTGAGAGTTTGAAGTGTTCTCGTAGATAATATATTCATTTTTTGCATTTCTGAAATAAATGAAGTAGGATAAGAGAATAACCAAGCTTAATGAGATAAAAAATAGATAAGCATGAGCTTATCCAAAAATCTATTTTTTTGCGTTCAAGTTTTTTATGCCGACATTTGTACAATGGAGCTTCTGATACTTGCAGAAGGCACAAGGAGTTAATTAGAAAAAAATGAGTTAAAAAACCAGACAACAGCAATGTCAGCAGGTTATGCAGTAACAACTCCATTCATACGAACAACTCTAACGTATACAGAACACACACTGTCTGCCAGGTCAGCACCCAGAGCCTCCTCTTCGTTTGCGAGTATATGGTGTGTATGCCAGCGATTTCTCTACACAACAATCTGTATCTGAAAGTCGACTCAACAATATAGACACCAGACTTTAAATTCACATTGCTTCAAAATCTCGGCACCTACTAAAACCAGCATTAGGAATTCTAAAAGGCAGAATTATTAAGAAAATCAAAGTTATAAATATCTTCAAGTAGAGGTAACAGATTTATGATTCAATGTAAAGTATGGACCTATTCACGAGGTTGTTAAATCTGAGCTTACGTAAGCTTCTAAGTTATACTCGCTAGAATATTTTATAATAATGTATTTCTTTACATCTCTTGTATCTGTACTGTTTTTCAGCCTTTAAGTTTGTAATCCTCATTCTTAATTCTCAGTCTCCACCCCCATCAAATCTGCTAGAAGGGGAAATTCTAAAATGATGCACACATTTTATTTGGAGTTTTGCAATCCATCTGCTTTCATTGCTTTCAGAGATATGTCTGAAAAATACACCTTAAAAAATTAAAATCCCAAAGGCAAGTTTTATTAGCACAGCGCTACTTACCAAACCAGAGGGATAAAGGCATGAAGTCACTGGGAGTTAAAAGGCCTGGCCCCTCAGCAGTCCCACTACCGGTAACAAGATACGCAGAGACAGGAATAGTAAAATGCACATAATCAAGACGGAACCAAGGGAAAGGGTCACCTACAGGTCCCGTGCGTGCACTTTCCCCTCCGCGGCATCTCTTTTCTCTTTGGGGGCCAGGAAGGAGAGGTGGCCCCCTGACGGGAAGCAGACAGGTGCCCCCTGAGCTGCAGGCCGCCCCCCACCCCCGCCCCAGGAGGAGAGCCAGGTCAGCAGTGCCCACGAGAACAGAAAGCGGTAGAAACTCCCTCACTGCAGCCGTTCTGTAGACCCTAATAATTCTGGGGTCCCTAGGCACATCTATATGCTCGTCCCTTAACTGGAACCAGCTTACAACGCTCCAATAATTAGTCTCTCAAAAAGCGATTTACGTGGTAAGATAAAAATGTTTAAGAAGCACAGGGAGATTAAAAGGGCATGTTCTCAAAGAATAAGCAATTAAAAGCAATTATGATAGTCAATAAAGAACCAAAACCATAAACATTACATTGAAGTAGTAAGCCAGAAAAATTATAATTCACAGAAGGCAACAGAGTAAAGGGAAAAAAAGGGGGAAATAAAAGATAAACACCATTAAATTATGGTTAGGAGTTTATTGTTTTAAAAAGCATCTATGGCTATTACATATTACATTTTTTAATAATGTTACCAAATGTAAAACTTTAAGTTTAGGGTCTTAAATTGAAAGCAGAAAAAACTAGCAGAAAAAATGGGGAAGATGTTTAGGTGAAATATGGTATAATGCAGTAAAATTTAGTTATCTTACAAAATGAAAAAAACCATATTTTAACTACAATAGCATCTGTCTGAGTAGAGCCTATCCTCAGTGTTCAGACATGATAAGGCACTCGTTAAAGATCATATCTGCAGGGACGCCTGGGGGGCTCAGTCAGGTGAGCGTCCCACTTCGGCTCAGGTCGTGATCTCGTGGTTCTTGAGCTCAGGCCCTGCATCAGGGTCTGTGCGGACGGCTCAGAACCTGGAGCCGGCTTCCGATTCTGTGTCTCCCTCTCTCTCTGCCCCTTCCCCTCCCTGCTCACACTCTGTCTCTCTCTTTCAAAAATAAAATAAACATTAAAAAAAATCACATCTGCAGCATGAATTTTACTTTTTATCAAATAACCTAAAGGATGAAATAAGCACATTTAATATTCAGAACAATTAATAAAGCGTTGAATTAAACTGTAACTCAAGACTTCACAGACGTGGGAGTAAAAACCCACTCCCTCTAGTCCTCCACCGAGAATAAGAGCCATGTATCTCCAACAAGTATGCTGCTGCCTCTTTTGAAACATAAAAGGAAAGTACTCAAAAATGTAGCTGCACAATTCTTAATTCTGTAGCTGACACTACCTTTCAAAAGTGGTATTAATTCATCAGCATCTCTCCTAGAGACAAGAAAGGGGGTTGCAAGCAAAATAAATTAGTTCTACAAGATGCTTAGTAGCAAATAAAAGCATTAAAGACACCAACCCAGGGAAACTGGGTGGAGAGCAACACTTTGGACAGAACTATGTGCCTCGCTACCTGAGGATTTCACTTCTTGGACTATTTGTATAAATCCAATAAAAGTACTGTTTGTTATCGAGTTGAAACACTGACACGAAATTCCAGCCGTTAAATATAATCCAGTCAGAACCAACCTGGCTATCTCTTCTCGATGGGCGGTCCAATCTCGGATGTAGTCTTCCTGTTCTTTTATCCGGTGCTTGAATGAAGAACTAGTGGGCACTGCTGACCCAGAGCTCTGCATCCGAGTGGCTTTCAGGGCTGGAGAAGTACGTAGACGAGTATGTTTAGGGGAATTACGGTTTGATCCAAATTCATCTTCTGAGGTGGAAGCATAATCAGTAGGAAAGCGCCTCCATCTTGAATTTACTAAATTAGTTTAATTATTAAAAAAAGAATTATTATGTTACCCTTTAAAGGAGATAAAAATCATGATTTCAAAAACACCACGAGACACACACAGCACAATTTTCAATACCTGACATACACATACCTCACGAAAATAAGTCTACTACTCCTTATAGATAGAAACAATATACTTTGGTGGATTAAAAACAATGAGGAATTACAAACAACCGGAAGACCATGTTTTCCATAGGATGATGAATAAAACATTCAGATGAGAAATTCACTAATGATCAACAACTAAGCAAGCTCTATTCATAAATGTTTAACTTGGGTACTTCATAATTGCAAATAGTTGTCATTTGAGTGATGATGTGGATTTTTTTTTAGAAAACGACAGTAACAACAACAACAGAAACAGGGAAAAGATTTCCTCATGCCACATGGACTTTCAACATGGAGATGGTAAATCGTCTTTTCCCAACATACAAATGTGCATAATTCCTGCTGTGGAAATTATGCTTCTATGGCAGAAAAAAACATTACCTCTGTCATTCAACATCCTGATATGCTATGATTGGAAAAGATCTTTTACATGGTAAAACACAACAAAGCATCTTCAGTGCAACTCGCTGCTGCTCTGACACGGAAAGCACACGGTGAGACCAGACAACGGCGGAGGCCTACGAGGAGTGAAGCTCTACAAAGCTATTCGCACAAGCACCAGCACGTGAGGCACAGAGGAAACGCTGTGAATATTCACATTAAAGAGAGTGGCAACCACTTGCGTGCTTAAGGTTAGGAAAGACAGTTAAAAGATGATGTTGCTGACACATCTGAAAAATCAGAAGACAGATTAATTGCACTAGTACTGTTCATGCGAGAACCAAACCCACAGTCTGTGAGGCATAGACAGAGGCCAAAGCCAGGGCAACGATGGCTGATTCACAGTAAACTTCACAAGGGCAGGGATCTACTCCTGCATGCCGAGGACGGCAGAGTGTCTGGCTAGCAAATGTTTAATGAATATTTTTGAATAAAGAAATGAATTCCTAGCTACTGGCCATTTGCTTTTCTCAAATTAAGAAAAACCTAGTGAAAAGCAGATGTTTTTGGTGGCTAAGTGATAACACCTTAGCACCTGTTGTATAAATTCCAATTGCCATTAATATTAAAGGAGTTTTCTCTCTCTCTCTCTTTCTGCCCCCCCCCCTTTAAAACAGAAACTGATGCAGGGCATAGGTTGGTGAAGTCTAGAATTCCTTCATCCTACTTCACTGGGATTTTATACACTCTTGTCTTTTCTTCTACCACATTTTCGTCTAGGACTCTAAATCTCAGGCGGCTGTCAGACGACACTGACACATATTGCCACAGAGTCGGTGTAAGAAGCACAGAAATCTGTACTCAGGAATATGCCTTAAATCAGAGCCTACCTATTTGTCCTGATTCACACTGCCATTTGAAGCTCCTGGAGCTTGGAACAAGATTTATGGATATAAGAAGATATGCAGAAACTCCATGGCTTTTTGTAAAAGTGTGTGCGAACACATGTGTAGGACTCTAGGTAATTATTCATACTGCCTTTTGAAGGTGGCAGTCAATATATTTTCTGGTTTTACCAAGATCATTCAGTAACATAAAAATACTTTTACCATGGTGGAAAATTACTAATTTTCAGACATCTGAAAAATCCTATGAATTGAGCTGACCCTAAGACTTGAAAACAATTTTAGAGAACATTTAGCAGTAAGAGCAAAAAACTTTTAGAAAACAATTAGAAATATTGCAAAATATCTATATTGTAACAAAGGCATTTCACTAAGCATTAGATGTTTGTTTTGCTACCTTAGAATGTTATCCAGAAAAAACAAGTTCAAAAATAAGAAAAAAAGATCATCTCTTAGATTAAATTTCCTGATTTTAGATTTGGGAACTACAGAAACCATACAATTGAAAATTGTTTGGAGTGTACACAAAACCACTGACAAAGAGTTTTAATAAATTGCAGGAGATAGTAAATAGGTGTGATGGAGCTCAGGTAGTTCCCTTAGAGGTAAGTCAGAAAGAAAGGCATCAATGCCTGGCATGCTCATGAGTGGGACAGTACAGGGGGCAGAACGAGACCAAGAACCAAGTGCTCACTGTCAGGCGACCAGATGTAAGTAGAGCTACATTACAATTAACTGTTAATAGTTTCAGTCTCAAGCTGAGAAAATAATTACATATTTGAGGGGAAAAAAGAGAGAAACTTTTTCTCTGAATGACGTTCATAAAGTTCCCACTTACTTTTACAGGTCTATCTTTACTACCTGGTAAGAATAGTGAGGTTCAGTAATATCTTTATAAAGAAAAGCAACCATAAAGACAAAGTCGATTTTGAAAACTGAAAGGTAACATTTTTAGGTCTGTTCTGTTAAAATTCAGGGCAAAATGAGAAAAAAAAAACTAAGTGTACAGCAGAGAAATGAAAATAGGATTAAGAACCCTTCAACTGAATAAGGGTTATCTTTGCCACTGGAAACCCGCACACAGGGCGTGCTCAGATGCAGGGCTCAGTTGTCTAGACACTGCTCTGTGCGTTCAAGAGCACAGAGTGGAGCTGAGACCAGGGGAAGTGACTGCTACCCAGTGGACAAGAGACCAGGAAGGGGTTTAATGTCAGGGCCAGTTATTTCTAAAGAACTTCATCCAATACCTTTTGCTTTCTTAATCTTTGCTCCTAAACTGCAGCAGCGACACAGTTTATCTGAAGAAAAAGATCCCTGCCATCTGCTAGTTGTTGCAGAGTAAACTTAAAAGTTGAAATGTTTTTACCTTTCCCTAATGCCTACTTATTTCATAGAATTGTGGAATATAATAACCTTAAACATCAGTATAAATTCTTCAGTTTACAGAAGTAGGTCTTGCCTTACTTCAAGTTTGCGCCGAGTCTACTAACTTCCAGAGTTCAAAGCTCATTTGTTGGTATTCCAAGTACTTTATAATTAAATGTTAGATGTCTTATTTATTTATTTATAAAGTTTATTTATTATCTTCGGAGAGAGTCAGTGAGCAGGGGAGGGGCAGAGAGAAGGAGAGCAAGAGAGAGAGAGAGAGAGAGACTCGCTCCTGACTGTCAGCGCAGAGCCTGACATGGGGCTCCAGCTCATGAATCATGAGATCATGACCTGAGTCAAGATCAACCGTTGGACGCTTAGCTGACTGAGCCCCCAGGTACCCCAGAAAATCTTTACTTAAAAAAAAAAGTATTCCAGTTAGGCTAATTCTTCTTTATAAAAAGCCTCAATTTCTCACAGAACAGTAATTTTTGTGATTTCTACCCATGAAGAAGAATGCTACTTCTTGAATTTTATTTTTTTTGGGTGAAATCCTATATAGGATTAAATTTAATTGTATAGCATTAGACTTATTTGATACAGTGGTACTACTAAGGCATTTCAGATAAACCATTAAATTGAAAACTGATGTAGAAGCTTTTTCAAATGCCAAGAGGCTTCTTAGTTGGTGAAGTGCTGCACAGCACATGTAATAAAACCAGAGTTCTAAGATCAGTGTAATTAACTTTATAGCTAACCTGAAAATTATTTGTTATACTAACTATAAAACTTATTTTAGTTATGAAATTATACAGCATTCCTCTTGTGGAAATAATCAACCACTATATTCACTATGGAAACATACCATCCAGAATTTAAAAAGGGAGAAAGAGTTTGTAGGATTATTCATTTGTTAATGCTAGGATTTCTTTTACTGTCAACCAACGCTTTGTTGGCCTTAAAACACAGTCACAAATACAGATGTAACAAACACATTTCAGGAAACAAACACTGCATTTTCACACTTTCTACCAGAATATCTTTGTGGGAAACAAAACCACAAACATATTTTACATGTGTGTTTGTAAGCATGTCGCAGAAGATCTTTTGGGGAAAAGATCCCCAACAGTGCTTGATATTGATCTTTGACCTGGAGGAAGAAATAACTGAAGCCATGCATGCCCAACACTTCATTCCTACCATCTATAAAATCTGAGGTTTAGAATAAAAATGAGAAATTAGTCTAAAAAAATTCTAAGGATGTTAAAATGATACTATTTTTTAGAATGTGCACCTAAAACATAATGAAAACCAACCTCTTTGTTTTGGTAACTCAGCACACTTAGTTTTAAAAGCATCACCTCAAAATAAATCTGGATACTTTAATGTAACTTGATATTGAAGGATCACTGAAGGAACTGGGGGCAGGAAGAGTAGGGGCTAAACTTTTCTAAAAGCAAATTACATCAGAATTAAAGAAGCATAAAAGAACTTTTACTCTCTGTGTTTTCAAATCAGGTATTTCCAATCTTCTATTTTTATCATACACATTTCTTTGAAAAACTTTTTAATGTTTTATTTATTTTTGAGACAGAGAGAGACAGAGCATGAGAGGGGGAGGGGCAGAGAGAGAAGGAGACAGAACCAGAAGCAGGCTCTAGGTTCTGAGCTAGCTGTCAGCACAGAGCCTGACGTGGGGCTCAAACCCATGAATGTGAGATCTGTCCTCAGCCGAAGCCAGAGGCTTAACCGACTGAGCCACCCAGGTGCCCCTGAAAAACTTTTTAAGACATGGCCTAAAATATGAAATTTGAAGCATTACAGAATTATTGTCACATATGCCAATCCGGACGTACCACAGGCTCTGGGTTCAGATATTTCTAAGTTCTTTAAAATTTACATTTTGTACAACACTGACCAGTATGATTTTACATTCTTTTAAACTGTATTTCAAAAGCTAAGACTTTTTATTTTCCTTTTCCATTTAAGATATTATAATTATCTTAAATAGAAATGTCACAACATCAAAGACACCCAATTAGCCACTAGACCAAAAAAATGTCTGTTTTTCTTACTGTTGTTTTATTACCTATCCAATATAACTGTTTCAGTACCTTACCACTGACTAAAAGACCCTAGCCATTGTCTTTCCAGATAAGATGTAATAAGATATAAATGTGCATCTTGAGAGAATGTGCATTAACAATCCCAGATCGCAAAGTGGCTTTAGGCTCAGACGGTGGAACAGAGAACATCAGAATTACACAGATTACAGTGAACAATATACCTAACCCACTGTACAGTGGCCTTGTTTATACTCCTCAAAGTAATCGAGTAGATCCCAGGCATCCTCTGGCAGCTTGCAAGCAAGCAGGCAGAGTCTGTTTCTGAGAGCCAGACTAGATGCGAAAGAAGCAAGAGGCTGGGAAGGAAAAGGCCTTGCAAACGGGGCGGGTTATTTCATCTCCTGCCCTTGGTTACCGGAACCGAATAACCCTTCCAGCCTTTGAATTACATGGTTCTGATTATTTGATATTCTGCTGTTAAGTATGAAGGCCCAAATCACGTACCTCAATTTACCCTAGGGAATTTCAGTAAGTTGAATTCAAGGTACTTTTTTGCATATAGAAAATTTCATGTTTATCAAGTTCTGGATTCAAAGCAGGAAACAAAATTTGTCTTGAAGGACATACTCTGGCATCCTGAGTGGCTTCTCAGACTTGCTCACGTGATCGTATTTGGCTCACATCTCACGTAAACCCTACGGGTTACTTGCTGAGGAACAGAATCACGGCACTCATGTATTAAGGACTAGAAGACCAGTACAGAAGGAAGTGCTAAACAGCTTGCGTTATGGCTCATGGTAGGACAGAGAAAAGTACAACACTTCTCTGTACTAAATAGAGATGAAGATGCAATGATCAAACAGGCAATGTGGCAGATGAAACCTCATCACGGTACATGTCATAGAATGCAGCACAAAGGAAATGTGACTTGAAGAGGTAGAGCCATAAGGAATGACAGGAAAACAATGAACATAAACCAAAAGACTGAGTAGCCAGTTTTAAAACGCTTGCAAAAACGGCATGAACCCCCAATGAAAGCTTGAAGCACAGAAGGGAGATGGCGCTACTGAGGAAGATGGCGCCATTCTTGTGGAATTATGATTGTGTGTTACCTATCTTCAGCCTACATCCATTCCTACCACAGATCTGACCATCATCATCGCAGCCGCTGACTGAGAGGGAGGGAGACATGAGTGGAGGGGAAGAAGGCAGTAGTGGGAAGGAAAGAGGAGGAGTAGAAAGTGAAAAAATAACATGCAGAGCACCCTTCGGGGTCTTGTGGGCTACGTGGTGGTAGATGTAAAACCATGAACACAGAATTGCATGCCAACCTTCCTCTCACTCTTCTTCCAAGACTTGGCTCACATGGATGCTTGCTGATAAGAAACCTTTAAGTCTTCCCTCCCCCTCCGACCCCCCAGGCCTTTCCAGCCATACCCAGAAGTGAGGCCGATAATTAAGTACTGAGCGGGTGCTCACAGGAGACACACAGATCTCTGGACCAGAACTCTGGCCACACACATACTTTCACTGGCTACAGCTCTGAATACAAAGGTACAGACAGACAAATATGCTAGAAGCAGTTAAATTCAGTGGGGAGTAAGTAACGTTTGGAACCATTACATTCAATGACTGCTAATTATGCTAGGTCAGGGACAGCACAGGGCTGTAGGAGACAATGCCCACAACCAGTTACACTTCTGTAGCCCAGGGTGACCCATCTGTGCCTAGTGATTATCTCACAGATCCATCTTCTTCCACTGGAATAAACCAAGGATTAGTTTTCACCTGCCCCAACCATAAACAGATTGAACTTTAAAATGTATATCAAACATTTCTAAATAAATGGGAAAGAAAGGGTAATATGGCAATTATTTCACTTAGCCCTGAAAGGAATAATAAAAGGTATATACTGCTTTTCTTTGGATTAAGGGCTTTGAATCTCGTGAGGATATTTAAAAATCAAACACATGCTTTTAGCAGTACAATGTTATTCCTTCTCTAATTCTGATGCATGGGTCCAGATGCCTCGCCAACCAGGCAACTAAAACTCCTAAATGGGTTCCATATACTTCTAATTTTGAAGTCATTATTTTGCCCTAGGACATTAACAGGAAGGGTATGTAATGTCTGAATTTTCCATTTACTAAGCTAACTAAAATAATTTTTATAGGAGAAAATACCCTTTTATAGCATAACCTCTCTGTTGAATATTTTTAGAAGTAACACTAGACATTAATAAAAAAAGGGGGGGAGTCCCAAAACATAAAAGAAATATGCTAATATTATAAAAAGTCTGGACCCATTTACCTGAAGGAGAGCCATGTGCTGAGGTCATACTTTTGGCCTTGGAGTCTGACAGTCGAGAGATACTGTTAGCTCTAATTCTAGGAGAGACTTTATCAGAAGGTACTAGTCTGGCCCCGCTTCTGATGACGGCCTCTGCAGTCCGTGAGGAGGCACTGCCTCTCGAGATGGTCGCTTCAGAGTCACTGCGAGCTGACAGAGAGCCGAGCCTCGTTCGACGGGGCTGAGCCAGTAAGTCGATCCTGGAGATGTTACGTCTTCCTGTGGGGGGCTTGGACGTGGAGCTGGTGGTGGACACCTCAGAGGCGACGGACGCCTTGTCGGCATCAGCCAGCTCACTGTCGGACACCTCGCCGAGGCGTGCTCTGCGCAGGAGGGAGGTCCTGGTGGGTCGAGGCCGAGGGAGAGTGGTGGACTTGCTGCATGATCCAGGTGTGACGGGAGAGGTCTTAGACTTGGGCACTTTGCCTCCTTCCAGTTTGGAATGTGCATGCTCACCCGCTGAGGTATGTGGAGTCCTTCCATGAGGTTTACAAGAGTAAGTTTCCTGATCAGAGGACATAATATCAGAGATCGCAGAATGAGGTACACTGGAGGTCTGGTCGTCATCCGTTAGGTCTACGGAAGGCTGTCTTATTCTTCCACTGGACTGTACAAATTTACGACCATCTGCTCTTGAACCTACATCTGCGGAACGACTTTTTGTTTTCTTCTCCGTTTTCTCCCTGGCACCTGATGAGGACAATTTTGCAGCATCTTTGGAAGGAGAACCCGTAGAACATCTATCTTTATAGAGACTCGTGAAACTCTTTCGCTTTTGGGTTGACTTCCTTTCGGTCTCTCCGGTAACCAGACTGATTGTACTAGCTGTGTCCACATCAGATTCCGGTGAAATGGAGTTGTCTCTATTATAACTGGGGGTATCTGGGCCTTCATCGGTTTTATTATCTTCACGCAGCTTGGCTTCTAGAAAAGCCATTACTGCTTCTGTGTCTTTCAGAATAAGGGTTGTGTCCATACTAGAGTCAGTATCCACAGAGTCACTTCTTTCTCGTATTCTGCTGGCAGTCGTCAATGCTAAAGAAGGGGGTGTAGATGAAGTCTGCTTATTTATATGAGGGATAAGTTCTATGGGTATGTTTGGGCTAGGTTTTTCTATAGTGAAGCTTCCTTGTCGCACTAATGACTTGGCGGATTCCTTCTTGTCTCCGCCCTTTGAAGTTTGACCTTTCAGACCCTCCTCAGCTTTTCTTCGCTTGCCCTCATTTTGCATCATCCTTTCCCCTTTGCCTGTAGAATGTCCTGGAATTTTTTCTTGAGATTGTGACTCTTGTTTAAAGGATTCTTCCTGACACCTATCTTTCTGACCTGAAATATTTTTTGAAGACAACTTGGTAGGCATCCACTGAGCCTGTTCTTTCTGTTCTTGTTGCTGAATTTTAGCTAATGTTTGCTTCACCAAAGAAGCTTCCTTATCCGTTTCACTTCTGTCCTTTCCAGAAGAGCTGGCCAAGTGAAGCAAAGTTTTATTATCTCCGCCAGTTTTAACAGCGTCCCCGTTCACTGCCCTGTTTATCTTGCTCAGCGCTCTGTCAGCATCTTGTTTATCTTTCTGGTATACCTGTGTGGGTGCTTCTTTCTCCTGAAGTTCCGTGTCTTGTTTTTCTCCTATCTCTGACCTCTGCGTTATAACCTTGGACTTTTCTTCATTTGGAAGCTGAGGAAGGGTGCGCCTCCTCCTCTCTCCCTGACTGGCTGAGGATGTCGCTGAGCCAGGACTTCTCACTGAAATGCCAGACTCACTGATGTCTGCATCTATAGAATAAAACCACAAGGAAGAAAGGTATTAGGGCAAAAATGTACCAACATGGAATATCATATTAATTAGACTTTGCGGTGTAAGTTAAATGGCTTAAGGTACAAGGAAATCTGGAATGAACACACCAGCATTGTAACAGAGTAGTTTCAAGAGCTAGAATGGGGCCAAGACATAAAGCAGGCGGGTTACTAACAGAGGCGTCGAGAGAGGCAGCTTTGGGAGATGAAAACTGGGGCCATCCGATCTTAATCCAACACCTGTTGCTCTCTTTTTCCTTCAATGTATTTTATGGCAGGGGAGGTCACTGTGCTCATTCTTGGTCTTGTGATGTATTCCGCCATGACATTTTGCTCAAGAAACTGTTTTACAGAACTGCACAGAGAAGGCCTCAATATACATTTTCAATCATATAAGAATACTAGATCTAGTTTTTAATGGTTTAGGTTTTATTTTTTAAAAACTTTAACTAGGTTTTCTAAAAAAAATTTAATACCAATTAAAAGAATTTTAAAAAGTATAAATGTGAAACAAGATCACAGGAATCATCATAACTTTAAACACTGATGGATTTTTAAAATATGGTATGGTATATTAACACCTCATCGAGAAACACATGATCACTTTCTCTTTTTACAAGTAAGTAGAAGCCAAAGAGAAAATACATACTTTGGTGTTTCCATGTTAAAGAAATTGAGAACACTTAAGGATTTTCCCGACTCCTATAAATGAAACGCACTTCTGACAAAAGGTATACATCTGTGTGGGGCCTATAAACTAACCTATCAAGCATTCTAATCTTTGGGACATAAGTGGAGACAAGATACTAAGACACGGCTTCTGTAAGTCTTTTTTCTTTTTTCCCCTTATAATTCTCAACACTTAAATTTCACAGCAATATAATGGTATGATACAGGAAAACAGGTACTAAACTTATTGATTCAACTTCAGCAATTAATCATTAAGTTACTATATTATGTCTTATCAAGACTGCTAGAAGCATCTAAAATGTAAGAACCGTTTTATCTTTCCTTATTTTTCTGACATTTATCACACTGTCCTGCTCCTAACACATTTAAGATGAATATTTAACAAGAATATTTTAAGATATAAATGGATTTATCAGCTAAAGGAGTCAATTTAGAATATGATGAAACAGAAATGAGATAATGAAGGCCGGGGGGGTTGTTTTATTTTATAACAAGGGTAGAATTTTTCTTTCTACAGTTAATGCTTACTAATTTTACAATGTATTCTTTGGTTAAGTTTATCTAGCCCCTCAGAACCCCTCTGTTTGGGTGCCTTGTTTCCCCGAACAGTATCCAGTTTATGTTGATCAATCTGTAGATCACTCAGTCTTCGATTTTTGGGAATACTTTCAATTACTTCTAATTTCTATAGTAAATAAATGATATACCTGTCCTAGTACCTTGCTCAGATGCTTGCTGAGTAATGTTTACAAAATTCCTAAACCACAATTTTGGGGTGTCATAAGCCAGAGACAAAATAAATCTTCATTTGCTTTCAATAATAAAATTAAGAATACAGATAAAAAGCCACATGCAAATTTTCCATGAGAGTTTTATTTTTAATTAAGAATGTAATTAACTGAATCTAAATTAAAATCATTAGGCATAAAATTTCATTTTTGTTTTAAGAAAGTTTCTATTTCAGTCCACAGAAATATTACTGGAAAAAATTCATATTATACAGACTTACAAAAGATATATTAAGTAAATTAAAACTGAACATTTTTTAAACATACAAAGTAGCATTTAAATATCTGTATTGATGTTATTAATGGATGTTGTAATTTTGAACTGTGTTAACCTTACTTTAAAATTTTCATTTTATGTATATGTCATATATAAAAATACATATATATGTGTGTTTCATCTACAAATTACCTTTGATCTTCAGTTAGGGTTTTATTTTAATGATATCGGCATTATTAGAGCAAATAAAATCATATATGTAGTAGAAGTATGAGAGTATGTGATTATGTTTATTTAGGTTTAATTTACTTCTCACCATACAGATTTAGCTTGTTTTTTTAAAAAACTGATGTATGATTCACAGAAAAGAGACTGAGAGGAAGAAAATACCATTCTCTAAAGGAACAGGTGCAGACAATTCCATTATCCTTTCTTCTTGATCATGCCTTGTGTGGTTTGCAGCCAAACTAGCCCACTGTGAAACCCAGCGTTTGTTTCCAGATGAAGATGCACCTTCCTAAAGGAGGAAAATAAGGAAACGAAATAATAGCCTATTTAGTCAGGAGAGAGTTCTATTTAGTCACATTATCCTGTCATACGAAGCCATATTTAAACCTCACATTGGTTTATTATCATTTAAGGGTCCTCAGATATAGAATGAAGAGTCTCTAGGTACCCCTTTCAACTACATCTTATCATTACTGTAAATGCAGTATAATTTTCTCTACTTATTAAATACTAATGATGGCACCAAAATAAATGCTTGGAGCTTAACATTTACTGTGGCTGGATACACGTGGGTGTGCCACTGGGGCCCCACAGCTACAACAGCAAAGTGGGCTCCGCTTCCTTCTCTGGAGCAGGAGTCTGCAGACTTATTCCTGAGTTGTTCTCTGACCCTCTGCATGCTTCTAGGAAGGAGACTGGTTCCAGAATCTCAAGGAGCATTAAAGCTGCCAGGTCACATCTTCAAGGATTTCAAAAACAACCCCAAAGCTTTAGACTTCTTTCAACAACACTTCGCTGTCTCCAGACGCTAGAAATCACTTAACCTTTTAGTCTGAGTCTAGACCTGCACAAGCCTAGATCTGGCCTTACTGTAAGTGCTCGCTGAACTTTCATAGTCAAGTGTGAAAAGGAACTTAAGTCATGAAATAGCTCCACAGACCTATGGACATATACTGATAATTTTTAACCTGAGGGCACTCTAGGCATTTCATTTGGAAGATCTCGTGAGAATAGAAAAAAATTATGTTCCCTCACAAAAAATCTAACTCAAGGCTAATTTTGAAACTGGAACGAGAACAAAAGAATGGAAAGCTATCACCAAAACTGTACTACAAATTATTCAAAACACTATCTTAAGTGTCAGATTCACAGGCTAAAAACAGATGAAGTAAATATTTCAAGCAGGCTACATATATGATTTCCAGAATAGGTTAACGCAGGAAGTACACATGGTGATGTGCCTAAAACGAAGCTTAAGGATTCCAAAGCCTGCTGGATCTGTGAATTCCCTTTCAGGACTCTGCTAACTGCTCATGGTCCTCAGCAGGAAGGAAGTCCCAGGGCCCCTCACACTTCACTGATACACACACTGTGTTCTGTGAAGAGGTTCTCCTGGCCTGTATCGGGGATTCTTTCCAAGGCATGTACATACTGGGCTATGTATCAGTTCCACTTGGGATGGGTTGAGGGGATGGGGAAGGGAAGAGGGAGTCTTATATCAAAGTTCATGGTCACCAGAACCATTCCTAGAGCAATGAGAACACCAAAACACTGCCCTGGTAAGTATCACTTGTTTTCAATAAGTAATGAAGCATCTTATGAAACAGAAACCAGAATTACAGTTCTGTAAGATCAAGGAAGGAAGCAGGACACTGAAATGCAAGAAGTACTCTAATAGCTTTCAGGCACAGGCACACCAGAAAGGGACCATTTTAATATAAATAGGTGGATTTCCCTGTATAGAAATATTCTATTTACATTTCTTACAAATGTAACATTTCATTTGTAACTGTTTTATTTACTATTTGTATAAATTAACTCATTTCTGGAGAGGTAGTGTAGCATACTGAGTAAGAGAATGAGTTAAGAAAACAGGGCTGTTTACAGTTCACATTCCAGCTCCACAAGGTACTAGTTTTATAACCTTGGTCAACATAACGTCTACATATTTCAGTTTTCCTTATTTGTAAAATGGACAAGAAAGTTCCTACTGGATGTTAGCTCTGATTGTCTGAATAAATAATAATGAATTAATACTTCTCAGTTACACTTTTTCTTTCTGACATCATTGTGGAATGAAGTTTCTAATATCACTTCTGATAAGGGCATAACCATGTTTTGAGGACATAGATCTCAGGCAATTACCATGCTAGGTGCTTTATATACTTTACTAAACTCCCTGGAAATAGGTTTTATCAACAGTCGCTTTTGCATAGATGATAAGAGAGCAGCTACGGGAGGGGACGTGACCTGCACAGAGGCCCTTGGACAAAGCGGGCAGTGCTGGGACCTGCCTCAGGTCTTCCTAGCTCTGCTGCATCACGCTGCTGCCCAGGCCGGTGAACCGCGCCACCCTGGGCTAACTTCGGGCTGTTCTAACAACGTTCGGGGCTGTGCTGCACCGTCACTTGGCACTTAACTCAGGCACAGAAGTTCTATCTGCCAGACAGTACCTGGCACATCCTTTCTGCCCTGATGGATCTACAGATCTTTCCATTCTAAACATGGGCCCTCCTACGGCACGGCTGGTGTATATTTTTTGTTTTATTTCATAATGCCAATCAGACCAGTAAGCTCATTAATTGCTTACTGAAATTAACATTTTCCCTTCACTGATGAGCAGAATAACATAATTTAAAAGAACATAACAAAAACCAAAACAGAATTACTGTAAAATTGCCTTAGGCTTTTATTAGAAACGAATTAATTTGTGAGAATTTAGTTTTTATAAGTATTTTCAAGGGAATATATCAATCACTTAAAATAATATAGCTACAGATGATAAAAACTCACACTTCCTGTGTGTCAAGGGTCACACATGAGGAAGAGATGTGTACCTCTGAGTTGTGAAATCCAGGAGGGCCCAGTGGCTTTCGTTCTTCCGCTACCGCCGCCGCAGAACCGAGAGCCCAATCTTTGATCAGATCTTTATGTTTTTCATTGATAATAGGCCTATTATAATCCTGATTGTCATCTACTCCAAATACCTGGGAGGAGAAATTATTTTATAAATGAAAAGTCTGAGCACCAGATTAATGTGAGTGTTATCAGTAACTTCAGAGGCAAATAAAAATATTGCAAATTGATTTTGACAGGTAATTCAGTAATCAGGGAGACTTGTTTAAGGCAGGGAGTGACAGCTGGAGAAGAGAACTGGGCGTGACAGCTCATGTAAGTCAAACTATCCCTTTTAATACGCAGCAAAGTGCTGTCTGATGGTAAGTAAGAAACATTCAGGATATTACACTTGAAAGGTGTTAATAATGTCAAATATTATAAAAATGCCACATTAGAAAAGAATACACTTTGGCTTGTTTTCAGCTTATCTCTTGGCTCTTTATTTTTGAGAAGCATGTTGCAAAACTGTAAACATAATTTTACCTGTTTCTTTCCTAACATGTTTAACATGTTTACATAGATGAATTAAATTCTACTTAGAATTTTCTAAGGTCCCAAAGAACAGAGTTTGTTGTATGGTCTCTGTATGGAATACAGTGAGATCTTCAAACTTTATTTGCCTAAGAAATCATTGAGAGGCCTTCAAAATGCAGATCTTGGGTCTACTCCCACAGATCAGCATTTTCAATAAGCTTGATGATTATGGTCAGCACCTGTGAAATATTTAAATTCAGAGACCAACAATCATGTGCTTGATCAAGGGCAGGATCTGACTCTGACTGATTTCCTGGAACAGAACAGGCCCTCACATTGCCAAACAGACTGGAAAAAGGTGGTAACTACAAAAAACTGCAACATTCCATTTTATTTACTAGTAAATCTCTTTGTTCCCAATGCTAATTATTTATAGGTGTTATCTGTGGCTCTAATTATTACAATCAAGAAACATATTATGTGTTTGAACTGGTGCTTTGTAGAAAAGATCTTAGGAACATAATCAAAGGGCCTTCTTTGCTATAAAAATGGGGAAATACCTTAGGTTAAACTATTTCCTAGAAAGCTTTTCAACGATCATAGAGTACACCTGATAAATTCTGAATTCCACATTTAGTAAAGGAAACACCAGATTTTCAAATTCACTCAAACTTGGAAATTTTACCACTAGATGGCCTTATTACTTAATATTTAATTCAAATAGAACTTACAGTTTTCAAGAATTGTGATTTAATATTCTGTTGAACCCCTCTCAATATACAAACTACTTTTGCTTTAGAAGCAAACTGTATATTACTAACTTTAAATCAAATATGGATTTTAATAATACATGAAAGCACAGTTTCCAGAAGGGAAAAAACAAACCCGTTTCATTTTGTTAAACGTCAGAATTAATAAGTTCAACAACAACAAGAGTAAAAATACTGTCTCTGCCTCTAGTCCCACTTGTAAAGAAAGCAGATTAGAGCTACTTGAGTTATTTAGGACTATCTTACAAGAAAACTAAAAATTTCTTCTAACTCAAGTCACTGGACTCTAAATTTATGGAAATTTATTTCCTTATTTTTATGATTACTAGGAAAAAATCTAACTCAAGTTTGGGAGTAAAACATAAAAACGCCCACATGCAAGTATGTGCATGCGGTATCTCTCAGGCATGTTAATTTACAAACGACCTCAGGTGATTTTCTGACTTGGTGAGATTTACTTAGATACTTCACACTCAAAATGGACTTCAAAGACTTGTTTTCCTCAAACACTGAAGCACCAAGAGTTTCAAACAAAACCTAATCTCTCCAAATCATTCTGACGCTATTTTGAAATAACAAAAGACATCCACACAGAGAAGCAAAGCTTCTAGGGAAGAGGGGCTGACCTAGCACAGAAAGAACACTCAGATGACTCCACAGATTCCCTATAGAGCATCGGGGACCGCTATCCACACATCCGTTGGAGAAGTTAACTCATTATTTGTGCCCAAACAAGTAATAGGGCTGAAGCACTACTGCCCGGAGAAAGAAGCCTTCAAAATTCCTACCTATATTTTTGAGTGTCCTGAAAAATTAATGATAGCAACGATTAGCCCAGCTTGAAATCTACTGTGTCGCAGTGTGAAAACATCCCCTCTTGTGAAAACAAAGAGGACATAAACATGCTGTGTCTGAAAACTCTTAAAGTTTTCACATGTCAAAAAGTACATATAACTGACAGATGATCCAACAGTTGGACCAAACTTGAAACCATGTCTGCTAGATTTTCTCTTTCACTGTAGACTTTGTCCCTAGGTGATTTCATCCACAACCAACCATGGCTTCTCTTCAACTTCCAACTACAGACAGACGCTTGCCCGTCATTCTCTCCTCACAGACGGCTCAGAGGCATTTCAAACGTCGTATATGTTAACCAGGCTCCTGTTTCTCTTCCCTTCTCTTGGCTCAATCACCGCCGCCCCCCCCCCCCAATATGTACAAAAGCTGGTTCTCTCATTCAGCTAGGGACTTTTTTTTTAAGTGAGGAAGGGAGAGAGATCAGATGCCTGTCTAATTGTGAGGCAGGGCTCTCCACACCAAGTTTGTCAGTTTCTAATTCTTCCAGATGGGGAAAAAAGGAGAAATAGATGGCAAGAGAAATTTTCTTTTCCAACTTGCACAGTCTGAGCTCTGTGGGTCTGGGAGATGTTTAAAGAGAACTCATTCATGTCAAGGGTGGAGAATGCTCATGCTTCTAGGTGCCTTGATCAAGGCGGATGCATCTCTATTTCAGGAAGTGACCCGTGGCCTCCAGATCCAGGGTGCACAGATAGCACTTTCCTCGCTATTCCACTCCCAGTACACGTCTTTACTCTTTTCCTTTGAATGTATGCATGTGATATTTGGGATCTCACCCTGGGATTTCACATCTATATCTCAGCAACTACTCTAAATAATTTTAACAAACTGGGACTGAGGTATGGGACTTACTATTTATAGGCTACTGGGCTAGCCACCATAGGGGCTTCAAAAATATACTTGATTCAGCCCTTGCTCTCAAGGAGTCTAAATCCAATACAAGAAGCCTAAAAAAAAAAAAAAAAAGACAGTCACCTGAGCCATGCAGTGGCACGCTGTAGTTAAAACAAAATTTCCATAAGATCTTTAGTTTTAAATGTAAAGAAATGAATATTCTCTAGATGATAAAAGACCACTATATGCAATACAAACCAAGCCTGTGAAAAGTTCGACCTTAGAGTTTTCACTAGCATGTTATCATCAGTGTCATTATTATTTAAAAGCTCAGACTGTACAGAAAATGCCCATGGTTTCTAATTTTGAAGTTGGAGAGTTGGGGTGGGAGAGGGAGTAATGGTATATCAAACCAAAGAGTCAGGGTCAATTATATTTGGTAACATCAGATGAGGAGCTTTGCTTATTTGACAAAATAGAAACCAGTGTGAAAAGGCATGGACACAGGGGAAGGCTTGGGCATATAAATATAGTAGGACAAATGCAGAGCAAAATGGTAATTAAACAGCAATAGTCCTTAATTTAGGAGTTAAAAAATTTTCCATATCAGCTGAAATTCAGATTTCAACTTTCCATAGAAATAAGGAACACAGCGTTAGGGATCAGGTTTTTGTGGGCTTGTTTAAACTGAACGAGGGCCCTGCGCCAGTGCACCGATCAAGGCGTCAAGCCTCAGCCTCCCGTGGGCAGGACGACTGCTTCCTCAATGAGCAAGGACCTCCCGGGCAGGGAGAGCAAGGTCTCTCCCAGTTCACGTCAGCAGCAAAGCTTCCCCTGAAAATCACCTGACACTAGAACGATGCAGAATCCTAGCTTCTAACATCCAGGAACAAAAATCACGATGACTTGATAGAGAATTTCTTCAAACATGTAATTTTCCATAAAAATCTAATTTCATTTTTAGAAAGAGAAATCCTTTTAAAATCAATAAAATAAATCAATCAATAAAATGGCTCTAAATGTTTAGTGCTGTGATTTTTACAACACATTTGTAATCAACTTTTACATTGAAAATTCATTTAAAATTTTAGGAAAAAAGATCTCAATGGGGTTAAGAAAGACATTTTATAATTCATCATGGTATACAATCATGTGTACATGCATGTCCACAGCAGTATTACTCACAACAGCCAAAAGGTGGAAAGAGCCCAAATGTCCATCTACAGATGAATGGATACATAAGATGTGGTATATCCACACAAGGGTGTATCTGTCATAAAAAGTAATAAAATACTGATACATGCTACATCATGGATGAACCCTGAAAACACTATGCTTGTGAAAGCAGCCACATAAGGCCTTCACAAATGGTGGCATATTCAAGGATTCCGCATATACCAAAGGCCCGGAAGAAGCAAATCCATAGACACAGAAAGTAGATTAGTGGCTGCCTGGGGCTGGGGGAAATGGAATGGGGATGGCACCTTTTTTAGGGGGTGAAGAAAATGCCCTGGAATTGGACAGTGCTGATGGTTGCACCACTTTGTGAATGCACTAAAAGCCAATGAAATACATACTTTAAATGGCAAAACTGGCAAAGGTTATGTGAATTTTACCTCAGGGTTAAACAGAAGTCACCATCTAGTTTGATCCTCTTCCTTTTTACGTCTGTCTGTGTAAAAACATGCTTTCAGATCTCTGCCCTCTGCCTGCCCTACCCTGTGGTCCTTGACTCTTCCCATTCCCTCAGAGTATTAGGTCCATGACCTCTTCCCTTTCCAGCGTGCTTAACATCTTCTATTACCTCCTCCTCTCGCATCCTCAAACCATGCTCAGGTCTAATCTCATGCTTCTACACTGAAAATGTCCAATGCCTCTCTTCCTGGCTCATTTCCTTAGCACGCATTCCTTCCTTTCATGCTTAAAACACAGCTGGTCATCAATGACCTTCTTACCTCTTCCCTGCCAAGCAGATTCTTAAGTGCTGTTAGCTGGGTATTGCTAGAAACGGAAAGGCAACTCCAGTCTCCTACTAATCGAGACAATTCCCCTAAGACTTAAACACATGTGTTTCTTCTGATACCTCTGACACTCTGCAGCTTTCGTACTGACAAAGTGACAAAGCGAAGCACGACGACACACCCAGGTTTTAAACGACACATTTTAACAAGTTACGTTAAGATTAAGATACAAACCACCTTCAGCAAATAAAAAAATATAGGAAGACCTGTTTGTAGAGGACCAATTGCAGAGGAATGCAACCAATCTACAAATTCATTTAATAAAGTAGCTTGTCTATAGCTAATAACATACAAATACTGACAAAAATTAAAAAGCGTGTCACGAAACGGAATGGATTTTTCTCATCCATTCATTAAAAAGAGACTGAGTGTCTGCTATATGCTGGCACTGTTCTAATAAGCACAAGAAATACAGAGATGATCTGACAAATACAGTCACTCTAGAAAGAACAGTAAGAAAATAAACTAGCTAAGGGAAGTTCTAGAAGGAAAACAAAGCGTACAGAGAGTGAATTGGGAGAAGGAGCAAGGTGTGCTAGGTGTGCAAAAGCACTGTAGGTGGCAAGTAATGTGAGCAGGGAAATCAGCAGGAGTTCATATAATAACACGGGAAGGAAAGGGGGAAGGCCTAGTAAATGTCAAGCGTCTGACTGAGGAAGAAGGCTGAGGGTTGGGTTGTGAGGCTCTGGGAACTAACACGGCAGGAGACGGGCGCCTGTCCCAGAGGAGGGCTGTGAAGGGGCACTGGGAAGGGGAGAGGAGCAGTAATCACAGTGACCGATATAAATCCTGGTGATAAAGATTTTTAAAAAAATGATCAATGGAAAGAGGGCAAGAAAGATTAGTAAAAGAGGAAGAAAAACGAGGCCCTCAGAATTTGCTGGCTAAGGACTGCTGTTTGCTTTGGCCCATGAACTCAGTTTCTGGATTGGCACCAAGTAGAAGCAAATGTTAGTCCAAATCAAAATGCTGCCTGTTATCGAGGTCCTCTCTCCCAGCTCAGGGCTTCAGCTGCTCTCCCAGTCTGTCCCCAGGCACATCCGACCCTGCGTCTGAACGCACCTGGGGCAGGCTGCCCTTCTGTGCTCGGTCGGCACAGTCACCCAAGACGGACTCGGGTTTATCAGGCTTCCCCTGGCTCTGACTTGGATCTAATCTAACATCCTGCTGTGGATTTCAGGCTTTGTAAGACCCCCATGCCACACTGTGTGCAGCTGGATTCAGGTTCTCAGCACTGACTTTCTTTGGGCTGTAGATATTCTTCATCCTGTGTTTCTAGCCTTGTTAGTTTTCCTGGTACTCCCTACCACTGGTGGCCTGGAGAACAGCACCAGTAGATGCAAGGCCCATGAGAGGAGAATATGCTAATAAGAGGCATTTTGGGGGATATATGGAAAGAATCAAAATTCAAGGCAGGAAATTTATGGAAAGTATTTTATTCAAGAGAGCACCTCAAACGCTCTACAATGACCAATTTTTTTTGTTAATTTAATACTTCGCTTTCTGTTCTAAAAGTTTTTCTCCCTTTGCTTGCAAGACTAGGATATAGCCCTGATAACATCTCCTCTTCCCTCAGCAGGGTCTGTTTTGATGGAGGAGTGGGAAGAAGAAACTGGTTACTATGACGGGTTCTCTAGAGCCCGGAGGAAGGCCGGAAAAGGGAGGGCTGGGCGGCGAGCACCACTACGGAAGACAGTTACCTTTCGTCCAGGAAGTGACCAGCATTTTCTCATTTAGCGCATCTCCATGTAAGCTTAGACATAAAACTTAAGAGGTCTTTATAAACAACAGGCATTTGTGTTATAAAAAGAACTGAATTTGTGGACAATGAATAAAATAAGGCTCTCTACTGACAACCACACAACATGAACCCATAACCGGGGGTTTGCGAAAGGGATATTTCAGTACCTTTTGACTACAACCAGCACAGAAAAGCAAAGATATGGCATTTCAGCTTGGTAATTTCTTTAAGGAGATCCTATTTTAACTACATGCAACTTCTCCTAAATTATACCTATTCTAATTATTTTCTTTAGGCCCGGGAATATGATGTATTTTGGGGAAAAACTGAAAAGGCATTCAATGCTGTTATCATGTGATGCTGTGGTTTACTGATTTTTGATTCTGTTTCTGATTCCAGTGTGCTATTTTCTCTTGGTTCTCTGTCTCCTGTTCGATCCTTTGCAGCCTCCTTTGTTCACTCTTACTCCATTTGTCCACCAGTGTTGGTGTTGCTAAGAACTTCTTACTTTCTCCTCTCCCTCTGTACATTCCAGGTAATCTCATCTATTATTTTGTATTGAGCTAATCCTGAATATTTCCTAACTTTGAACTTTAGCGCAGATCTCTTATCTAAGACTCAGACGTTTCTAACTAACTACTATTGGACACATCAGCAGCTTTTTAATTGCCTTCTCTGTTTCCAATCCATTCTTCACACTTCTGACAATGATTAGATGTCCCTGCCCTATTTAAGAGTTTTCAGGGATTCTCCAGCATTAAAATATCTAAAGTCCTTAGTATGATACAAAAGGGCCTTCAATATCTAGTCTGATCTCATGTCTCTAAATAACTGTGGTCCTCTGAACAAGTCTTCCACAGCCTCATGCTCCATATTTGGAACAGAATGCTCCATATTTCTGGAAAACTCTACTTCACCACACCTGCTATGGGATTGATTCCACCTGCTTAAAAATGAGCTCAGTTGGCAATTAAATTCCATATCAAAGACATATAAAATGCCAGGCACGGTTCCCACAGTTACGGAGTTTACAATCATGTGTATGCATGTGTGTGCATGTAGTTGGGGGAGCAGGGAGGTGAATAATTAGGAAAGTGTGAGTAGTGATAAAGCTTATGATCAAAATGAAGCAGGCTGGCCTGACGGTGAGTGCCTACGCAGGTCTTTAGACTGCTCAACTAAACACTTCGCTGGAGGTGGGATGTTTAACCCGAGCTTGTCTTGGAAGCTGCTGGGACCCTTCCTTCAACAGCTAATGTCTAGCCAAGCACTCAGCATTACTATTTTTAATTCATGTTTTTACTTGGGTATTTCTATTCCTTTATAGACTCAAGTTTTGAGGGGAAGAACTCTGTCTTTTCAATTTGAACCTCTCTTTTCTGACACAAAGCTTGGCATACAGTTCATGTTGAAAAGAACAAATCAATGAAATAAAACAGTTTTCAAATGATGGAGTGAAAAAGGAAAGAGACCACATGCAAGTTTTCAGGGCCAAACAATGAGAGTTAGATGGAGAGCAGCCGAGGCCCCAACTTCCGTCCACACACCTCAACTGCTCCGAGCAGTGGGACTCCCTCCCAGAGCACCTCCGGCCAGTCCTGGTCTCTGTTTTCTCCATACTTGAAGGTTACTTCAGACATTTGACTCCTGCTTCCCTGCTTTTGTTTCCCAGGGTCTGACTTTAACCTAATTTGGCATCTGGCTTTAACCACCATGAGTAAACTCTCAGCTCTTTTTCTCTGTGTTTACGAGAAAATGCAGTGACTCTTCCCTACAGTTATGGGCAGCTTTGTTTTCTGGTTTATACAAACTCTAGGAATGACCATTCACAGAGAGCCATTACTCCCTTAAATGATTCCTGCTTTAAAATCTTGGTTTTCTCTATTCATAGTGTTACCATATAATTTGCTACTGGGGAAAAAAAAATGCTTACGATAATTACACACAGCAGGTATGCACCAGGTTTTGTGGTCATCCTCTCTATCCAGCAGTTTCCTAGGATTCATGTGCACAAGTGACTTGTGTTTTGGCTTTCTGCTGTCCTGGACAGTCTGCTCTCTTGACTTCCCCTATGGCTTTAGATTTGACCGTTTTAGGCTGAAAAAACTTCCCAGGATTTATCCATACCTTGTGTAGAGATCCCTATGTGGAGACTGCTGGTAAGGGTGATAACATAGCTAACATGTTTAGATGTCTTATGACAAGACAGGCACTGTGATATGCATTTTGTATATTTGAATTATATGACGTATTTGAATTCTTTTTATAAAATCTGGTGAACTTTCTTCCATTTTAGAAAACAAGAAAAAGAGGTTCAAAGAGGTTAGGTTACTCAAGGTTACGCATCTGGTGTAAGCGGAGTTTAACTTAATTGCAGATCTGTCTGCCTGTGGGTATTCATCTTCTTCAATATGAAAATATAGTCCCTCACCATAAAATAACCTAATAGAGTCAACATCGATCACTATGAATATCCATAAACCAAACAAAGGCATAATAGGATAAAATTAGTATTAATCTGAGTTAAAAAATTTCTTTCTATTCTTTTCAAAACGTATTTCTTTACTTTGCATGTGACAATCTTTTAGACAGCAATATCCTTGTTTTCAATGGCCAGACAGAAAGTTAGGAACTTTAAAATAATCTGAAAGAAATGTCACTATCAACTCCCAATGACACCAAGAGTCATTTTCTGTGCCAACAAGGTGTCCTTAGACTTCTTTTAATATAATCAGAAAACTCGCTATATTCATCTATTTCTTTCTTGCTTTATTTCTCTTAGACTAATGGGTCTCTGAAAGTCTGGAGTCATAGACTCCAACAGTAAACAATTCTGTGCAAGTGTTCCTCATAAATGCATGCTCTGAAATTATATATGTATGTCAATGTAAGAAAAGATTGCATATACTATAGAACACACTCCAAAATGGAAATAAAGACTAAGAACATAAAAGAATCTTAAATCCTAATAATTTTCCTACACCCCGAAGTTGTACCTTGCCTACTCCCTGAAAGCCCTGTGAATTCATCATCTGAGCTAGTGCCTCTCAATGTTAAGATGCACATGAATTGTCACCTGGAGATCTTGCTTCTAAAAAAAATTTTTTTTTAAACATTTATTTATTCTTGACAGGGAGAGACAGAACATGAGCAGGGGAGGGGCAGAGAGAGAGGGACACACAGAATCCAAAGCAGGCTCCAGACTCTGAGCTGTCAGCACAGAGCCCAACGTAGGGCTCAAACTCACAAGCAGTGAGATCATGACCTGAGCCGAAGTCAATTGCTCACCCGACTGGGCCACGCAGGGGCCCCGGAGCTCTTGCTTTTAAAGCAGATTGTGATTCAGTCGAAGGCTGAGATTCTTTGGGATTTCTAACAGGCTCTTAAGTGATGCTAAGGCTGCTCACGCTCTGAGTAACAACTTAAACAAGAGGTTAATATTTAACCAAACTTACATGGTAAATTAGCTGGTTCTACAATCAACTTTCATAATTATAGGTAAAACCGATAAAAAACTGATAAAAACTGCTTTTAAAACCAAACAACACAATCATTAGACACATTAACCAATAACATCAAAGAACACATCTAAAATGTAAATCATCATCATGGCTGGGCATACATGTAAGTGGCTGAATTCAGAATATCATAATGAAACAGATTTTGTTTCCATATCTTCCTTTCTATCTCCAAAGGCAGTGAACAGAAATTAAGATAAGAAAATAAGGACAAAGAACAAAATTGACTAAAACATACACTTGCACCTGTTTCTGACATGAAATCAGTAGGCAGGAAACCCTCGGTGAGCTAGAACCAGTTGACCTTTATGTTTATATTGACAGAGGCAGAGCGGCCTGGCTTTGTTTTGTCGTTTTTATGTAAATGCAGAGAGAGAATGGTCACACAAAGTACATGGCTTTAAAATTCTATCTTATATTAGCACAACTTTAAAAGGTCCAAACAGCTTATAAACAGAAAGGAATTTACATATGGAACTCAGGCAAGTTCAGAGTACCAGCAGAATAAAATCAGAAAGCAGTTTGGTTTTACTGTTAGTTTTGAAGTTCCTTCACAAAATCCTTAAGTTCCCATACCACAGACTGCATGAGAACATTTCATGCTGACCCTCCAATAATTTCCAACAGTCAAATACACCAAAAGAAAACTACCACCAGCCCCGAATTTCAATTATTTACCTTGTCAATCATTTTTCTTGCTTCCACTTCCTCACTGTTGGGATTCTCTAACTCAATGGTATAAGTACCCTTGTCACTTTGGTCATCATCATTATCCTTTTCAGAAGTGGCAGAAGTAGGTTGATTTTTTAACATTTTATCCATCTCCTGGCTTGGTCTGTGCCCAAGACTCCCTGAACTTCTCAATAATGCAGTTTGTAGGAAGGGAATGGACACCGACGGCTCCTCTGATTTCTGTTTTAACAATTTCCCATGGGGAACACCATGCCCCCCTCTGTGATGCGTAGAGCTAGTCTGGAAAGACAAAGAAACCACTTTGGCATCTGCTGTTGGAGATTTTGCTTTTTCAAGTTTTGTAGGTGGTGTTGAATAAGCAGTTTCCTGACACAAGCTTCCCGCACTCTGAGTAAAAGAGTAGGACCTCCTTTTTCTGGGAGTGTCTTCGTCAAAGAACGCAATCATAAAAGCAGTTTGACTTACAGCTGGGTCTTGATGCCTCTCCAAGGCCTGGACCTTCTGCAGCTTCTTCTGCTCCGAGTGGTGGCGCCGCAGGTGCTCCTCCAGAGCCACGCGCTTGCTGCAGCGCCTGTGAGCCCCAGCGTTTTCCGAATCGCTCTGTGTGCCGTCGTCATGTTTGTTTCCTGGACACAAAAGAGAAACCACATAACAGGGAAGGAGAACGTCCCATGTAGAAAATCAGACGCATATACAAAAGCGCTACTTGTTTTTGGCCCGGCCTCCTCTTCAATCCAAGTCATATGTTCAGCTCAGTAACAGCCTCTGCAAACTTCTCTCAACGGGCAAGGCTCACATTCAAATGTTCTCAACCAACAATGAGGTCCTTTATAAATAAATGAATAGGACTGCTTTTCTTTCTCCAAATTTTAACTTTCTGATGATTCATTAATGCCTTAACAGATAAGCAAAGCTATATCATCTGTAGTAGTCTGTATTTATAACATTAAGAAACATTAATCCAGCCTCTAAACCTTATGCCTCCTTTAGCAATCAAAAATTTGCTTCTAGCCTGAGAGGAAAAGAGAAAAAAGAGTGATCCTCCTGAGACGCTTATCACTACACGGTAAAATAGAACCCAAATGCCATAAAACGTGACAAATTTTGACAATGTTTAATTCTTCTAAAACCACAGCATACTTTTAATGAAAAGTATACAAAATTTTAGTATGAAGATACAAATTTGTAGTTTCTACCAATTACTATACACTTCTTTACAAGTGTCCTTTTAGTTATGAGAATTTTGGCAAATTTACATTTGTGCTCTAAACTCTGGTGGCTTCAAAGTGTTAAATAAAGCATGCTAAAGGCCTATCACAGAAAAGAGAAGTCTATGAGGTCCTATATAAATCTAACCACCTTCTGGGCAAATGGCAGAGTGCTAAATATAACCAGCTAGAAATCTGTCTTCTCTATAAAATATATAGTGTCAAGTTAGAATATGTTTGAATTTTGAAACATTAGATTCTTAACAGGTTTTCTGTTATCTTTCATAGTTCTACTAGGGATTAAATGCGAAACATTATGGAAATTAGTTTTCAATGATTTAGAATTTTCAGGATTTAAATAAGTACATTAGAAGGAATTATCAAGTGATAATTATATTATTATAGCATAAATATTTTGGAAACTCATAAATTTTTCTATGCATGTTTTAGACTGAATGAATCACAAACGAGGAAGGGAGGAAGAGCTTAAAGGATGCTTCACTAGTAGGAAAGTGCTTCCAGTGAGAAGTCTGACTTTGAACTCCTCCTAGACTACAAATCTGAATCTGAAGACCTGCTGAATAATGTGACAAACAAGACCATGATCAGAACTGCCTGATACATTGGCTGGGAGGGGCACAGGGCACACGTCCAAAGGAGAAAGGAGAATTTTGACACTCATGTTTTTTGTTTTGTTTTAATGAACTTAGAAGTTACTAACTGGTGCTAATGATTTAACACATGAGGACTAGCTGTAAAAATGTACACAAAAGGTGTGAGAAGACTCAGAAGCTAGAGAAAGCACACAGGTAAGGATAATGTTTTGAAAAAGTAACAGGCAAGGGAAACTAAGAGAGAATAAAACCACAGGAAGGGAGGCACTTCTCAGCAAGACAAAACTGACAAATGTTATAAACATCAGATGTGACAACAAATCTGAAAATCTTTCTTCCAATTAGCAATTATTCAAAATGCAATCTGAAAAGAAGAAAAAAGCCCCCAAACAGGTGTTTAATTAATGGTATCCCTACCCTCAGGTAATTAAGCAAGAAATTAGGGATAGCAGATGAAAGGCAAAACCAAACCAAACCACTAATTCAAATACAAAACTCACTGAACACATGCTATTTTACAATCAACTTCATTGTTGCACTGGCTAAACAGAAAAGGAATCCAGTTCCTAAGGAACAGAAATAACTAAACTCTGATTTTTCTGTATAATAAGACCAAATAACCCACAACACACACATATACAACATGAAAACACCAAAGTTCTTATACCAACATGTAAAATTTGGCACATAAGTGGTGTTACGTCCTTTCAGTATTTTTTTAAGTTACAGTTTAAAACTTCTCTTTATGGATTAGCCATTTTCTTTCACAGAATATCGTTATTCCTTCTTGTCTTTCTCAGTGCTACACAAGGTGAACCCTCCTGTAAGAACTGTGATTTCTCTCTATACTCAACAGCAAAACTCACTGGGAAACTCTCCTCTCCTCTCTTCTGTCTCATCTATCATCAACCATGCCTAAATATGTGGAAGTTGTTCAGTATTTTTTAGGGTAGGCTGGCTGTACCAAGTCAAAGGCTGTGGTCATAAGAAGTTGCAACTCTCCTAAAGGGTAAAAGTGTATGGGCTTTGTGAACATGATTTTCTTCACTGTCCCAAAGCGCGTGCACTTTACTCTTGTAGGAGCAAAGATTTTTGCTTTTATTTTACTTACTTTCCAGTTTTTGAGACGGATTCAAATAATAGCTGGAAGTCTAATTAAGGTAAAATTGTCACTATCCGCCACAATCAGCTCTATTTAAGGTCTATGCATGTACTTTCAACATCCTACATTGTGGAAATTCTTTGTCTAATGATGGTATATCTGACTTTGGGAAAAAGTCAAATGTCGTTTGTAAGTATATCTGGAGAAATAAAATGGATCTATCTTGAACCAAAGCTGAGTTATATTCACAAAGACATTTTCTTGGATGGTTTGTAAAATGGTCTGAAGTACAATCCAAAAGAAGGGTTCTGAGCGGTGGAAATAGACTATAACAAATGTCTACCTATAAATCAACTTTGAGGGATGACAGTAATTTGTATGATTTCTAGTAGTTTTTAAATACCTAGTCATTAATGCGCAGATACAGTGTGATTATGGGCATTAATGCCTCTGTTTGGAATCAGGCTTACAAATCAGCCTTATTCAAGAAGAGAATGGCTAAAAATGATGGTTTACAAATAATAGCTAATACAGAAAATGCTTATGATGACTAAAAAAAGTTATAATAAAGGGATAAAAGTATTTTAAAATGGTAGCTTTTAAAAGAATCTTTTAGCTCACTTTTGGCACGTTTATTAAAAGTAGTTTGAAGAAGACCATGTTGTTTCTGAATTGTCAAGGTTTTTGCTACTTTTTATATTACACTAGGATATCAGTACTGTTCACCGATTCTTACAAACGGTCAGTTTACAAGTGGGTAGCTTTATTTGTGAGCTTTCACCTGTACATACATATACAGTTCTCAGTTATGAATTTACTACTATCTGGTAGAAGCAGAAGATAACAATCACATATGAAGAGGCTATCTGCCAGGTAATTGCTTAGGATTATAATTAGATTTAGTAAGAGGCCCCAGCAAAGAATTAGGTAATCACACCACCTCACTATCCTGAAAAGTTTTAGAAGCAAATCAGAACAGGTATTTCTTCATTACTGGACCAAAATCCCAGGGCACAAAGTACAGGTTAAGCCAGGGTTGGTCTTATCGGTGATAGTGAAGTCACTCATTGTATATGCAAATTACTGAGTACTTGCCACCTAATTCAGTCCCAGGTGAAGTGTTAGTGGTACAGTAACCTCAGCTTTTTTTTTAAAGCTCATTAACTCCTTGTGTAGTAACTGAATGGCCATATTAGCATGCAGTCATTTCTCTTAAAGATAGCTTATTAAATAAAGATAGAGTAATTAAAATATATTTAATTAGCAAAACAAAGGAAAAATTATTCGGCTGACACCCTGATGTACAGGTATAGACATATGACTAATTTTGGCCAAGTGTTATACTAATAAAGCATATACTGACTCTTTCACAAATAAACACTCAATTGTGGTTTCATTAAGTTTTAATGTCAAAAACATTTTTAATTCAATTGAATTTTCATTGATTCCCAGTATCTCTAAACCAAGAATTTTGTTTCATGAGTAACCGCTGAGAAGACCTTGAGAAACCCCGTGAACAATGTGACTGTATCATTCCTGGGCACCTGGGAGGCTCAGGCCATTACATGTCCAACTCTGGATTTCAGCTCTGGTCACCTCACAGTGAGTTTTGGGCCCACGCTGGGCTCTGCACTGGCAGGGTGAAGCCTGCTTGGGATTCTCTCTCTTTCACTCTCTCAAAATTAATAAACATTTTTAAAAAACCCAATGTGACTATATTACTAATGTAGAACTTCTGGCCCATTACCAAATGGCTTAAAATTTCTTTCAAAATCGAGACATTGACATTTTACTGGAAGCATCACAATAGAGAAGAACAGAAATGAATATATCTTTTCCTTAAGTCAAGAAAACAATGAGAAAGGTCTTCTAAGGGAATTCCACAGGTGAATGGAATGAATCTTTTATTTCCACAGGAAAAAGAAATCTTTTTAATGGCATAAAGATAAATTCACAAAACCCATCTGGTTTTGGCAAGGAAATGAAGACCGACTATTTTCAATGAGTAAGGTGGACATGGGTAGTATGCCTTGATTCTGAGCTTCAAAATCAAACAGAAAGCTTTGAACAAGCTGAAGGTTCCTACCATATAATTTTTTACCTAGCGCTAGTTTGGTAACTGTGAAGACTGATTTTCTTTATCACAAAACAGCAAGTTCTGAAATGATCAATTCACTTTACCTTTCAACCTTTTCAAGTACACAGGAACATCACTCTTGATACTTTTGGAATCCTCTTCGGCTCTTTCCCATACCATCTGAGGAGGGTTGTTTTGTGCTAGCCAGTCAGCCACCTTATTTTCTGGTGCCATCATTCCAGTTTGAATCCCTGGCAGGTCTTGAGTTCCAGGAGAAGACTTCTTTGACTTGTGGCGCTGATCAGAAGCAAATTTTGTCACATGGTCTCTAATAGTTACCTTCCCTGGGGTACTGTCATCAAATTCAATGGTAAATGAAGCATGCCCTGCACCTGCTGTATGGGAACTTGGTGTGTCTTTTGTCGGGATTTCATGAATAGTGCTCTCTGGTATTTGTGATGGCTGCTGAAATTCTTTGGTAGGGATTTCAAAGTAACTTGGTTCCCTACAGAAAGGAAAAAGTACTTCTTCACTTGCAGCTGCAGATTGTTCCTCAACTTGCTTGGCATCTATGCTGCACCCTAATGAAAAAAATAAGATAAAATTCAAAATATTTGGGAGCTCCTAGCACAGAAGGGTGTATAATCATGGCCATTTACATTATGCCATGAGAATCAGAAGGCACATTGGAGGCTAGATGAAAAACTGGCAAATGTCAGCGAGAAGAAATAATGTTGATTATAAACACTGCATTCAGTTACCAATGGAAGATGTGAGTTAAGCAGCAGCAATGACCAAGAGCAACAGAGCAGTTAAGAGATGGATCCTGCATGGCTAGACCATATTTTTTCCAAATTGGATCTAGAAATCATCCAAGTGCAAAAGAACTGAAATCAAATGTAGATGGAGAAGCATATTTAATGTATACATCTTAGAGTGATAGAAAAAATATGAATTTCCTGTCAAGTCAGGAGGATGAAATATCTATGAACATGAAGTACAGCTTCTGCACAAAGTAGAAATCAATGTGAGGTCGCTATGTGAGCAATGTTCTAGAAGTAATGATTCCACTTACCATTCTTCGGCAGGACACTTAGAGACATTACTTCTCCAGTTACAAAAACAACACACTGATGTGCTATCCTTGTGAGAAGATGGGTACATTTTGTAAAGAATGAAAGAGTAACTAAAGATAAAACATGGATTTCTTGCAGCACTGTGATCCAAGCAGCAGTGTGAAAGACATAAGTTAAAAATAGAAAATTTAGTTGCCAGCCAATAAGTCCAGAAGAAAATTCACATACATTTCTATACATGTGTCAGAATGTGCACAAGTGTAAAGAATTCGTGGAGGAAACTGAATTATAAATTCCGGATCAAAACAACCAGAGTTGGCAGAAGACATGAGCGATGCTGGAATGCCATCACTATTGTTCTGCTGTCTCAGCAATGAACATAAAGGTATAAAAATAAATCCATTTATATACAACATATGTAAATGGATAAGTAAACAAAATACATAAATGGAAATGATCGCTGAAAATTTTTTGTAAGTATGTTATCAGATAGTGCAAATGCAAAAAATAATTAAATAAAAAAGATTAAGTTGCCTCTATTTTTAAGAAAGCGAAAGAACCATATCCATTACTAAGAAGGTAGAGAGTTGAAATGAAGACATTTCCCTAAAGCTCATAAAACCTACATTTCAAACAGACCAATGGGAAAACATGTGCAGGTGACTGAACAGAAGGGAAGGAAACACGGGGAGTTGTGTTTCCAATCATTCCCTAATTAAGTGAAGCAGTATTTGGCCTCTTGAAGCACCTTTTCAAATATTACATCTTGATGGGATTCTTCAGGTGCTGAACTCATTTCCTGGCAGGACTCTCTGAATATAAACAAACAGCACCCTGTCTGCTTTTAGGCAGTAAGAATGGGATGGCAACAGTGCTGTCATCGAAGGTGTGGACATTCAGCCCCTCCAGTCTCAGCCCCAAACAAAACACTACACAGAAGGTAAACAGGGGCGCCTGGGGGCTCAGTCAGTTGAGCGTCCGGCTTCAGCTCAGGTCAGGATCTCACGGTTGGTGGGTTCGAGGCCCGCGTCAGGCTCTGCGCTGACTGCTCAGAGCCTGGAGCCTGTCTTTGGATCCTGTGTTTCCCTCTCTCTCTGACCTTCCCCTGCTCATGCTGTCTCTCTCTCAAAAATAAATAAAAACATTAAAAAAAAAAAAAGGTAAACAGAGTATGTAACAAAAACAATTTTCAATGTAAAAATTATCATCAAAATACACTTAGTTCTTATAACAAAATGAAAATCAGAAAATACATCATTAAAGCAAGAATTTTACATGCTATTTGGAAGAAGAGATCAAAGAAGACTAAATAAACTAAAGTCATGTTTATAATATTTCTTTCAGAGTTAATTCATCTCGATCTTAATAAAAAAAAATGTCCGCTTAGACTCTGTTTACTCTGAAGGCTTGTCATTTAATACTTCCATAAGAGTAAAGTACTTAGTCACTTTTCATATACTAATGAACTCACTAATAAATGCTATTTGTAATTTTTCATATGCGGACTTTTTTCCTGCTCGTTGCAGTGTAGTGGACTTGGTCAACTCCACTCCATATGGGACAGCTGGTGTATAAGCCTGTCCTGTTTCACCTGTGTACCCCTCTATCCACACACGTATACGTTCACACAGTCATTCATTCTGCTTTGCTCATCCTTCCGGCAACAGGATGAGGCTGGCCGGGGACCAGGGTGCTAAGTCTCCTGCTACTATCACCCAGATACCCAAATAAAATGATGCAGCTGAGTGACAAAGCCAAAGCCATGCAGAGCTGCTCCAGGGGTATGATTTAAAGGGATATTTTCCTAATTTTCCTTCCTTGTGAAGGAAAAGTTCACAGTTAATACTGACATACTTTCAAAATGTTTTCACAGCCTAGATCAACTGCACATCACTGTTTTTAAGGTTATCACTCCTTAGGCCTACTTGGAAGTCACCTTTACTCCAAGGACTAGAAAACTGAGACTTACACAACTTGTCCAGAAATCCGTTATCTAGCAATGTAGCACAGAAGAGGGAAAAGGCAGCATGTTATGATCTGATAAACCCTGTGTCTGTAAGTCTTTAATTCTCATTTTTCTTATCAGAAGTAATGATATCTATCCAGGAGATCACAGTCATGATCCAGTGAAGGTAGGTATTAAGTGAGATAATGTACATTACTCACAACAAAGCCTGGCACAAAGTAGGTACACAAATAAAGTCTCTCTTTTCCCCAACTCTCCAACATAGCTAAGAATTAGGGAAACAAAATAAATAACCTAACTCTAAAAAAACCAAGACAGATACAATAACACCCATACTCCCATATTCATGACCTTTACTAACAGAAAAGTCAAGCATTCAGAATCTTTTTACTATTTGTTCAGATACGTGTAGCAAATCGGAAGTGAGGATTAAGTAAGACATGCTGCACCAAGAAGTAAGAGTCAGATCGATGGCAGGAGTAAGACAAAAAACAAGAGCCTGGGACCCAACCCGGAGCCACAGCAGCCCAGAGCCACCGAGCGCAAAGGGCCAGCCGTCCCACACTCATTAGTGTTTCCCATGGCTGCCATGCTGTGTATCACAGTGTAGTAACTGATATGCATCATCGTGACGTCAGGTCATAAACCGGAAAACCTTAAATTACATTCAGGCTTCTCCACTTAAGAAGACAGTGATATGGATAATCCATTTAATAGAAATTTAGAAAATGGTCAAACTTTCAAAGAAATTGTCTGTTGTAAAAGTTTAGTCATCAGGAAAATTCATTATGTGAAGGAATTCATTTCTCTGGAGATGATAAAAACAGATCAAGTGTGGACCTCCTCTACTTGGGAAGTGTAGGCCTACTAGAAAAATTACTCAGAAGATTAATCCAGAAAAATAAAACAGCTCTCCTATCTCAGAATACTGACAGAACAGATTCTGGCAATCTGTGAATTTAACATTCATTTACCTTCAAAATCAGCTCTTTTAATACTAAATTAGGTAAATTAATATATTAAATACACAAATATTTTGAGTACACTAATATTTTGTCATAATTTCAACTGCTAGATATTTAAAACTATTTAATAACTGATTATGCTAGAATTATGTTTATCTAAATCAAATGAGAAAATGGTGACAATACACCTCCAGAAAAACCATTGCCTTCATTCTTCTGTATGAAATTAAATGAAATGTTCAATTTCAGATGCTAAAGGCAATGATGAAAGCACATTCACTCAGCCTAGCATATTCAAGAACTGCAAATGACAAGGACTAGGAAACGTCAAAAGGAGTCACAACGCGAAAGTTTCCAAATTTAGTGTGATTAGATGAAAATCAATGTAAAAGAGCCAAAGATTTATTCCTCACAGCTGCACACACGTTCTTTTCAAACACCTCTGCAACACTTGCATACCTTTAAATGTAGCCTACAGAGGTGTTTACACCGAGTTAGCAGGCCCAAGGGCACAACTATAGCTAAAGTGAGGGCCGTTCTTCTTAAGAGGACTAAAAGTACTCAGATAATTTCCGAAGAATTTGATTGCTCTGGTGTACCCGTTTGCTTCTAAGGTTAAATGCTGTATGGTTAAGTCTGTAGGAGATTCTGGACACATGTGGACCCATTGAGAGGCACAAAACAAACCAGTAAGTCACAGATACCCTATTACCCTTTCTGAAATGTTCCCCTCTCCTACCGGTTGCTCAGGTTTTACATTCTAAAAACTGGTAACCAAGAAGCAAATCACTTTTTGTGTTTATAAGTTGCATGCTTATAGCATAAATGAATCACTTATATTTCATAACTGGAAATATTTAATAAAAACACCTTCAAAACAATCAAATTAAATAAGTACCCATCTTCATACTGACTCTACAATTTCGGCTAGAATCACAAGTTACTTCAGGCCAGTAAACTGTTACCCTCACGCCTGTATTTTAAAAACTGCCAGTGATAAACCTGAGACAGTACCATCCTCGCACTAACATAAAGCAACGAAGAAGATTCTCTCACAAGGCCCTTTAGCAGGTCCGTCTGGCTGGGCTCTTTAAGCAATTTAACACAAACATAAATCACTTAAAATTCCTTCTTACGCAAAAATAATCCCAAGATTGTGAGACAGCTTTTGTCATCTGGCAAAAATGATGATGAGACATGCCACACAAGCTGATAATCATTTATGAATTTAGGTTCGTTGACACAGATGGCGATGAGGGGAAACACTTCCCACTGTGGCCACTGTGGACTGGAGGCCCGAGGAAGGGAGAGAAACCGGTTAGCTGATGGACCTGTGGAGATGCATTCCCAACCCTGAAAGGTACAGGAAATTTTCTTCCTGTTCAGTCTCAGGTAGCATTTGTTATTTGTATCTGATGTGATGCTAAATGATACTCAGTATTAATACGAAGTATTTCTAAGCTTGGAAAACTATGCTGGTGGGGAGAAACAAGGAAGTTACGATGGGAATTTACTTGCAACGTTGAAAACTTCAGTTTGGGGCACTTATAAAACCAGGTTGATAAAGCCAGCTTTCTTGGGCCTGTATCCTGGCAAAATTAGCACAAAACTAAAGTACAGTGTTCTTACTCTCCAGCTAAGAAAAATGTTTTATTTAAATATTTATTTGTTATCTTGTACAATGTACAATAGAGTCAAGGTAGAAAATGGAGAAGCGCCGAGCTGGAATCTGTTTTGATTCCATCAGACTCGGTTTTCTGCACTGCTCCCTGGTACCTGCATTCAATCCCTTCAGGTCTGGGTCCTTATCTGCCATCATCATGGAAACTGCCCGTTTCATCCTTTGGTGTTGATGTCTTTGCCAAGTCCTTAAGTGACAACTGACACCTCTATTTATTTTCCGGAAATCTTGACTTTCTGGCTTATGGGACACGTGGTTCATTACTAAATCCCTCTTAGCAACAAAAGAATTATGTTCCCTGACTATTAATGTGACTCAGAACTATTTTTTCATTCTGGCTGAAGTTGGCTAATCTTACTACATCCAACAAATAAAGCAAACTGAGATTTTAAAGATGTTTTATTTTATATCACATTTCAGAGCATAACAAACTGTTCACTTGAAAATATGATTATATACCTGTGAATCTAAAGAAACATAAAATTAGTTTGTGGCCATTATTTTGGTCTAATTGAAACATTTTGATAATTATTTTTAAATACGTTAAATGCCCAATTATATTATTAATCTATTTTCCAAGTTTTAATCTCATAAGTTGAAAAATATTATAAATAAAAATGATATTGGAATTAATACTTTATATGACAGGCATTCATAATAAACTTAAAATGACAAGAGCATTAAGACATTCATTAACATTTTTTATTGAAGTATAGTAGATATTTTTCAAGGTTGCCATATTTTTGTTTGCATTATAAATTCTTCATTAAACGTCCACTTAATGTCACAGTCTTGAGATTTTCCTTACCTGCTGCTCCAGTTTCATGACTTTTTTCTTCAGGTTTGCCATTGGACTTGAAAGCCTTTTGCTCATCCACTTCATCGTCCCCCCACCATGATGGCTGTCCGTATAATGGAGTACCCCGAGGCATAGCAGAAATATCTGGAAAGAGGTGAAAAAAAATCTGTCTAAAGCATATGAAACAGAAAAGAAATGGTTTTGAAGAATGCTAGAATTGCCTGGTTAATTTATTAAATGAAAACATAGAGTCTAGATAGTTGAAAAGTACTCTAAGTTGAAAACCTTAGTTTTTGTGTCAGACCTTATTCAATGTTAGACATAACTAAATAAATGGAATTTTGCACTGGCTAATATTAAGTAATGCACACTGCTTTAACCTAATTTTGCTAAAGTGTACTCAGTGTTTCGGTATACAGAAATGGTTCGGTAAGACTAGATAAAAAAGACAAAAGTAAAGTAAATTTTGGTATAAGTGACCATTAAAAACTTTTTTAAAGCCTAGGCAACTGTACAGTAACTAAATTTAATCTAGCTGTTAACATGACTAGTAGGTTTATATTTGAGCAAATTTGGTAATGCCTATTAATTAAAAAAATTATTTTTTTATTAATAGGATTATTTATGTAGAGCAGTTCCTGGAACATCAAAACTATAATAATAACTATGATGATGTAACATCATCAGATATTTCCTTTTATTTACTTATTTAAAAAATTTTTTAACATTTATTTTGGAGACAGAGACAGCACGAGTGGGGGAGGGGCAGAGAGAGAGAGAGAGAGAGAGCATAAGTGTAAGGAGGGGCAGAGAGAGAGATACACAGAATCTGAAGCAGGCTCCAGGCTCCAAGCTGTCAGCACAGAGCCCCATTAGGGGCTTGAACTCACAAACTGTGAGATCATGACCTAAGCCGAAGCTGGACGCTCAACTGACTGAGCCAGCCAGGTGCCCCTGGATATTTCCTTTCAATTCACTTGTTATAATTCAAGAAAAGCAGACAAACATGAAATAAAAATACTGTAAACTATATTTATTTCTCTCAAATACTTAAATCTATTAAACACACCTACATATAACTGTCATATATAATTACATGTATAAAATACTTTCTAATGAAAGTATTGGCTATATTAAAACCTACTCTAAAATTGTCATTACTATAAATTTATATGGACATGGCCAATATTTTTAGAACAAAGTATGCGATTTCTTTATAATCAAGTATAAACATGGTATTTTCAGAGACGTTAACTTACCCACGGCTTTTTCCTCAGACTTCAGTGCTTCCGTGGCTTTCTGCTGCACCTCTACTGAAGTATCCGCTCCCTTTGAGTCCACGCTTTTGGCACATGCAGATTTTGATAATTCTGATTCTGAAGATTTTTGGGACAACTGAAGCTGAATGGTAAACTTCTCATGCTATAAGACATTTAAAAATGAAAGTGAAACACCCAGGAGTGAAATCAACACTAGCAAATGGTAGATTTACACAAGAAATAAGTAAAAAAAAAAATTTACCTTTAGTGCTTCTTCAGGGACCCTCATTTCTCCTCGAACTACAGTGAAAAGATTTGTATGTAAATAGGGCTAAGGAAGAATATAATTTCAAAATTCTGATAATCAAGCTTAAAATAAAGACAATTTAGGAAATTGTCCTATTTTCAACAGGTAATCACAACAGAAGTATCATATTCTTGTTAGGGTCAAAATGTTAAAACTATAAAGACTATAATTTTTAAATACTAGAGAAAAATCTTGGGGCACCCGGGTGGCTCAGTCACTTAAGTGACAGACTCACAGTGCAGGAGTTTGAGCCCTGCATGGGGCTCTCTGCTGATAGCTCAGAGCCTGGAGCCTGCCTCAGATTCTATGTCTCTCTTTTTTTTCTCTGGCCCTCTCTGTGTTCTCTTTCAAAAATAAACAAACATTAAAAAAATACATACTAGACAAAAATCCTAAAGTCTGGCAAGTAATTTTAAACTTAAGCAATAATGGCCTTTAGGAAGTAAATATCTGGGTAATCTATCAGAGCACAAAAGACACGTTCAGTTCTCAAACAGTATAACTACAAAGAAGAAAAAGCACCTGGATCAAATTATATTGGTAGTTAGTCACAAAAAAATGTAAAAGGAAGTTTTTCATCAGTGATTATCCAACAGTAAATCCTGAAAGAATTCGATTACTTCACAAGCATTGATAAAAATGAAGTTCATTTGGAAAGTGCACAAGAAATTCTATAATTAGGCTCCTGATAGCAACAACAATCAGACCCTTTCCTCCAGGCACTGCAATCTGGGTCGTATTATATTACCAAACAACTGATTCTATACAGATCAGAACCAAGTGCTAGATATAATGGATGCTTTCATTATTATGCCAAAAAGAACAATGCCTCTGTATATTAGAAAACATCTTTCACTGAACAGTAGAGGTCACATTTCCCACCATTACTTAAACCTGTATTGAAAGGATTTTTATAACCATGTACTAGATTCTATTTTCCTTTACCAATTCATTGCACCCTATGACTTCAAGACTAGAGGCTGTAAGTATCACAAATGCTTGGGGTAAAAACAGTTCCCATGCATAAGGAGCAGTAAGCTTGCAAATGAGGTTTTAACTTCTATTCCTGTTCATTAAAATAATAAAAATTCAGAACTTTTTGGGATTGTAAAGAGCTCTGGGGACTATTCTGTTTAATATCTAGTCCTCCTATCCTATATAGGTTATTTGAGGACTGGGGGGCAGAACCTAAGACGACAATCTTGTCAGCTGGATCAGAGTCCAGGGTTCCTGTAGCTGTGAAATACTAGAATTTTCCTTTTTGTTATGTGCATATTCTGATGCATATTTGCTGACATATATGAAAAATATATTTCATAATTAATAATTCATACTTAATGAGAAATTAAAGTCTAGTAACTTTGTTTTACCCCCAAGAAACTCATGAACAGGTGAAGAAGATTTCATTGCATTCCCGCATTTCCAATAGAAAACAGTGTCTCAAAGAAACAGAAAGTCATTCCTATTTTTTCAGTGGGGAACACCACTGATTTCAGACTCCTGTTGGGGTTTTCTGGTGCTCCATTCAAGTTTATTCCTGAGGGAGCTGCAGGCTGTTCCCCAAGGCTAGTCTGGGGTCTTGTCTTTACACTTAGGACTCCTTTAAGATCTTGGAAACCTCGAGAGAGCCTAGACTTCTTGGGGCCACACACTGTATCTTCCAAAAAGGTTCATGTGTGGAACCTAAGATCCCCAGGGTCCTCTTGTGTGGGTCAGTTGTTTACCTGAGGACGCTGGTCTGGTGGGGGAGATTTTAAGACTGCCCTAATTTGAGCTTTTAGCTGCAAGGCTGCCTTCTTTCTAATGGTACAGACCCAGGTTAACTGTTTCTAGTTGCTAATTCAAAAAAACGACAAACTAAGATCCAATTACTCATAATGTCCGTAGGTTAAAAATATACAATACAGTATTAAGGTACACTCACATCAATTATATCCGTATTAAAAAAAGTTATAAAAAGTTTAAATTCTTGCTTATTAAAAATTGTATTTGGGGGCCCCTGGGTGGCTCAGTCGGTTAAGCGTCCGGCTTTGGCTCAGGACGTGATCTCATGATTTGTGGGTTCGAGCCCCGTGTCAGGCTCCATGCTGACAGCTAGCTCAGAGCCTGGAGCCTTCTTTGGATTCTGTGTCTCCCTCTCTCTCTGACCCTCCCCTGCTCACGCTGTCTCTGTCTCTCAAAAATAAGTAAAACACATTTTTAAAAAATTGCATTTGTAGGTTATTTCCCTGTTTCTTTACATCAGGCTGCGACTGTGATTTTACACTCATCCCTAGGCTCAGTTTATTTAAGAAATATTTATTGGGGCGCCCGGATGGCTGAGTTGGTTAAGTGCCTGACTTTGCCTTAGGTCATAATCTCCTGGTTTGTGGGTCTGAGCCCCGCACCTGGCTCCACAATGACAATCCAAAGCCTGCTTGGGATTCTCCCTCTCTCTCTGCTCCTCCCCCACCTGTGCTTCCATCCTGAAACTGTCTCAAAATAAACAAACTTAAAAAGAAATATTTATCTATCGGTGGGGTCAAAGAAACTCATCTGCATACTAGTAATGCATTCTAAAACACCATTCTTTATCTAAATGACAACTAAAGCTAACTAAAAGGGGGCAAAATTTTGAACAGTTTCAGTTACTCCTGGGGCCTTAAAGCACCAAGTGTCAGATATCACTGTGACCGTGTGTTTCAAAATTTGTTTTAAAAATTAAGTGATTAAGTTGTTTTATTGGGGAGCTACCAAACAGTTACAGAAGAAATCTAATATTACACACGGGCTTTTGTTGCTTGGGACAAGGCTTCCAGAGTTTTAAGGTTTCAGAATGTGCTGTATTCTCAAACTATTTAATGGGCATTAATACATTATTTTCTTATAAACTGTATTACGAACAAAAATGTGACTTTCATGATGTTGAAGACACTGTGGATGCCACAACAGATGAGAATACTTGAATACAACTATCTTACATAATGAAAAAAATTCTTTTTCTAAAATTTATATATCTCATAAGTGTGATTTAAAACATATAGTAAGACTACCCTTATAAATTATCCTTAAGGTTAGCCCAAAACTTTTTTTTTTTTGGATCTTCTCCTTAGAAATATGGGAAATTTAGAGGGGGTGCCTGAGTGGCTCAGTAAGTTAAGCATCTGACCCTTGATTCAGCTCAGGTCATGATCTCACAATTTGTGAGTTCGAGCCCCCCATAGGGCTCTGTGAGGACAGTGCAGAGCCTGCTTAGTACTCTCCCCACCCACACCCTTCCTCTGCTGTATTCTCTTTCCCTCTCTCTCTCAAATAAATAAACATTTAAAAAGTGGGAAATTTGACTATATTGGTAATAAAATACATGATTATGCTAAAATACACTGCACGTTGTATTGCCTAAGTTGAAAAAAAGCAGAAAACCTTCCAAGGGGAAAATTTTATTTCTTTAAGCAAATTTTCTACTAGCTTAAGTTTGTCTTTACCTTCAGAAAGATGTATTTATTGTTTTATTCTGGCAGATCAATTCCTTTGTCCAACTTTCAGAAAACTTTGTTTTCTAAGAACAGGTTTTAAACAACCCCTTTAAGCTTTTCTTCTATGACTTTATTCCATGTCTAATAGCTCATGTCAATTTCTTAAATTTAGTTCTCTCAAGCTTTGAGAAACATCCTCCAGTTTTGAAATCTGGATGTGTGTTCATGTTTTGTTGTGGATACAAATCACATTAATCAGAAGGTATCCTAACTTCTCTAAATGAGCCGTCCTTGATTTTTAGTTATATTTATCCCCTTCCTGATCATTTTAGCAGCCAAGATCTGGATCCAAACATACAACGCCAGATGTAATGTTCTAAGTATAGATAAACCATGATCTTAAATGCTATGACAATGACTTTTACTTTGTTTCTAATATGATTAATCCAATCATTCTGTGGATATTATAGAAATAGACAACTTCTTTGGGAAAAAGCACCTTAAAAAAAATTAAGTTACTAGGTTCTTATAGTGAGCCATATGCCTGGGACGGTGAGGATTTTGAGATTTATGGTATTTAAGTAATGTTTAAATCATTTGCCACTAAACAGAGAAACCATATCATCTTCTGATCTTCCTTCTAGTTCACCAGTGACCCCATCTTTATTTTTTTTTAATGTTTATTTTTGAGAGTCTGACAGACAGAGCACGAGCAGGGGAGGGGCAGAGAAAGAGGGAAACAGAGAACTGTCAGCACAGAGCCCCGATGTGGGGCTTGAATTCATGAACCATGAGATCATGACCTGAGCCAAAGTCAGATGCCCAACTGACAGCCACCCAGGTGCCCCTCCATCTTAATCTTTTTAATCTGGTTCCTTATCTCTCCCACCTCTTCATACTGGAAAATAATAGATTTTAGTTCTTAGATCTCTTACCAATCTATATTCACTCCCTTGTGTGGTATCATTTAGTCTCAGGTTTTAAATATTATCTAGACTATGAAAATTCCCAAATTTTTGTCTCAGGCCTGTACCTCCTTCCCTGGACTCAATCTATATACCCTGAAATGTCCAAAATCAACTTCTCAGACTCTTGCTTCTGGCCAAGACAGAGAAAAAGGAACCAGATTTGCTCTCCTACACGAAGCAACCAAAAAATGGACAAAAGATATAAAACAATGGTTTTCAAGATAATCAACATCAGACAGCAAAAGACAGTGACTCTTGAGTGACGAGAAACAAATCGAGGCAAGTCCAATCTCCATCCCCTGCTTGCTGTGCTGAGTTTCCAGGTCACGCTGCAAGTAAAGGTAATCCTGGTGGGATCTGTCAGGCTCTCAGAGGTGAAGGGAGTTGCATGAAAGAGACAATTCTGAGATATTCTGAAGATCTTGGTCAAGTATTCAGCCTAGTACAGATGAGTAATGCATGTGAGGACACTACTACCTAGGTCTGGACAAGAACCATTTAAAGTATTACAGGTAACAGCACCCAGTGCTCAGAAATGACCAGGAATAGTGTCTGTCCCCAAAGCCAGGCTGGAAATTATCATGAATCACGAGTCACTGGATAAAATAGAGGTCAGCAAATTTTTTTTCTGTAAAGTGCTAGATGGCAAGTATTTTAGGTCTTTGGGGCCATATGAGTTCTGCTTCAACTACTCAACTCTGCTGTGGTAGTCCAAGAGCAGCCACAGAAATATAAATGAGTGATCATGGCTATGCTACAATAAAACTTTATTTACAAATATGGACTGAAGGGCCAGATTTGCCACTGGGTTTGCTGACCCCTACAGCAGAGTGTACAGAAAGGTCTTGCCTCTGTATCAGAATAATTAGCCTCAGACTACCCTTATAGAAGTCTAACAAATCTTAAAAGCAAGACCCAAAGTGATAAAACTGTTTCCAAGTAACCCTGTCCCAGAATAAAGCTCAAAAATATGTACAGGAATATAAAAATTTGCATGCAATACTCAGCAAACTCACAATGCCTGCCATCCAATAAAAAATATGCATGCATATTCAATCAATTAAAACTGATGCAGAACTGACACAGAAGTCAACCAAGATGTTAAAAGTTATAACCATATTTTGTATGTTCAAAAAGTTAAGTAGTAACTTGGGAGATAGCAAATACAAAATCCAAACTGAACTTCTAGAGATGAAAGCTACACTGGATGGATTAATGGCAATTAGACACTGGCAAAGAAAAGATTAGTGAACTTAAAGACCCAGCAATTTTAACAATTCAAACTGGAACACAGAGCTGATGATTAAAACAAACAAACAAACATCAGTCAGCTGAGGAGCAACCTCAAGTAACCTAATACACATTTAATTGAAGTCCTTGAAGGATGTGAGGAAGACAAATTGTATCTGGAAAAGTAATGGCTGGAAAAATTTCTAAATTTGATTAAAACTATAAATTCACAGATTCAAGAAACTTAACAACCCCCCAAGCAGGGAAACATGAAGAAAACTACACCAAGGCACATCATAATCAAATTGTTCAAAACCAGAGATAAAGGGAAATAAAGCAAGTGAGAATACAACAGAGTGACATCTTTAATGTACTGAAAGAAAAGATATGCCACACACAATTCAACAGCCAGCGATAATAACTTTCAAAAGTGAACTACTTTTCCAGACACATAAAAGCTGAAAGAATTCATCACCAGCAAAACCATACCGCAAGAAATGTTAAAGGAAGCCCTGAGCAGAAAGAAAATGATACCAGATGAGGATATGGATCTATAAAGAGGAATGAAGAGCATGAGAGATGATAGCTACATTGGTTTAAGATACAAGGGTACAATGGGCATAAAGATATGGTATTTTTACTTAAATCTTGTTAAAAGATAATTGACCTTTTACTCAATAATGTAGTATGAGATTTGTAACATCTAAGAATAAAGAGTTTGACAATCTTAGCATAAAGGTCAGTACAGAAGAAATGAAAGTTTATACTGTAATGTTCTTATACTATATGTGAATTGCTATACTATTGCTTGAAGATAAAATTTAAAATTAAAGATGTAATTACAAATCTTGAAGCAACTATTCAAGTAAAAAAGTTATAGTAAATAACACAATAAAAGACATAGATTTACATCATACAAAATGTTCAAAAAATCCAGAAGAAATGAGAGGAAAAAGAAAAAAGAAACTGATGGTACAAATAGAACACAGATATCAAGATGACAGAATTAAACCTAATTACATCAATAATCACACCGAATGTGAATGACCTAAACTCCAAATGAAGGCATAAATGATCAGATTGAACATGAAAAAAAAAATACCAACTATATGATGCCTACTTTGAATGTAAAGACACAAATAGGTTAAAAGCAAAAGAATATAAAAAAGAATGTAAAAGACATTCTGCGCTAACCCTAATCGAAAGAGAGAGAGAAAGAAAGCTGGTAGAACAATACCAATGTCAAAACAAACCATATTTTGGAACAAAGAACATTATCTTGAATAGGGCAGATCATTTTCTTTTATTTATTTTTCTAGTTTATTTGTTTTGAGAGCAAGTGAAAGTGTGAGCTGGGGAGGGTAGAGAGAAAAGGAGACAGAGAATTCCAAGCTGACTCCAAGCACAGCAGGAAGCCCTGCTTGGAGCTTGATCTCATGACAGGAGATCACAACTTGAGCTCATGGCAAGAGGTGAATGCTCAACCCACTGAGCCACCCAGGGGTCCCCAGCAGGTCATTTTATAATAACTAATGAGGTCAATTCATCAAGAAGACATTTTAATTCTAAATGTTTATATACCTAATAACCAGGTTTCAAATTACATGAAGGAAAAACTACTGCAAGCAAGGAGATAGAAGTAAATCCATAATTACAGCCTATGATTTCAATTACAGCCTAATCTCTCAATTAATAGAACAAGTAGACAACTAATTGGTAAAAAACAGAAGATGTGAACCAAGTTGGCCGAACATTAACAGAACACTCTACCCAAAAACAACAGAAACGCACATTCTTCTCAAGTACATATGGAACACTTATCAGGGAAGATAAATGAGGCATATTCTGGGCCGCAGGACAAGTCTCAATACATTTAAAATGATCTGAGACATACAAAGTGTGTTCTCTGACCACTATGGAATTAAATTAGAAATCAGGAACAGAAAAGTCTCTGGGAGAATCTCCAAATTATTTGGAAACTAACAAACTTTTAGATAACCAGTATTCAAAAATCAAGAGAAATCAGAAAGTATTTTGAACATTAAAGCAGTACCTAGGAGAAAATTCATACAACTAGAAGCTTATATTAAAAAAGTCTCAAATGAATAACCTCAGCTCTTATCTAGAAAAAAGAAATTAATAAGACAGCAGAAATCAAAGAGAAAATAGTAACAATAGAGGAAATTCAGTTAAATCAAAAGCTTGCTTTTCTCAGAAGATTCTCCCCATTTTCTCCATGAAATCTGCTCTACCCACAGACTTCTCTGTCAGTTAATGGGGACTCCATTTTTCTAACTGCTGAAAGCAAATGCCCAATCTTGGATTCAACCTTGACTTTCTTTCATTCTACTTCCAATTTAATCAAGAATATTACCGTCTTCTTCAAAATACAGCCAGAATCGGATTCCTTACCACCTCCTCTTTCAGTACCTGCTGTACACCCTTGACCCACTGGTGCCAGGGCACGGCCTCATATCTCACCCCCCCCCCCATGCCCGCTTCCATCCTTCGTCTTTTTGGAACAGGATGTTTTTAAATATTTAAGTCATTGTCACGTCACTCCTCTGATCAAACCCCTATAAATGGTTCCCCATGTCACTTAGAAGTCAAAACCCTTAGAATGGTCTATTATGTGCAGCCCTTCCTCCCCCAAAACATATCTTCCTGCAACCGCAATGACTTTTGAAGGCTGCTCTTCAAACATGCCAAACATGCTCCTGCTTCAAGCCTTTTGCACTTAACTCTTCCATCTGCCCGAAGAGCAATTTATCCTGATATCCATATGGCCAGCTTCTTCACTTTCTCCTTATCTTTGCTCCAATGTGGGCTTCAGGAACATCCTTTTTTAAAACTGTAACTTCTTGGGGTGCCTGGGTGGCTCAGTCGGTTAAGCATCAGACTTCGGCTCAGGTCATGATCTCACGGTTCGTGGGTTCGAGCCCCACATTGGGCTCTGTGCTGACAGCTAGCTCAGAGCCAGGAGCCTGTCTTCAGATTCTGTGCCTCCCTCTCTCTCTGCCCCTCCCCTGCTCGCACAGTCTCTGTCTCTCAAAAAATAAATAAAACATTAAAAAAATTTTTTTAAATTATAACTTCTCACTCACCACCACTAGCTCTCTGGAACCCCCAGTTACACTTTTCCTCTGAAGAACCTGTCATCCTCTATTCTTAGTTTTTTGTGTGTGGTCAGCTTCCTTCAAGCCTGTTAAAGTGTAATCACCAGGGGGGACACAGTGGTCTGTTTCATTCACTTTCGTACCCCTGGACCACGGGGGTGGGAGCTCCCGCACACAGGAGACATTAAATACCTGTGACGTGAATGACCTTACACTTGCTTATCTGCTACAGTTTGGCCACTTGGACATTTGCTAGCTCCTTCTGAAGTTCATTTTGATTACTACATCACTTAATTATCCTTTATGACTTTACAGTAATTTCTTAAACTTGGTTTAAGTTTCTTGGTTATTTCTTCTACTACTGCCTTTTCCAAATCACTTAATTTTTTTAATTAGAAAAACGCTTTTGGCAGATAAACTTTGTGTCTTAGTTCTATCTCAATTCACGGTAAGATGTTCTTTCCATTACTGTGACATTTTAATAAAGAGAGGAATTTATAAACTGGCTATTAGGCTTAATTTTAATAAAAATAAAGCACAACAATGACTTCAGTTTGGTACAAATATAAAACAAATAAATGTAATATATAAAATTTGTTTTAAAAATTTCATTCCATGTAATAAGATTTCTGCCGTTGCAACATCCTAATGTTCATTTTTGTATAGTTTTCAAAAGCCATAAACAATAGGAGATGCTATTTTAAAATAATAAAATTTACTGAGCCTACCCTGAGGACCTGGGTAATAGTTCTGGTTTAACACTGATTTTTAATCCTAAAAAAGTCCTTTGGAACAAAACATTTGTTCCAGGAACTTCTATAGCTATTATGAGCTAATATATAAAAAGGAAGTATTAGTTCACTACACAAATTGTAAAAGTGTGTTATTGCTTAACAGTTTTTTCTTGATTTAAAATTCAAAGTAATCATTATAGAGTTTTATTGAAACTCAAATTTCCTTTTTTCTCATGCTTTGAAACAGATTAAAGAGATACTTAAATTCAAAATATATTTGCATTTATTATTTGATGAGACTTTTTATGCTGGTGGAAAATGACCCATGGATCGTTCTTAGTCATTTTATGTGATTCATATTCTTAAAAGAATTTAAGACAGACAACTCACAACTACTAAGATTTAATGGTTTCACTCTTCACATTACTTTGCTGTACAAGTATAAAGTTCATAAGATGTGCCACAAAACTATTTTTCACAAATTTTAAGTTAAATAAAAAAAACCCCTACCTATGCTTTAAGAACAATTTTAAAGAGTTAGTATTTATTTTATCTATGCATCAAATGCAGGCAGCTGAGACCACATTTGCTTGGGTGGAGTGATAAAAGTCCGTCTGGCTTGCTAATTAATACATTTTTTAATACTAATGTCCAGATAAATGCAATAACTGAAAAAATGAAAACTCAAGAAAAACATTCAGCATAAGGTAGAATATTTGTATTTTAATTAAATAAAAGTAAGCCATTTATTTCAATGCTTTTTGCCTTGTATGAATAGAAATGTTTTATTATTCTTCAATCACATTGCTTCTCTTCAGTGGGGTTGTTTACTATACCCGAGGGAGGATAAAGTCATGTCCCTATTCTGTTCTTAGAACTTTTTTTTTAACTTATTTATTTAGTTATTAAAAGATTTTATTTTTAAGTAATCTCTACAACCAACGTGGGGCTCAAGCTCCCAACTCTGAGATCAAGAGTCGCATGCTCTACTGAATGAGCCAGCCAGGCACCCCTGGAATCCTATTTTTAACAAAAGAATTTTAAATATACACTAATTGTATCATGAACTGAACCAGGGAGCGTGGGTCTCAGAAGACGCAGGATACTGAGAAATCTGAATTAAAGAGTCGATAGAGACAGAATTCTTAAAGCAGAGTGAAAGTATGAATGGGAGAAACAGGTAGGGTGCGTTCTTACACTCCTTCTAGGAGGCTGTTCTGTGTCCTGCTCATCCAAACAACAGGATCCCTGGGCTGGGCTAGCAGTAAACATTCCTCTGTCCTCTCTTTGTTACATTCTCTGCTACCCAAATTACACATGGAAATACCACTGCTGAAACTATCTAGAGAGGTGGGAAAGCTGAGTCCATCAACTTTTCTAGGATTATTTTTAGGAATTGGCATAACAACTAAAAAATATATGTATTGTTTTTAAACATGTATTTCAGTATGGGAGGGCAAAGAGATATCTAGCATGCCTCTACTGCAAATTCTTAGATCAAGAAATGTTAATTTACATCAGAAAAGCTTTTTGAATAGATTTAATAAATGCACAAAATCACAGAAGGATATCATATCCAAATCTCAGCTTATCTTCAAGTTTCAAGGTGATGTAAGTCTGCTCTGGAATCCTTACATCATTCACAAAAGTCTACAAAGAGAGAAAAAGATGTCAGGTTATACATAAAGTATTAGTTATTACATTTCAGATAAACAAATACTCAAACCTTATACTTAACAATACATTAGATATGGTGGCTGGCACAGCTTGTGTACTATAAACTGTGCTGTGCATCTCCCAGGCTGACACACAAAGCACCGGCCGCACCCCCGGAGCCCACCGTGCAGCCGGGACACACAGGCACCTGAAAGTGACGCTGAGGAAAGCTCCTCCTGTGAAGCTGACAAATCGTAAAGGGCAAAACACTTAACTTCTGATATATTATCCGGATACAGGGGACTCCATTTTAGTTTTGGACAATTCTAATTATTTGTGAGGTTTGATGTTTCATTACCTTTTTTAAAAGCTTATTTATTTTGAGAGAGAGCAGGGGTGAGTGGGAGAGAGACAGAGAGAGGCGTATGGGGAGAGAATCCCAAGCAGGAGCCTGACGCAGGGCTTGAACCCACAAATAGTGGCATCATAACCTGAACCCAAATCAAGAATCAAACGCTCAACCAACTGAGACACTCAGGTGCCCCTATTCCATGTTTTAAAGTAAATGTTCCTTTTGCTCTCTAGAAGAATTCTAAGAATAAACATACTGAAATACTGGGGCACCTGGGTGGCTCAGTCAGTTGAGCATCTGACTCTTGGTTTCGCCTCAGGTCATGATCTCATGGTTCATAGGTTTAAGCCTCACACTGGTCTCTGGACCTGCTTGGGAGTCTCTCTCTCTCTGCCCCCTTTTCCCACTTACAAGCACAAGCCTTCTCTCTCTCTTGCTCTCTCAAAATAAAGAAATAAACTTTAAAAAAAGGAATAAAATTGCTATTCTATTTCACAATTGCCATATGAGTGCTTCAGACCTTTTTATGACTCTAAGATACATTATGGGATCTACTGACCTCATTTTTTTCCTATTTTTGAAACACTCTGCTATTTCACCATCCCATCATTATTGTATCATTACTCATCAAAGATTTCTAACTATGCTGAAAATGACCACAATAATAAGAAAATGGAAGACTAACGGAATTGCCCAGAACACTGCTATCCAACAGAAATATAGTGCACGCCCCAAATGCACGCTACACATATACTATTAAGTTTTCTAGTAGGCACCTTAAAAAACTAAATAGAGAAGGTAATTAATTTTAATACTATATTTTAACCCAACCCATATATTCAAAATAGTGCCATTTCAACAAATAATTAATATAAAAATGAACAACATAATTCATGGTTCTTTTTTTTGTACTTTTATTTACTTATTTTTTAGACTTATCACTTTCAAGTGCTTTCAAAGGCTAACGGCTACTGAAAGGAAGGTGGAATTGTGAAATAAACCATCTGTACTGCACCAACCTCCAGCTTTTCGACTGCCCTGCCCATAATACCGTACTGCCTCTCTGGGAAGATGTTACACACATCTGGAGACACTATCTTTGTGCTTTTGTAAAATAAGCTGTTAAAGAGCACAATTGAGGATTCAGAATTTTTCACAAACCATCCATAAGTGCAAAAAGAAGAACAGTTAGGAAGATATTTCACGACTGTAAGATGATTACAAGAAGACAGACGACAGAGCTCTAGACTATAAGAATAGTGAGGAAACTGATAATAATACAGTAAAGCATCAGAGCACGGGTCTTCAGATACAGATAATCCCAGATAAATTTTCTTGAATGCAAATAGCGATGAGGGAAGACTGTGTCCAAGGGCAGAAAAAAAAATAGGGCATTTTTCATCCAGTTAGCCATTCGGTAAGAAAAGTCATACAATTATTTTTCTGTAAGAACTTGAACAATTCTCTATTTCAAATTTTCACAGCATTCATCTTTTGATGTTTGTTTTCCAACACTTATTTGATTTAGTTTCTAAGCGGACAAATGCCCAAGGCAGGTATCTATCAGAGGTAACCAGAAGGAAAGATGATGTAGAAAGAAATAAAATTATTAATCTTCTATTAAGAAATTTAAAACTGAGATATGTTTTGCAATTATAGAAGAGAGCTATCATCTTAATAAAACTGTAAGCTGTCAAAGTCTTAAAAATAACACATTTTTAGAATATAATGCAAGAAGAAATAGAAATAACGATAAGCTAGGACCAGCTGGAAATGTGCTTGATGTTTGAAAGCAACATTACAAAACGGATATGTATCCCAGGTCTCCCTTGGCAACTGATGAACAACACCCATTTTGCAATATTATGTACTTTTCAAAACCAGAGAAACATGAAATAAAAATATGACCTTGTCATGACTAATTTTTAATTAAAATTTCAAGTTGTTTTCATTATCCTTTTATCTTTACTTCTGCAAATTATGTATAAAAAGACTTAAAGAGTCCACTAGACGCAGACGGTAAATGGTGATGACTATTGTTCTTGGCACACTGGAAGTGAAACTGGAACTGGCTAGACTCACAGAACACAGAACAACGTTATACTTAACTGTCCAGAACGCAGATATCATATAAAGACCCAAGTTTTCCTCTGGTAAGCTGAAACATTAAAAATTACTTTTTTCTAGTGAACTCCATTTTTTAAAATCTTCTACTTTACTGGATTTGAGATGGCCATAATATCTTGTCTGGGAAAACTCCCTCCATGGTGAGGAAGTTCAGAAGGGGCCTGAATGACATGCAGTAAAACCTTACAGGAAATTATGTTATTATGGTCATATGCTCAAATTCCTATGTATGACTGGCACTTTGTAATATGTCATAGAATACCAGTTTATAAATCTATAGAAAACAATTAGAAGGTATAGTCCGAATTTCAAGCACAGATATATGAAGATAGTGGCATACTGCTAAAACTTGAGATCCTACCTTGCTATGATGCATGAATAATCCTAGAACATAAGCTTCCAACACCTTTCACAAAAAGATTAAAATGTTAATACAAAGAAAATTTTGAATTCAGGCATTAATAAACTTTAATTTCATGTTCGTTTCCAAAATGAACATTTTACATTGTTTTAAAAGTTACACCTTGAGTGGCACCCTGGGGGACTCAGTTGGTTAGGCGTCTGACTTCGGCTCAGGTCATGATCTCGCGGTTCATGAGTGGGAGCCCCGCATCAGGCTCTGTGCTGACAGCTCGGAGCCTGAAGCCTGCTTCTGATTCTGTGTCTCCCTCTCCCTCTGCCCCTCCCCCGCTCACTCTGTTTCTCTTTCTCCCTCAAAAATAAACATTAAAAAAATATTAAAAGAAAAAGTTATACCTTAAGTTTGCCAAAATATTCTATGTAGAATTACAAAAGAGAAGAGCTTTTCCAAATGATGGAAAAGAATAAAAAGAAACATTAATTAATTCACTGATGTTTGATATGTGGAAAACAAGCAATCAGGAATGCTGTGGAAGAGGAAGGCCACAGTTCTCAGCCAATTTTACCCAAAACCGTTTCAACTTAAACAACCATTCTACTCAAAAGGCCTAACATGGCCAGTCAGATCCACATAAAGCTTAAGATTGCTCAACTCACTTAATTATTAAGCACCTACTGTGTGTTTAACAGACATACTAGGTAGGTACTTGCAGAAATCCAGAAACATGTGATTTTAAAATGCTGGCATTTTTATGATGGAAATATTCCCTAAGGTCTAAAAAGGCTCAGGAAATATGAGCCAGACATGAAGTTTCAGCTCACAAAAATGCCAGTGTAAACATCTGAAGGGAAAAAGTCTCCTGAAGGTCTGAAGTTTTGCAAGGAGGAGAGAAAATTTCAAAAAGCAACAGGAAAAAAATCATTTAAATAAATCAATTATGAAGCATTTTAATAAGTCAAAAATGGGGAAAAAAGGGATTTACTTCTTGTGTCAACATCATCTGGCCGCCCTCTTGCCGTATAGGCTACATGGAGGAGGACAAGGAGGCACGGAGAACAAAGCACCACATGAGGTCTGAGCTTAGGAGTGGAAAGGCTGGGATTCACAGGCAGGTCTCTGAACTACAAGCCCCACATTCCCTGCCGCCCGAGGAAGGGTGGGTGCCCGAGCCAGGCCGCTCTTCAAAGTCCCTCTCCCAAACCACCACCAGAAGCAAACCAAACTGGATAAACATCTATTTAACTGACCTACAACTCAAGTGCATAACTGGGTGTACAAAACTGTATCACCACTGTGTATTGTCTTAATGCTCTGGGAAATGTGAACAGAATAGGTGGCTGGGGCCTAACCACCACAATCACACTGCCAGAGACAGAGGTCACCTGGTTTTCCCTCCCCCCTGCACACCCTTTCCAGTCCATGCTCAGGTCTGATGCTTGTAGAAACTGCAGTGAGGAACAGGGACCCCGCAGAAGCCACAACAGGGTGGCCGAGGGGACAGCTGAGAAGCAGTGCCAGCCAGTGGTGGAACGCGAGGGGCGGGCTGTGACAGCAGCACCAGTTCTCCTGGTCCCAGCGGGGGAAGAAGGCAGGAAGAAGGGCAGGCAAACAAGGCTTCCCCAGGAGAAGCTTCGCAGGGCGTGTGGGAAAACAGCATCAGCTGCAGGACAGGGTCCAGCTTCCAGGGCAGAGCGATTTTCATTTTGGGAGCGGCAACGTCAAGTGTAGATCTAGGTCCCTTGGGAGTGTTATTTTAGGGTAGGATGAAAGGGAGGAGTGAAAGTGGTCACAGTTAAGAGTCATTTATAAGTTGAGGTTAGTTGGAAAGGGCTTTTAGAAAACGCAGCCATGGGTTCCTGGAGAAGTCCGTAGGCCGCGGGCTGCCAGACCTGTCAGCTGCTCCGCTTGCCGCGCTCTTCCTGCGTGCAGACTCCACGCTCTCCCGGTCATTTACTCCCAATCATTTACCGTCCCCAACTTGGTTACGGCTTCGCGACAGCCTGAGAGAAATGCCATTTTGCTACGAACATTAAAAAAACCGAGGAGCAGAAAAATGAAGTAACCTGTCTAAAGTCACTTCGCCAGGAGGAATTCAAACAGGGCTCCTCACCACCACATCCTGTCCCCTGAATTCTAAAATGCCTACTTGTAACCCGATGCTCAAATTTCTGAAGTTCTATGAAGAGTACCAGTGTCCCCGGGCTCCAGCGCACAGCAGCAGGTGCCGGAACAAGCCTGTGGTGGTGCCCTCGCCAGGCAGCCCAGGCTGGAGCACGGAGACCATCCCCGCCACACCCCGCCAGCACTGCGGGGCGGGAGTCACCTGAAAGCCAACACCAGGTAACTGAACTGGCAGAATCTGTGTGCTCTCAAACTAATACATACATGTATGGCGAAACCAAATTTCAGAAAGAGGAAGTGACTGTCCCTGGGCACAGCACTGCTAAATCGTACACCGATGTTCAAATCCAGGTACTGGTTTCGAGTTCAAAATGCAAATGTTGCTCTCTATGAGTTATTATCTCCCACAGAATTCTTGAGTATAACTGAATTATGAAGAAAGTTCAACCCATAGAAACTTAGAAGTATTTTATCTGATTTTTTTTTTTAATAGCGAACACCACGTAATTTTTCTATTTGATCACAGTCTTTTAAAAGAATAAAACACTGGGATATAATTCTCATTATTTTCCAAGATAATAATGTACAGACATCTACACACAGCACTGTGGTAAAGATGAATCTTTCTGGCTTAAAATCAGAATGTAACATTGTTAAAAGAGGCCACGTAGAGAAGTAGGTTAAAATTTTTCTCTATAAATTCCTTAGTAAAGAAAATAAATTCAATCTCGTTAAAAACAAGATCGTATCCGTGCCCTGTGCAGACCGCTGAGGGAATGCTCATGACCCAGCACAGCGGCACTGAAGCAAAAGCAGACAGAATGCAATGCAGAGAAAGCACCCCAAATCAAGATGAAAACAGTCTGTGGGTGTGAAGGAAGAAGAAAGTAACTCTGCAAACAGGAGCTGGGGCTCACAACAGCTTATGACCTGTCCCACGCTAAAACAGCCTCTACCTAGTCTGCCTCTCTTTTGCATACCTGCTCCTTAAGGTAACACTGTCAGCAAGGTAACACTCCTAAACGCCTGCCCTCTGTCCCTGCCCTTCAGGAAGGGGTGGGGTCTGTGCTGGACTCTACTAAGCCCATGTGCTCAGGTTGACCAGGCAGATGGGGGTGCCCCCACCGGGAGGACAGCTGGTGCGGGGCTCTGAGGAGCACTCGGGGAGGTGGCACCACGGCTCTGGAGGCAGGGCGAGGGAAAGAGCAACAGAGCAAGGACCGGGAAAAGTGTGTGACGCCAAAGGTGAGGGATTTCGGCTCAACCCTGAATTCTGAGACTTAAATCTGTTTTCCATGAGAAACAAATAAAGGCTGGAGTACAACTAGTAGAACAACAAAGTATCTCAAAGATTAAATATCAGTCTTTCAGTACCTGGCCAACTCAGAACAAGAAAACAATGTTTCACTGTAATTGTCCAAATTCTGCATGTGTTTTCTCATAAAATGTTCAATGTATCTTTCAAAAAGCAGTGGCAGCTGGAAGCAGTCGTATATTTCAAAAAGCAGTGGCAGCTGGAAGCAGTCGGGATACATTTAGTTTCTGTTAAACTCATTTTAGTAATTTCAACAGCACAGATGTGGAAAAATATTGCATCTGCTTATGTTAGCAGGGCTATCAGAAAATTGAGAAGAAATAAATTAATCACTACTTCATTCTCTCAGTCTGCAGCTATTTATATTCCAACAATGTGGAACAATCAAATGAAGAATTAGGGAAAAAACTCGCTGAAGGAACACAAAAATACCTCTGAAGTAGGAATACAAAAAAACGATAATGAATACTGGGGTTTAGGTGACTGTGTCACATGTTTAAGGTAAACGGGTGTGTTTCCTGTCTTTTTTGCTCTAGTAGAGAAAGTTCTCCACTGGTTGGCATCAAAACGTGTTTTTACCCTTATTTTCCAGGTTACCCTGTATTTCTCCAGTGCCCAAGAGTGCCTGTCTCCATTCTTACTGCCATGGCTTTCCACTATGCTCCCACAGATGAAGTCATGCCATCCAGTGAGGTCCACTTTCAGCTCATCTCCTTAAAGAAGTCTTTCAACCATCAGGGGTAGTAACAACCTTCTGAATTCCTGTATTTACTGCCTATACAGTTTCTTGGGAACATGGGCTGGTTACACATTCTACTGTATGGTCCCCAAAATGCCACGTACCTAGTAAGCCTTTTAGATATAAAATGCAAACTGGGACACCTGGGTGGCTCAGTTGGTTAAGTGTCTGACTTTGGCTCAGATCATGATTTCACTGTCTGTGGGTTCGAGCCCTATATCGGGCTCTGAGCTGGAGCCTGCTTCAGATTCTGTGTCTCCCTCTCTTTCTGTCCCTCCCCTGCTCACACACGAGTGCACATGTATGTGTGTGCATGCATGCTGTATCTCTTCCAAAAAAAAAAAAAAACCTAGAAAGAAAGTGAAATGCAAATTAAGAGAAAGAAATATAACACAAATAGGAACTGTAACCTGATTTGTTTGCTTGCAATATTAAAAAAAATATTCAAATAGTGCAAGAGAAAATCTTCACTTACCCCATTTAGGCTGCCCAAATCTTTCACCAAATGTTCATCTGTGGAAGCATCATAATTGATTACAGCATGTTGCTTATCCACACTACGAGACTGAAAGAAATGTTCTGAGTTAGTAAATACAGGAAAATACTAGAATAACAAACACAAAGGTTTTTGGCTAGAAACTTTATATTAATAGAATAATAGATAAGTATTAGGAAATATCAAAGTAAAAGTGGATTAAATGAGATTTAAACTGTGTTACTACTATACAACACAAATTTGGCATCGCTCCCCAAAGAAGAAAGCAGCCAAAATTTGAAGATCTTCTTCACATACGCATGCACATGCACATGCGCTCCAGAGGTTAGCGAGTTGTTTGTAGACAGAAGCTCCTGAAGGATGAACTATATAAAAACCTGTGGAATCCACTCACAGGAAGAAACAGTCTGGGACCCACACTGAATCTGAACTCAGTATAACACCGAGGGCTACTCTGTGAACCTTGGTATATGAAAAGCAAAGGAAGTACCCCGAATGGGAAGAGATGGGACTTCAGTTCCCAGTTCAAACGTGAAGAGCCTAGAAGTCATCAGTCCCATCCATACAAGAAAAAAGATGCACAAACTGAAAATCAAAAACTACTCTTAGTTTTATCAGAGAATTGAGGTCATATGGCCAACTGTCACTGTGAAAACTAGAGAAGTTACATCAGAGAACCACAGCTTTCCAAATAGAGACCATGGCTGCGGCCAGCCGACAGGGCAGGAAAACTTAAGACTAAGATGTGTAATTGCTAGAGACATGAACTCGAACTAGCTTACAGATGAAAGCTCCCAGGGGCACCACCTTAGGGGATATCACTCTGCCATGAGTTCATGAGCTCTACCCCAGAAGCCACACAGGGTGTCCAGGAGAAGACAGGAGAAACTCTTCTTGTGTTCCCCTCAGCATGCAGGCGAGAATACACCCAGAGCATTCTGTCACCAACAGCCTGCACTCCAGGAAGACTGCTGTACCAGTGCTTAACCAGTGTGGCTTCTACCAGAGCCTCACTGACGTGGGAGCACAGGAATACCAAACCCCAGCCTCCTCTAGCCTTCCTGGCTCACCTAAGAGGGGGACAAAAAAAGCTGAGATGTACTTGTGGAGGTCATGACCTCACTAAAAGACTGAAAACTAATCATAGCATTATGGAATGGTTCCTTTCCCTCCCATCCACAGGGTTTATACATGCACACAGAAAGAGAATACAATGTACACGCACACAGGAAGAGATTACAATGTACACGCACACAGGAAGAGATTACAATGTACACGCACACAGGAAGAGATTACAATGTACACGCACACAGGAAGAGATTACAATGTACACGCACACAGGAAGAGATTACAATGTACACGCACATAGGAAGAGATTACAATGTACAGGTGCACACAGTAAGAGATTACAATGTATAAACACCCAGTAAGAGATTACAATGTACATGCACACACAGTAAGAGATTACAATGTACAGGCACACAGTAAGAGATTACAATGGAAAATATGGCAAAGTTCAGATTATTGAATAAAAGGTCTTTAAAGAAACTCAGAAAACAACAGGGGAGATGAAAACAAGGACACTAGAGGAAATGTTAACTTCTGATACTTTCAGCTACAGAAACGTTAACTTCTGATACTTTCAGCTACAGCCAACAGTAAATGCAGCCTAACTCCCAGCCACATGCACAAAACGAGGAGAGGGTCAGCAGCTAATAAAATAGCAATACAGCTGTAAATCCTAGTTGAAACTGTCCTACCCAAATAAGTTTCACTAAAATTAAAAGCCCCTGCCTCAATCAGCTTAAATCCCATATTGACAAAGTTTTGGTCTTTTCTTCTAAGTACGTTAGGAAGAAACAGCATGTGACTTAAAATAATCTTCCAACCTAAACATTCATCACACATACACTTTTGCTCTTAAAAGTTTTAAAAGTTGGTTTTTGGTCTGTTTTTCTCTGAAACTTCAATTTTTCTAGGACAAAATGTACTTTGTGCAGAGCAGTATTAATGTAACTTCTCTACAGCTTGCCTGAAAAACTGATTATTGTATCAAATTATAACTGTAACCAATACAAAACATCTGCATTAAATCTAAAAGTTAAACTTCACTTTAGTTTTTACAGTTGTGTTTTAAATTGTTGCTCTGTTTAATGAAGTCCTAAATTCAGTTATTAGGGTTACAAAAATGAATGTGGTACCATTAGGAACATAATTCCTCCATATTGTGGATTTGTCTAGTTGACTGAGTCTAACAAAAAATCACATGCTGTAAGGCAAGTGAGACTTCAGGTATATGTGGGGCTCTTAATGAATATGAACCAATCATCCATAAAAAATAATCTCTGCGAGGAAGAAAACAGAAAGAGCTCAAGACCTCAGCACGGTGTACTGAAATTCATGGGGAAAAATGTAAATGAGAGCTGAGAAAAGAAAATGCACACAGGGAAGGGAGGTTAGTATTAGATATAGAAAATAAGCCAAATGGTTGCTCATGGAGCAGCTTTGGAGGGAAGTGGTCAGAACGACCAGAGAGAAGAAGAACAGAACAGCTTACAGAGGAGATAATTAGGGGAGGCCACTTAACTAAGTCAACAACTTGCCAGAAACCTGGAAATCTTGCCCTCGAATTGTTTATGGGGTAAGTACAAGAATACCGCCTAGAGAACACAGAGCAAACTTAAGACATAAGAAAAAGACAAGAGTGCACTGAGCTGAGACGTTGTTCCAACTTTGGGGGAAGGGGGTGAGGGAAGACATTATGTGGGATCAGAAAAAGCATTTTAGGAAATAGGGTGGTAACTTTTTGAAAAGACTAGTCTTACAGACTTAAGGCTAGAGCTACTGTAAAACAGAACAAGCCATTCTCATTTGTGTAACTCTTTAAAAAGTAACAGTCAATGAAAGAAAGCAAAAAAAAAATTCCTAACTGTCTTCAAGGTGTCAGTGTGTTTCAGTACCCATCAAAGAAATTCAGGAAGAAACCAAGATTACAGAGTGAGTGGTCAACAAAAACTGAAGGAATACATTACGTTACGTCACGTCACGTCACGTCTAACCATCTAAGTATTAATTAACCCATTTTCATTTCCAGATCGTCAAATTCTCATTTTCTCTAGATGAAACTAGCCAGGAGAATGTGTGTTACAGCTTAATTTTCACAATCCACTTGAAGATTTCAATGAAAATCTGATAATCTCTCAGAAACATATAATTTAAATCCTGACAAAGACTGCTAACTTCACCAAGTTTCTCATTCAATGGGAAAGCTGCAGCTGATCAGGGGTAAACTGCAAAGACAGTCAGTTTTTACCAGTTCTGTTATTCTTGTCCTTTAAGTCTTCCATAAGAATGCAAGTCTCCTTATCACAAGCAAAAAAAATTTTTCTGCAGCTTTGTAGGGGAACTGATATTGATTACACTTATTATGGTGATCGCTTCTCAATAAATACATATGATCTGCTGTTCATTTGAAACTAATAATGTTGTAAGTCAATTCTACCTCAATGAAAAAAAAAAAGAAGCAAGACTCTCTAGTCACCGTCTCCTTATAGGTAATATCCAGAAGAGTGTGCCTCCTTCCTCTTGATTTTTACTTTCTAGAAAGACTCTCTTCTCAAGGTTTTGCATTGCACTCTTGAGAATCCGCCTTACTGGAAACTCTTCATTCTCAAGCTCTCACAGATGGCTACCTCCTACTTCCTACCTTCAACTGAAATCTGGTTTTCCCCCTGAGAACACTATTTCTACTGCATTCCTTTAAAGTGGATGCTGCCCTCCCAAATCCACCATGCTGCTGAGTTCAGAGACAGAAAGAATTCATGCAGTTTACCATTGTGGCTTTTGGACCGTTACATTCCCCCTGAAGGGGAAAAGACCTTTACTTTCTTTTTTTTTTTTTTAATTTTTTAAATGTTTTATTTTTGAGAGAGAGAGAGAGAGAGAGCAAGCGAGGGAGCAGGGGAGGGTCAGAGAGAGAGAGAGAGACACAGAATCTGAAGACAGGCTCCAGGCTCTGAGCTAGCCGTCAGCATAGAGCCTGGTGCGGGCCTCAAACCCATGAACCATGAGATCACGACCTGAGCCGAAGCCGGACGCTTGCTTAACCAACTGAGCTACCCAGGCGCCCCAAGTCCTTTACTTTCTTAAAGTTCTTGTTATACATCTATAAATATAAATACAAATGTACATATACTTTATATTTACACACAAACACACACACACACACACACACACACACACACACACACACACACACACCTCTTTCCTAGGTTGCCGCAATCATCTGTGGTCACTCTTTGTTTTGAGGAACTCTGCCCCCAAAGTGGGGCTTCAACTCTATGACTCTACGATCAAGAGTCACATGAGGCCCTCGTTCTAACCTTTTCACTCAAATTTTGGAGTTATGGTTCAGTCTTCCTTTTCATTCAAACTCCTACTTCATCATGATTGATTTTCAACATCTATATAGACAACCCATATAAAAATCTAGCCTTTTCAACTTCCACAACCAACTCCATACCTTAACTTGGCATACTGCTCCTGTTGCTAGACATTCTATGGAATGGATTCTACATCTGGAACCTGACCTGTAGAATTCTTCTCTAGGACTGCGTTCTCCTATTTTTCCAGGTCTCTCACTTACAGTAATTGGCTAGTATGCTACCTCAATTCTGACTGCAGCAGGACATCCAATGCTCTGACCCGTCTCTTCTTCCACACAACCCCCGTCACCCCGACTTTACCTCCTTCTCTGTGATCCAGCTCCCCTCATGCTCACAACTCTACCAAACCTCTACCTTCTGCCCAGACTACTCTGGCTCCGCTTCACATATTTATTTCCTGCTTTCCACTGAACATCTCAATCTCAATGTCCCTTCAGAACCTCAAACTCATTACCTTATTCCCCAAAAATGTACCTTCTGTACCTCTATTTCATTCATTTCAAAACAGTATATCTGAGGCTCTTTTTCTGCCTGTCCTTTCATTATATAACTAAAAAGCACATCCTAATTCTTTAATCCCTTTGGCACTCTGTTGTCTTCTCATTTCAAAGCATTCTCTCTTCTTTAGAACTCTGCCTCACTTTCTAGATTATTATCACCTTCTAACTGCTTACACCAATTCCAAGCTCCAATTCCTGAGCAGTACTATAGAGTGACAGTTGAGAGCAGGTCCTGGAGTCTGAAACTGGTCATGGCATCTGGCAGCTGTGTGACCTTGGTAAAATGACTAATTTTTGTTGAATCATCAAAAAGAAGATAGACCAATCTGACAGGTTTGTTTGTAAGGATTTAAAGACCCAACAGGGAAACATTTAAATAGGCAGTATTTCCCTGCGCAAAAACTCCTAAGTGTACTTGCTGATTAAGGTAAAACATGCAGGTCTTGATTCAACACACAAGGCTCTCCGAGGTCTGGTCTCTTCTAACTTCCAAATCTTAACCTCTCAAAATGTTTGCCTTCACATCCTATATATAAATTACAAGTGACAATTTTAATTACCTGAACAGACGCTGAATGCCACGCTCTCTTTAATACTGTGTACTCTGTCACATGCTAAGCCTCCCAGAAACCGTTTATTCATCTTTGAAGATCTAGCTTAAGCCATCTCCTCCATGACTTCTTTGCACAATTCTCATTTCTGTGTTTCCTTCCAGGTAGGGACTGACGGACCTGTCTTTTGTGCACCCCACATCACCATTCTGTGTCATAACGTCTGTTTGTTTGTGTGCACACCTTCTTCTACCAGACAACAAGCCCTCAGGGACAGGGGGCCTGGCCTAGGATAGGCACTGAGGCACTGATCCCTTGGAAACCAGCACAGAACAGGGCCTAGTGCATTGGAGATGCTGACGGAAGGTTTGCTGGAAAATGCACGCTATTTAGCCAATCTCATAAAGAATGAAGGTAAAAAAATTTTCTTAGCAATTAAAATACCAAAAGTACTTGAACTTACAAAGATCAGACCAAATTTTAAGAAACCTACAAACTGGGCGGCTTGATACAACAGAACCAAAGCAGTCACAACAAAATTCTGGCCCCCAGACAAGATAATTGTAAAACCAGGACACTTTGGAAAATAAGACTATGAAAATGAAGTAATAATATGGTTTCATTTGTTTATAAAATATTCCCTTTTCTGCAAAAACAAACAAAGAAACAAAAAACCCCACAAAGAAACAACAAAAAGCCTGTATCAAATCAACTAAAAATACAAAAATACATCTCCAGGCTAGACACAATGAAAAGCAAATCTCTAACTAAAAGCTAACATGAAATGGAACCAAAGACTACCCAGTATGTGTCACATATGCTTTGGGTATGAAATAGTTACTTTTTAACATTATTATTCCTTCTTATATTACTTCTTTTTCCTGTTAAAACATCTACAAAAAACACAGACATACATGGACACAGAGACTAAAAAAACCTAAAGAGAAAAAGAAATTGTCACTGTGTGTCATCACTATTTTAGAATCGTTTTTAAAGACGCTGTGGCTGAAAGACTCTTTAAAAGCCCAACTGCATCTTGGCAATCAGAGTAATAAATAGTGATTTATCCTTTACCATGTGCCCCAAAACACAGATGACAATTTACCTATGATCTTCAAAACACATTCCATTACCCTCCTGGAGACTGTGGAAGTTAAAACATTAAAATAGTTAAGTTCATTACAGTTTCTATTATGCACCAGTGGGGGGGGGGGGACATTTTTAGTTAGTATGACGGTATTTCGCAAACCAGAGCAAATTCAATGTTTTTGGTGCAATTAAAAATTTTATGAAGACAGAGGCGCCTGGGTGGTTCAGTCAGTTAAGCATCCAACTTTGGCTCAGGTCATGATCTCACAGTTTGTGAGTCTGAGCCCCACATTGAGCTTTGTGCTGATAGCTTGGATCCTGGAGCCTGCTTCAGATTCTGTGTCTCCTTCTCTCTCTGCCCACACTCTGTCTCTCACAAAAATAAACATTAAAAAAAATTTTTTTTAATTTTATGAAGATACAATTAGAATTTAGATAACAAATTTTTTAAAATGCAACTCTTATTTGTACTTAGAAGTATCCCGTATACTATAACAAGTGTTTGAACATGTTTACTAGCAAGAGAATTAAGTTAGCAAGCCCGATTTAGGCTACACATGTGCACACACACACACACACACACACACACGCACGCACACACATTCACATGGGCGTGTGCGCACACACGCAGTAGCTGCTGAGTGATGGGAGAGAAAGGTCATTTGATTTTGAGCCAGTATGATGAAGATTCTAACACCAGCTTCCATGACCTAATGCTTGTGTGATACCGGCCCTATGACTAAGTCTTTATAAATCTTAATTTTACTATCTGTAAAACGGGGATGATTGAATCTTTTTGGAAACTGTTGAGAGTAACAACTAAAATAACACAAATGAACACTGAGAAATAGAAAGTACTATTTAAAGACAAGGCACTTTTAATAGTGATATTAATGCATATTAATTTTCATCTAATAATTATACTTTATGGTTTTCATCCATGACTAAGATTTATCTTGTATAATATGTCTTATGAAACAGCACAATCATCTGTCTACAGCCAGAGACAGGCACAGCAAGTCTGCATAATTTGCTGGAAACTTCCAAGGTAGGTGGGAGAACTAATCCAGAATCTTTTGTTCAATTACCTACTCTTCAATATTCAGGCACATTTTCTTCTGGATGATCACATTCTTTAGAGTACATTTTTTGGAATAAGATGAAATAAACCATAAAACTCAAAAAGTTTATTTTTGTCATAAAATAACAAAAATTTTAATTGTAATCAAACAGATCATGTAACCTTATAGATCAGGTACTTCTCCTCTGCATTGGGTTTAAGCCATATTACCATCAAAGTATTTTTTTTTTATGCCAGCAAATCTAGTTTTAGTTGAAATCTTTACAGATAAGAAACTACTTAAAATTATTCAGAGGCAGAGATTCTAAAATTTAACAACTGATATCCTGTACATTAAAAATGGAGGGCTTCAAATCATAAAAGCAGACATGGGTCAAACAAATTTTTAAATGTCTCTTATTTACTCATTAAAAAGCAATTAAATGTTAGCTATTTGCACTTCTAATGATTTTAATTACCACACTGACTGACCTAACCAATGCAGAACTGTTTAAGCTACATAAGGCCTTTAAAAGGAAAACACAATTCTAGAGCACTAAATCTTTCAAACCAAATATATTTTGCATCTATAAATGCAAAATCCTTCACTCTTCTGGCACTATAATCCATAGATAAACTGAGTTCATTTTTCAGAAATGACATAAAAAGAGGTTTTAAATATCCATTTATTTTACTACCGGACTAGGAAAGATTAAATTAACATTAAACCAGTTAAAAGCTAAATACAATTTGCAAATATTTGTTCTCACTTCCACATTTAAGATGTCTTCCAGTGCTGGGAAGAGTACTATTAATTTGTAGCACTGACTCAGACTAGCAGACGACCAGCATGCCAATCTGTTCCCGGGTCCCTTCCAGAAAGTACCCTGTGTCTGGAGCACTGGTCTAAGACCAGTGCGCTACTGTTAGATACAGGGCAGAAGTATCTTCACGGGCGGAGCCTGAGGAACAGGACAAAGCTGGCTTTTTCCCTTGTCTGATCATGGAGTGCCCTTGTCTCCCTTACAGTCTATTTAAAAAATAAAACATAAATAAAAATAGTCATAAGTAGGATAGTTGCCCATATCACATTTATAAATTTTTTTAAATGTTATTTTAATTTTTGACTTGTTAGAGGATTGTGATACTGGTTTCTGCTCATTAAAATAATACTGATTTTTGTTTTAAGTTTCTGTTATAAAGGCAGTATGTCTCAAATGAATCAATTCAAAGACATTTTAGAATTCTATTGCCATCGATTTCTTTTTTTTTTTTCATTGTGGTGAAACATCCATGATTAAAATTCAGTTTTACTTCTGATTTTATGAGTTACTTTTCATTATTTCAGTCTTACTTTTCAAGTATATAAAGTAAAACTTCTTAAGAATAAACTCCACTCTGAGCTCTCACTTCTCAAAATATATTCCCCAAGATTTACAACTTATTTTTAGAGGATTCAAGAGGGAAAGAATGAATTAAACTGCTAGGTGGAGCTAAAAGAGGCAGGGTCAGAAAGTTCAAATCCATGCAGTGTTGTTCTCCAATGGAACAGAAAAATATTTTATACCAGGTCTAGATTTTGAGTGGACACATGTAGAAGTTTGATGCAATTACCTGCAACATGAGCTCACAGTCATCTCTTCCAACAAAAATCATTTCTCGGGGCAGCCTGTGGCGAGTGCCTCCACTGCTCACCAAAAACCAGGATGTCAAGCTCATTTTCTGCTTAGCTTCTAAGTCTTCGGCAAAGCTACGTCATCCTGCGGAGAGAGTCAAGAAAAATACACATTCAGATATTTAGCTTTGGTACCAAGTCACCAAACGCCTTGAACAGGCTTTAACTCCGTTTTTCATCTGCTCCTACTCAGTAAAAAAACCATCTGGAGGTCTTCAGACATGTCATATGTACCAAATTCTTATTAGTAAAGTAAGTCCACAGACTCCATGAAGAGTTCAATGAAAAAGAAAGACAAAGTGAGCCCCGGGTGGCTCAGACTGAGCTCAATCATGGGTTTGTGGGGTGTAGCCCCACGTTAGGCTCCATGCTGACAGCTGGGAGCCTGGAGCCTGCTTCGGATTCTGCGTATCCCTCTCTCTCTCTGCCGCTCCCCCACTCATGCGTGCCTGTGCCTGCATGCACTCTCTCTCTTAAAAATAAACAAACATTAAAAAAAATTTTTAAAGAAAGATATTATGCAATTAAGTAGTCAACTAATAAACATTTCTCATGCTCCTGAAAGGCTCTGAGCATAGCTTATAATAAAGATCTAATCCTCAAGTAAATGAGCACATCACTATCAGGCTAACCTGAGTAAACACTAGCAATATTATACACTTAAATGTCTGACTTATAAATGATTTGAGAAAGACTAAGTTCATACGAATACATTTGGGATCTAATTAAGAACTAACAATAAAAAACAGAGAAATTGCTTCTTAGTCAACCAAGTATAGAACACTGAAAGAACTTTCAAAAACATGGAATTTCAATTTCTCTGTCCTCACATGTATTTCACTTTCTTAGTACATTTTTCTAGAGCAGCAATTCTTAGACTTTTTGTTTTCTTAAAAGAAAAAAAAAAGAACCCCCAAGAGCATTTTGTTTACCTGGGTTACATATATTAGTATTTACCATAGAAATACTAAATAGAAAAATACTAAAAAGAAATGAAAACTGAGCAACTAAAATTTATTAATTCATTTGTAATAAACCAACATTTTAAGAAAAAATAACTAATTTCCAAAACAAAAATCATTAGTGTGAAGAGTAGCACTACTTTTTACATAGAAGAAAATCTCTTTAATGTCTAGCATAATAGATTTTTGCATTTGCTCTGCATTCAATCTGTTGCCAGTATATAGTTGAACTTGAAATATTTAAAGGCCTGACTTCATTCAGGTAGTTAGAAAAGGGAAATTATTTTAATAGTCTTCTAAATAACTAGTGTTATTTTGATACTAATATTAAAACTTCAATATGGTAGTTTCTTGGAATTTATTAACAATACAATATGAAAGCTGAAAAATTTTACACTATGTTATATGAATATCCATCTTCAACTCTAAAGGGATCTTGGGAATACTGGTTCCTGGAGTTACACAGACCTTCCAATGGAGGACATGTTCATTTCATTAAAAATGTCACATTTGTTAATTTCCTCAGCCGTCTCATCCCTCAGGAAGGTTAAGTAGTGGGTAGCCGTGAGGCCCACCGTGGCAGAACCAAGTTTTCTAAAATTCTGATTTTCTCTCGAAAGCTCAAATATTATTGACAAAAAATACTACCAATTCTCTTCTTTGAGGTGACAGGCTTATTTTGTCTTGAGGAATACTCAAGTCTACAAAACCATTAATCTGTCGTTGTTTCAAGTAAATAGGTGCTCCCTGAAACAAGCCTGTAGTGCAGGTCACAATTCAAACAATGGCACAAACATTTTCCTGGAGACAGCCATGGTACTTTGGAATGCAAGGTAACTGCTTTAAGTGAACTTCCAATTACTTGTACAGAATGTTAAAAAGATGTGACTCCCATTTTAAAAGCTACTTAGGAATACCATAAAAAATGGAGGAACAAGAAGCTCCAGGGATCCATCCCTGCACCTCAACAACTACTGAACTCCTAAGAACTGTCTGAAGTAATAACTCTTTTGGGGCTCTGATGTCTAGCTGAAGAGTCTGCTAATCTTCAGTATTTTGCATGGTAGCAGGTACCATGCCCCTTTCCCACTCCAAAAGCTCCAAGGAGTAGTCTGTGGACAGCCTCTTGCATTTCTGATGTGGCTCACTGGAGCCAGGATACATAATAAAGGCTTTGTCATCCAAATATTGGATTTTGTGCTTTGGTTGCTGATTGTGGCTTTTTATCACTGAGCCTTTGTGCTGGCCATCATGGCTTCAACTCTTATGAGCGGAAGCATCTTTCAAGGAATTTAGACAGCCAGTGTGTGCATGTTGCTTTGTTTTCCTTCCCCTTTTGGGAGCCAGGTATTTCAGGAAATCCTTATCAGGTCACTGGCTGATGACAAAGATGACAGAACAGAAATTTCAGTGACCACAAACAACAAGGAATACACACCTTGCAAAAGCAGGTTAGAAAAGTAACAAACAGTTGGCTTCAGCCCTCAACAAGAAAGATTCAGCAATCTCTAAGCAGTGTGATAATTAAACTGCCATATTTACCACAATATAATACTTCAAATGTCCAGCTTAGTTTTCAAACTATATATACAGAGTACGCAACAGGAAACCTCACTTGCAGGGGGAAAAAATGGACAGAAACCATCCCTAAGGAAGCCCGGATGTTCTAATTATTAGTCAAAGATACTAAATCAACTGTCTCAAATGTGTAACCTAACAAAGAACAAGGGAAATCTGCAAAATGACCTGTGAGAAAACCAGGAGCATAACAGAGAGATAGAAATGATAGAAAATGAGGGGCGCCTGGGTGGCTCAGTTGGCTAAGCGTCCAACTTCAGCTCAGGTCATGATCTTGTAGTTTGTGGGTTTGAGCCCTGCATCAGGCTCTGTGCTGAGAGCTGAGAGCATGGAGCCTGCTTCCAATTCTGTGTCTCCCTCTCTCTCTGTTCCTCCCTTGCTCATGCTGTTTCTGTCTCATAAATAAAATAAACATTAAAAAAATTTAAAAAAAGAAAATGAAAAAGTCAAACTAGAGAAGTTTGAAAGATCTGAGCAGAAAAAAGAAATGATCAGCAAATCTGAAGATAAGACAACTTGAGGTACCCAGTATGAGAATTAGAAAGAAAAAAATGAAGTAATAACATACATAGAGCCTGAAGGATCTGTACAGTATCCTCAAATGTACCAACATATACATTATAGGAGTCCCAGAAAAGGGGAAGAAATAAGGGCAAAAAACTTCCCAAATCTGAGGAAAGATATAGATATATGCACCCAAGAAGCTCATTAAGCCCAGCAGGATAAACTCACACTGGTCCACATTCAGCTATTTTATACTCAAACTGTCAAAACTGAAGAAAAAGACAAGTTTGAAAACATTTAAAAAAAAAAGGCACTTGTCACGTACAATGAATCTCTGATAAGATTAAGAGCGGATTTCTCCTAAGCCATGGAGGTGAGAAAGCAGCGGGATGGCGTATTTGTGAAGTCCAGAGGAAAAAGACTGCCAACAAAGAATTCCGTACCTGGTAAAACTATCTTTTAAGAGTGAATCACAATTAAGATCTTTCCAGTTAAACATTCATTACTAGTAGACTGGGCTATGAGAAATGCAAAAGAGAGACTTACAGACGAAAATGAAAAGATATTAGATCAGTAACTAGAAACCCTAAGAAAAATGAATGGTAACACAGGTAAAACAACTACATAGGTAAATATAAATCCAGGATGACTGTACTTTTGACATAATTTGTAACTTTTCTCTTTAACCAATATAATTTAATAGGCAATTACATAGAACAATAATTATAAATCTATGTCAACATCTTACAATATATAAAAATGTAATCTGTTACAATTATAAAATAAAAGGGGAGAGATGGAGATGTATAGAAACAAACTATATTCTTGAGATTAAGTTGGTATTACTGAAATTAGGTTATTTATAAATTTAAGGTATTATTTGTAATCCTCAAGGTAACCACTAGGAAAATAAGTAAATAAATATATACAGAAAAGGAAAGAAAAGAATCAAAACAGCATATTAGCAAAAATATCAACTAAATACAAAAAACATGCTGTATTGAGGAAACTGAGAAAAAACAAAAATAACAGAATACAAACAATAAACAGGGAAGTAACTAAGCAAATCCTTCAGAAATCACATTAAATGTAAATGTTCCGGGGTGCCTGGGTGGCTCAGCTGGTTGGGTGTCCAACTCTAATCTTAGCTCAGGTCTTGATCTCAGGGTCATGAGTTCAAGTCCCATATACTAGGCTCCACGTTGGGGGCGAAATCTACTTTAAAAAAAGGTAAATGTATTAAAATCTACTATTAAAAGGAAGAAAAAGACAGATCAGACAAATAACAGGATCCATCTGAGGACACACATACACTTATTGTGTAAGTGCTACTTTAGCATTAGAAAAAAAAAGACTTTAAATCAAAAAAGATTACAAGGGATAAAGGAGGACATTACATAGTGACAAAAGCCTCATTACAGCAAGACATAAAAATGTCAACGTATATGCACCTAACAAGAGCCCCAAAAGCTATGAAGGAAAAATGAACAGAAAGACAGAAACTTCAATACCCCACTTCCAGCAATATAACCAAAACGACTAGGCATTAAGATCGATAAATAGAAGACTTGACAAGACATCACCAACACAGACATACATGCAAGGCTCCATTCAATTACAGCAGAATCACCTTTTTAATGCACAAGGCACACTCTCCAGGATAGCCCATTATGTTAGGCCAAAAGCAAAACTTAACAAATTCTAAAAGAATGAAATCTTGCAAAACAACTTTTCCAATCACAATGCAAGGAAATTAAAATCAGTAACAGAAGGAAAACAGGAATATTCTCAATAGGTGGAAATTAAACAACACACTCTTAGACAACCAACTAGTAAAAGACGCACATGAGAGAATGGATAAACACACAGAGACAAGTAAAGACGAGAACCCAACAGGGGCACCTGGGGGGTTCAGTTGGTTAAGCATCCGACTTTGACTCAGGTCATGATCACACTGTTGAGTTTGAGCCCGGTGTCTGGCTCAGTGCTGACAGCTCACGTTCTGTGTGTGTATGTCTGTCTCTGTCTCTGTCTCTCCCCTCCTGCACTCACGCTCTGTTTCTCTCTCCTTCAAAAATAAACAAACATTTAAAAAAAGACAACACAAATACCAAAACTTACAAGATAGAACAAAAGCAGTAGTAACAGAAATTTGTAGCTGTGAATGCACACACTAAAAAAGAAGTATCACAAACTAATAACCTGTTAAACTGTTAATAACCAGTTATTCTTAATACCTTAAGGAATGAAAAAAGAGCAAACTAAACACAAAGCTAGCTGAAGGAAGAAAATAAATAATAGATAAGTAAGAATATAAAAAAAACAACAGAGAAAAATCAGTAAGAACAAAGGTTGTTTCTTTGAAAGAGCAACAAATAAAAAATCTTCGGCTCGATGACAAAAGACTCAAATCACTGAAATGCGAAGTAAAACTAGTGACATTACTGATTTTAGAGAAACAGAAAGGACTGTAAGAGGATATTATCAACCATGATAAACTAAAAAAACAAAACAAAACCAAAAACCCAAAACTGGATAACCTCGACAATATGAACAAATTCTTGGAAACACACCACCAAAATAGAATGAAGATACAGAAAAGTGGAACAGATTTATTGTAAGGAGAATGAATCAGTAATTAAAATATTCCAACTAAAATGAGTCAAGGACCAGATGTCTTCACTGGTGATTTCTACCTAACAATTAAAAAGGAACTAAACCAATCCTTTTCAGACTCTTCCAAAAATTGAAAAGGAAGGAAGATATCCTAATTTATTCTATGAAATCAGCATTACCTGATACCAAAGGTAAACATAAAAATTACAAGAAAATTACAGACCACTATCATATATTGATGCAATATATTTTTTAAAATGCTTATTTATTTTTGAGAGAGAGACAGAGCGTGAGTGGGCAAGACGCAGATAGATATATATCTATCTATCTATACGTATGTAGATATCTCTATATCGGCTCCAGGCTCTGATGCTTAACCGACTGAGCCACCCAGGTGCCCCAGCAATAGTCGTTAACAATATACTACCAAACTCACCTCAGCAGCATGTTAAAAGGACTATACACCAGAGCAATGTGGAAGTTATTGCTGAATTTTATAAAAGGATGGTTCAACAGAGGAAAATCCATTAACGTGATGGACCATATTAATAAAATAAAGGAAAAAGAACTCACATGTATACCTCAATTGATGCACTAAAAAGCATTTGACAAAATTGAAAATATTTTTCTGATAAAAAAAAAAAAGCACTCAATAAACTAGGAATAAACAGGAGCATGATAAAGGCCAAACAGGAAAATCCCATAGCTAACATTAGACTCAATAATGAAAGACTGAAATCTGTACTCCTAAAATCAGAAACAAGACCAGAATGCTTGCTTTCAGCATTTCTATTCAGTATGGTACTGGAAATCCTAGCCATAGTACTTATATATGAAGAGCAATTAAAGGCCTCAAAATTGGAATGGAATAAGTAAAATCATCTTTATCCAAAGATGACATGATTTTATAGGTTAAAAACTTAAGATTATATGCCCCCCCAAAAGCCCCAACAACTATTTACGGCAAGAAATGAATCAGAAAAGTTGCAGGATCTATACCCAGTTAAATATCAGCTGCACTTCTACTTACTACTAATGAACAATATGAAAAGGAAATTTTTTAAAAGGTCCATTTATAACAGCATCAATAATAACAAAATACTTAGGATTAAATATAATGGCTCAGGACTTGTACACTGAAAAGCAGAAAACATTGCCAAAGAAATTTTAGGAGAAATGGAAAGACACTGTGTCTTCGTGAACGTGAAGATGTAACACTGTTAACGTGACACGACCACCCAACGCCAAGTACAGCTTCAATGCAATCCTTATCGAAATTCCAACACTGAGGAAATAGAGAAATCCATCCTAAAACTGATACGGAATCTCAAGGGACCCTGAATAGCCAAAATGACCTTGAAGAAGAAAACCAAAGTTGAAATGCTCACATTTCCTGATTTCAGAATTTCCTACAAAACTACAGTAATTAAAACATTGTCATAAAGATAGATACATACACCAATGAAACACAATAGAGAGCCCAGAAATAAATGGTCACATAGATGGACTATTGGTTTTTGAAAAGGGTGCCAATACCAGTCACTGGGGATGACCCGCTTTTCAACAAACAGTGCTGGGAAAACTAGATATTCACATGCAAAAGAATGAAGTTGGCCATTTACCTAATCATCTGTGAAATTAACTCAAAATTGATCAAAGATCTAAACCTATATAAAATTCTAACAAGGAAGAGAAAAGAGGGGAAGTTTGCACGACCCTTGTATTTGGTAATGGTATCTTAAAGATGACCAATATCCTTAATGAATACAGATGCAAAAATACTCAACAAGATACTAGCAAATCGAATTCAACAGCATATAAAAAGAATTATCCACCATGATCAAGTGGGATTCATTCCTGGATTACAGGGATGGTTCAATATCCGCAAATCCATCAACGTGATTCATCACATTAACAAAAGAAAGGATAAAAACCATATGATCCT
>NC_043702.1:111463682-111494939 GCF_006229205.1 Suricata suricatta
AAAGCTGAGAATGAACTGAGGGTTGCGGGGGAGGGGGTAGGGGGGAAGACAGGTGGTGGTGATGGTGGAGGGCACTTGAGGGGAAGAGCACTGGGTGTTGTATGGAAAACAATTTGACAATAAAATATTATGGGGGAAAAAAAAAAGATGACACCAGATCACAGGCAACAGAAGAAAAAAAGACTTCAATCAAATGTTATCAAAATTCAAAGCTTTTGTGTATCACAGGACACTATCAAAACGTGAAAAGGGAAGAAAATATTTGAAAATCATTGATCTGATAAGGAATTTATATCCAGACTACTAACATTAGAAAATGCAAACCAAAACCACAATGACATACCACTTCACACTCATTAGAATGTGTGATCTATTATCATAAAGAATGAAAATAACAAGTGCTGAGGGGGGTATGGAGGAACCTGAACACCTGGGCACTGCCAGTGGGGCAGTAACATGGTGAAGTTGCTGTGGTTTCTGAAAAAGCTGAACACAATTTCATATTATCCAGCAGTTCCACTCCTGGGTGTACACTCAAAAGAACTAAAAAGTATAGAGTAACAGATACTTGTATACCAGTGTTCATTGCAGTGTTATTCACAAAAGGCAAAAAGTGTAAACACCCTAAGTGTCCATCAGCAATGAATAGACGAAATATGATCTGTACATTCAACGAAATATTATTCCATTATAAAAAGAAATGAAATTCTAACACATTACAACATGAATAAACTCTGAACACATGAGTGAAATAAGCCAGACCCAAAAGGGCAAATATTTTATGATCCACTTTTATGAGGAACCTAAAACAGACAAATTCATTCGGACAGAAAGGAAAATGGAGATTACAAGAGGCTGGTGTGAGAGAGAGTTACTGTTTAACAGATAGAAAGTTTTTGTTTAGGGTGATAAAAACATCCTAGAAATAGTGGTATATCAATTACACACTGTGAATGCAATTAAAGTCACTAAATGGTACACTTAAAAATGATAAATTTTACATTACGTATGTTTTGCCATAATTTAAAAAATGTAATTGGAAAAAAAGCCACTCAAGCCCTCTCTCTGCTTTGATTATTCTGTTTTTAAAATGGAGACTGAGTGGATCCTTATTTGTTTAGTTTTCTATTTGCTTTTGCCTGTCATAGAGCAAGTTGTTTTGGACATTCAAGTTTTCCCTTAAAGCCAGGATTAGCCAACTTTGATCTTCCGCTTATTTTTGTGAGTAAAATTTTATAGGTACACAGATGTTTGCATTAAAACAGCAAAGCTGAGTAGATGTGACAGAGATGACTTACAAAGTGTGAAATATTTACTTTTTGACCCTTTCCAAGAAACAGTTTACCACTCCTGCCTTACAAGATCAATACCAGTTTTTTGTTTTACCCTTTTAGATGAAAATATTTTAAATTATGTTTCACATTTACCTACCCTTTACAACTCAAAGTTGAACACTCTATGCAGTGACTCACGATTATCACTATTATAAACAGTTATCAAGCTGTGCTGTAAAAGAGCGAGTTCCTCAGGATTTATTAACGTGGATGTATCTGTCTTAATACTGTAGAGCTCTCCTCTTCTGGGGCTCTCTACTCACATTATTTGTTTCTTCTGGCTTTTCCCTTATCAGTAGTCACTTTTTCACTGTACTAGACTTACTCCTTCCTGTAAAGCCTTAAAAATAACCCAAGTATATTATGACTAGGCACAAACAAACAGAATCTAAACGAGAGCTTCTATGAATAACTTGGGAGGCTTTGGAACACAATTTTTGTCAGTCTGGAGGCTTCAGTTGGTTGTGTTTAGAATTTTAGCAGAAGAACTCCATGGGCAGATGCTACTGGAAAAGGAGGTACCGCATTCCAAATTAAAGATCAAATTACCTAATCCTGGGGTTCTCTGAATTCAAAGAAAAGAAACTGATGATACCAGAGCACTAGTAGAATACAAGTATTTAACATAATGAGAAATGTAAAAGTCTACAAGACTGGCCCCCAAACTTACTTTTAAAGTTTCAGGGATTAGACCATATGGTGTATGCTGACCCATTAATCATGAAACATATACTTAACATAGAAAGGTATGGCTTAGGTTTAGATTAAAAAGCTAAACAAATGAAAAATCAACAAAACCCAAAATATGTATGTATGTTTTGGATATGAGAAACAGGTAAGAGCTTAATTGCAAATAGTAAAAATTTCAGGAAATTTGTTAAGAATTATAAATATAAAGCCTATTAATGAGAAATAGATACAATTTGCTTCATTTAAAATGATTAACAAAATGAAAACACAACTCAAAACTTCCCTCACCCTTACCAGCAGGCCTCATGGACTTTGTAACACTGTAACAATTTTAAAAGCCTGCAGCCTTAGAAATGCAAACTAGACATGATACAAAATCACATTAGTCTATCTTGCGTGCTTAATTGTAGCATTCAAGAAATCTCAGAGCATGACAATGTACAAAACCAGCAGACGCCTTTCTGGAAGTCTACTCCCATGGCAGAGAAAGCCATTCTTTTTCTCTGTAGCCCTTCAACACTTCTCAAGTATCTCTTATGCTCTAATTTAAACTATAATTTATAGCATTAATGATACTGTACTATGAGATGATGTCTCTAGTAGATTCTCTCTTGAAAACAAGAAAAATCTATCTTCCTCCATCACTAGTTCTTTTAGGAAATATTTATTGAGAAACTTACAAAACCTGGGCCCTCTGGGCATTTTGGGTGTACAAAGACAAAACAAACAAAAGGCAGCTTTCCACAAGTAACTTAGACCTTGGAGAAGCTGGCTAGTGGACACCATGACAGAGATAAGCCTAAAGTGATGCGTGGACAGATGGAAGGCTGTCATTGCCCCAGACTGGGCTGGTGACACTGGCATGGTATTCTTCCAAGTCCGTGCAGAGCTGAACCGCAGACCCGGTTCTTTACCTCTGTGTCCCCAGAGCCTGGCCCACTGCTTCACCTCTAGTGAGTGCCTGACACTTTGTAATAAGCAAGCAGTTCTGGGGCTGTGGCAAATCTTCTTGAGGTGATAATGTGCAAATGTCCAGGGATAGAAGGCAAGAAATTAATCATTTAACCTTTAGTACAACTGAAGCCATGAATTCATAGTTTCCACCCTGCCTTCAGTTGCCTCCTGCATACTCGTCATCTCCGTGTCACACAGGTTTTTTCCCAGCAGCTACTGACCAAAAGTTTAAAGCTCTGATCTCTGGAGGTCAGAATCAGTCGGGTTTCCATGTTCCCAACAGCTGTTACAGGCTTTAAAAATTGACTTTCCTTTTAGGTTCTAGCTCATTTCAGAATCAAATGTACTAAAAATCTAATATTTAAGGTTTAAATTAAAAAAAAAAACCCAAAACTGCAGATGTTCAGGACACACAGCTTCAACTACACTTCTAAGTTTCAATCCTACAGATATTTTACTGCTTTTGTTTATTTATATTTAAAAGTGTTGTTTCCAGTCACTTAGAATTGAGGACTAATAGGAGGAATATGAGTTTTATTAAGTACTAGAATTCTGTAAGACAGACAACGCTGGACTGGGTGTATAATAACACTACAACAGAACATTGAAAGAACACATAACATAACCCATGGCGAAGACCAGGTTAACTCAGAGGACGGAAGAGCTAATCTACAAATTATCACCGGTATCTGCAATGACTGGAGCTAAAACACATGGTAAGGGCCGTCTATCCTTATGCTTCTGGCAATCGGCTGGCTGATTCATCACTAGATGGCTTCACAGAGAACAAACTTCCTCCTGCCCCGCAAGTCCCGCTATTGCAGAGTAGGAAATAACTGAGGTAGTATTCAGAGTATTAATCTTCACAGCTACAAATGCTTCCCTCCAATGTATGCGATTCTTATTTTCATAAAATGGTATCTACTGATGAATCCAGGTGAGAACTTCATCTGGTATCAGAAGGCATGAAAGGGTAACAAAGATCCTCAAGGGCTTGGCCCAGTACCTAGCTCTGTTTCCTGAATAAATATATAACAGGGAGAAAGAAAATGTGATTTTCATAACAAAATAAGTGAAAATTTGAAGGGAAAAAACCCCCCAAATTTCACTTCCTGAAACTGTCATTTAAGCCAGCAATAAAACTAGGTATTTGCCCAAAGGATACAAAGATAGTGATTTGAAGGGATATATGCACCTTGATGTTTAAAGCAGCACTATCAACTATAGTCAAATTATGGGGAAGAGCCCAAATGTCCATCAGACTGATACCTGGATAAAGATCTGGCATGTGTGCGAAATGGAATATTACTTAGCCATAGAAAAGACTGGAAGCTTGCCGTTTGCAACGATGTGCACAGAGCTGGTGAGTATATACAAAGTGAAATAAGTCAGAGAAAGATAAATACCATATGATTTCACTCATAAGTGGAATTTAAGATGCAAAACAGATGAACAAAGAGGTGGGGAGAGGCAAATCAGGAAAAAGACTTACAGACAGAACAAACTGAGGGTTGTTGAAGGGAGATGGTAGGGGTTGGGCTAGATGGGTGATGGGTACTAAGGAAAACACTTGTGATGAGGACTGGGTATTGTATGCATCACTAAATTCCATACCCGAAGCTAAGATTACTCTGTGTGTTAACTAAACGGAATTACAATAAAAACCTGAAGGAAAAGAAATAAGCAGTAAAGCTTATACATTAAAGTGAACTAAGCTGTTGCATTAACTGCCATACAGGCTTCTAGAACTTATACTGTGCCTTTGGAAATTTTCTTTTAATTAAGATTTTATTTGTTTAAAGCAGTTAAAGGTTCACAGTGAAATTCAGAGAAGGTAGAGATGTCCCACTGCCCCACCCTCACCCAGGCACAGACTCCCTCACTAGCGATGTCCTTCACCACAGTGATATATTTTTTACAACTGACGAACACACACTGACATATCATTATCATCCAAAGTCTGTCACTCACATTACAGTCACTCTTGGCACTGTTCGTTTTATGGAACAGATGTTTGATGACACAATGATGGATACTACATCCTTATGGTACCATGGAGTAATTTCACTGCCCCAAAAGTCCTGTGCTCTGCCTAGTCCTCTCTCCCCTGCAACCTCTGAACTTCCTATTGTCGCCATAGTTTTGCCTTTTCCAGAATGTCATAGAATTGGAATCATACATAGTATGTAGCCTTTTCAGATTGGCTTTCGCTTACTAATATGCATTCTGGTTCCTCCACATATTTTCATGACTTCATAGCTTGCTTCTGCTGAATAATATTCCATTGTCTGGATGGACCACAGTTTATGTGTACATCCACTTGCATCCAAGTTTTAGCAATTATAAGTCAAGCTTCTATTAATACCGTATCTTTTTATGCCATCACCCCAGGTACCCAAAGGTAACCGAATAAATTTTAAACAAATGCATAAATTCAAAGTTCATATTTCACATCTTCCCCCTAAATCTCTAGTGGAAAATATCCTTAACATTAAAGTCTCCGTCTTCAGGGAAAAAAATTAGGGTGGCATATCAGCTAAAGACTCAGGATCAAATAAGGGATAGCTATGACTGATCATATGTTATAAAATAAAACAGACCTAGTTATCTATAATCTTTTATTTATAATAGGTAGCATTTGCGGGCCACGTACCATGTACCAGACACCATTCTAAGAACTTCATTCATATACACATGCTCACATAACTGATTTTAACTATAAAAATTATGTAAGTTCTAGAAAATGGACATAAACACTATGTACCAATTATACCTGAGGATCCCACTTTGCAGAGCACACTAAAATGAATTAATCTATTTTTTTCATTCACAAGTATTTAAATATTAAGCACTAAAGGTGTTACTAAAGGTAACAGGAAGTGATGATTAACATAGAAAAAGTTCCTTTTCTCATCAAAGCAAAAAATAGACAAACAAGAGCTAAGTAAGTGAATAAGACAACTTAAGTGACCATGGGAAGACAGGAACATGCAAAGACAAAGAAACGGCATAATGTTAATAGTTTTAGTGTGTTGGGTGCTCAGGCTGGGTGGTCCAGGGAAACCTGAGAGAGGACATGTTAAAAAATTCAGCTCTGCTATATATTTAACTTGACCTGGAACAGATAATGAAAAATATACTCTTGGGAAAATTTTTTTCTTTTAAAGCTCCACCCCCATTTGAAACATACAGTTAATCCAAAATAAGAAGTCCACAGCTGTGCTTTTTTTGGATAATTACCAAGATACTTGTTCTACGCTCATGGGGACAGACTCGGTACTGGGAAATTTTCTGTTTTCATATACTCCTACTTACTTTGAAATAAGTGCTGCAAATTTTACCTTTATCATCTGCCATATACATTAATTAAAAAAAACAAAGCAAATTATTGAGAAAAGAGGTATTGAGAAAACTAATTTATAACTTTCACCTAAAATTAACATTAAAGTGTGAAAATTCTTTTCACAAAGAAAAAAAAGGAAGAGAACATTCCAATATTAATAGTCATATATTCTGTATCAGAGTTTATTACATATTACCAAAAGAAGACTTAGTTTGGATAAAAAAAAAAAGCTAGCGATTTAATAGACATTCCTTCTCAACATTTTATAAGATGCTCAAAGAAAATGCTTGAGAAAACAAGTATACATTTCCATAAATTATCTAGGCATTAAAAAGTTCTTGCCAAGTTATTTCTGCCAGTTCATGAGAAATGCTAAGTCTCACTTTCTTCCTTTTGTAGAACTGCACAACTTTGCTGTTTTACACCAACAAAGCAATTAAGACTTTGACTCAGGGGTGTCTGGGTGGCTCAGTCAGTTAAGTGTCCAACTCCTGATTTCGGCTCACGTTCATCAGTTCCAGCCCTGCGTCAGGCTCCACGCTGTCAGTGCTTGGGATTCTCTCTATCTCGCCCCTGCTAGTGCTCTCTCTCTTTCTCTCAAAATAAATAAATTAATAATTAAAAAAAGACTCAGATTCAAACATTTACCAGCTACCTTCGCTGTGCTAAGAGCTCACGCTCTCAGGGTTCATTTAACTCCCAGAACACACATGTGAGAATTGTCTTTCCCTTCAAGAAAGCTGAAGTTCAATGACTTACCCACGGTCACAAATCTAGTAGGAGTAAACAGGAGCCACAGGAGCCACCTGGATCCAAACCTGGGCTTTCACATACCAAGTTCTGGGCTTTTCCCCACAACCACAGTCTCCTTCATATTGTCCTCTAGTATACCTCACAATGATGCTAGCAATAACAATTCCTACAAACTCAGATTTGGTGTAAGACTTCGAGTATTTCTGAAAAGAAATATATATTTTACCTGGTAACATGTTCTCTGACACTATCTTTCTGAGCCATAAACACTGAATGCTCATGCAAAACTCAGCCTGTTTTTAATCTACCTCTTATCCTCCTGGTTGGCCACCAGCAGGCTCCAAGACTGCCTCCCTCAAACATCTGTAGACAAGAATCAAAAATCAGCTGACTCAACTGGAGGAATGAGGCAAATTTAGTAAACAGGGTACAGCATGGATCAGAAACCTAGAACCTGAAAGAACAGTCAACTATCTCCAGACTCATTGAACAACAGTGATCTGAAAAACTTAGGTCACTTATCACTAGGAGCAGGAAAAGGTGCACAAAGCAGTTTAAAGGACTGAATACAGACTCTATGGGGGACGAGAGGTAGGCAGGATGAGCTGAAGGTCTGTAAGGCCCTGAAAGCCAAATGTTTTGATTCTCCATTCCTAAGTCAATAATTCTTAGTTGACACCAATTTCTCTTATTTCTAATGGATTTCACAATATCACTGCCTAATGTGCCCTTTAAAAACGGCTCCTGCTCACGATTACTACCTCAACTCAACCACAGGGCCAGCACAACACGTGAGACTATAATCATTCCTCAAACTGCAGAATAAAGAATCTTGAGTAAGTATGTTAAAAGCAAGGATATATATGTATCATAAATGTGCTTATTTATTGCCTAACAACTTATTAATAGCCTGTATTATGCACTATTTCTTTTCACCTTCATGTAAAATTATAATGCTCAAAAATATCTCTATAACAGTACTCTGCAGTGTAACTGTGCTTATGGAAAGGTTTTCTATCTACACTGTCCCATGTATTAACAACTAGCCAAATGGTAACCTTTGAGCACTTGAAATACAAACAGCAAAAATGCATCTTTGAAAATTTAATATTAATTTAAATTTAAATGTTCACATATTGCTAGTGGCTATCTCAGCTTACTCAGCCCTACACAAACAGGCATCACATGATTACTTATACTAATAGATGGCTTTAGTTATATATTTTATACCTACAGAATATAAACTCGCAGATTAGGCTGATAAAAAATAACTTATGTTGGGAAGAAAAATTCTGATCTGACTATAACAGCATAAAAAGCTTCATATTTTCATTTATGAAGATATATAGCATTCATGTAAATTAGTAAGTTACATAAGCAATCAAGCCTATTTCTTGGTCAAAACTTTTCAACAGTCATTTCAACTGTGACTCTAAGTCTATTCTTTCTTTTCTTTTTAAAAAAAATTTTTTTATGTTTTTTATTTATTTTTGAGAGAGAGAGAGAGAGAGAGACAGCATGAGCAGGGGAGGGTCAGAGAGAGAGGGAGACACAGAATCCAAAGCAGGCTCCAGGCTCTGAGCTGTCAGCACAGAGCCTGACGCGGGGCTCGAACTCACGAACCATGAGATCATGACCTAAGCCGAAGCTGAAGCTGGACGCTTAACCAACTGGGCCACCCAGGCGCCCCAAGTCTATTCTTTCATATCACAATTAATTAGATTAGAGATGCTTAATTACATTATTATTTACCAGAATATATGCCATTAAGTATGTAATAGTTTGCTGGAAACATTTTGTAGCATGAATATATCTGAGAAAGCAATTCTTTTAAAAGGGAGGGAATCCACAGGCGCAGCTAAAGACTAATTGACATTCATTTCATTTGGAGAAGAGCTCTCCACGTTTGAGGATAATAAGTAGCTACAACAGATTAAAAGACATTGGGTTTTTTTTGTTTTGTTTCTGAGAGAGAGAGAGAGAGAGAGAGAGAGAGAGAGAGATCGCAGAGGGATGGGGAGGGAAGGAGGGAGGGAGTGAGAGAGAAAATCCCAAGCAGGTTCCACGCTCAGTGCAGAACCTGACACAGAGTTCAAGGCCACGACCCTAGGATTAGGACCTGAGCTGAAATCAAGAGTTGGACACTCAAAAGACTGAGCCACCCAGGTGCCTCAGATACTGGTATTTTTAAGAACAATGATTGATAGGAGATAATAATGAGTCCAAATGAATATCACGATACATGTAAAAAAAAAAAAGTTTACTTTGTCTCTCTTCAATCCTATCATTCTTTTCTCCTCTATTCAGCCTTTTCCCCCCTTTTCTCCATGTCTATGTGCCACTGCATACCACAGACATCCTTCCAATCCTGACTCTCTCTTTTTGTGTCTAAATGGGCCCAAAACAAAAAACTGAAGAATATTCTGAAATTTTCACATACACTATATTGCTTTAAAAGTAGTGAGTAACCTGAGAAATAACAGAGTTTAAGTCTTATTTTTTACAAATGAGACAATAAGATTAAAAACTTGTTCAATGTCATCTAGCTATAATATCAAAACTAAAGTGGGGATCTAATTCCTTGTGCAAAGTACTCTTTTTTTCACACCATGTCGACAAAGTGTGTAATGTGTGTGTATGTGTGTGTATTTACCCTAAGATCAGGAAACAACCTCAAAAGTCATCTGTGACAGAAAATAACTAAGCCAGCTGGCTTTTCCGGAGCAGATTTCTGATGACAGTATTTATTAAATAAATGATATAGATGTTTTACTTTATAAAACACACTGAGGCTTATACAAATGACTATCTCAAAACATTTGGTTCCTGTCTTCCTGCAACCCCCATTTTTTTCCTGCAATTTTGCAACTTTTAACAGAAAAACAGTTCCCTATAACTGCAATAGAGATAAAATCATGTCACACTACTAAAAACCAATCTATGGGGCAAATAAGCAAAAGGAAAAATAAACATTAAATTAATGAAAACCCTATTGAGATTCCTATTGTTAATTTTAATTTATTTAACATTTATTTATTTATTTAGATAGAGAGAGGGAGGGAGGGGCAGAGGAAGAGGGAGAGAGAGAATCTCAAGCAGACTCCTCAATGTTCAGGACATGGGGCTGGATCTCACAGAGGGTGAGAGATCCTGACCTGAGCCGAATCCAAGAGTCAAACGCTTAAGTGACTTAGCCACCCAGACATCCTTATTATTTTTTTTAGAGAGAGAGAGAGAATGCATGTGAACAGAGGAGAGGGGCAGAGGGAGAGAGAGAGAACCTTAGGCAGGCTCCACACATCTCTTGGAACCTGACAAAGGGCTCAATCCCATGACCCTGGGTTCACAACCTGGGGTGAAAACAAGGGTCGGATACTCAACCGACTGAGCCACCCAGGCGCCCTTCTATTGTTAAATTTCTTATTTGAACTAGTTTATTGCTTCCATTAGCTCTTTGAGAATCTTATAAAAAGGTATGACAATATTGCATTTCATCGATATATAATTACTTCCATATTCATTTCCTATGGGGACTTGGATCAGATATTTTCATATGATCAAATAAAAATATTCAAAATATAAAAAGAAGTAAATAGTTTTGTTCCCATTAAGTGCCTAGAGACTCTGATTTATAAACATTTTAGTTATTCTTCCCTGCTCTGGACATTAGCCCTTATTCTGTCCCATTTTTTTAATGTTTTTTTAATTTATTTTTGAGAGAGAGAGAGAGAGAGAGAGCGAGCGAGCATGAGCAGGGGAGGGGCAGAGAGATGCAAACATAGAATCTGAAGCAGGCTCCAATCTGAGAACCATCAGCACAGAGCCTGATGTGGGGCTCAAACCCATGAACCGTGAGATTATGACCTAAGTCGAAGTCGGACGCTGAACTGACTGAGCCACCTAGCTGCCTGTCCTTATTTTTGACATTGAAATATGTTTGATAAAAATTTACTTTTGCTTCTTCATTTATGCTGGATCAACACAGGTGTACCCAAATTCTTGTATTTTTTAAGAAGTGATTTTGATCATTATATTTGAACTCTGTCGAACAGTAATCTTCCTTTAAAATTTTTTTAAAAATGTTTACTTATTTGTGTGTGAGAGAGAGAGAGAGAAAGAGAGAGAGAAAGAGAGAGCGCACGTGCAACCATGAATGGGGGAAGGGCAGAGAGAGGGGGAGACACAGAATCCGAAGAAGACTCCAGGCTCTAAGCTAGTTAGCACAATGTGGAGTTGGAACTTAAAAGCCATGAGATCATGACCTGAACCGAAGTCGGATGCCCAACCAAATGAATCACCCAGGTGCCCCAGTAATACTATTTAGAGTCATAAGGTATACATACATATCAGAAAACTCAAAACAGCAAACCAGAAAGTAATTTTATAACAGAATTCAGTTCCCATATTAGTAAATTTAAACTTCCAAGACCAATGTAACTTTTGGATTTTGAACATGATACCCTTAGATAGCAAGCAACTCATTTTGGAAAGTAGGTTTACTATTTATAAGAAATGCTATTTTCTGTTAAGAAAACATCTAATCCAGCTCTTATAAGTAGAGCTGCTTGCACACACAGCAAAGTTAGATATAAAATACAAATGCCCACTAGAATCTAAGGATATCTTAGCCTTTCAGAATGCTATACCCTAAAATTATTGACCTTTTCAAAAAAGGTGTTAATGTTTACTGTACGTTGCAAGAACTAATTCTGTTTTAAAGTAAGTTTCTGCATCTGAGAATTTGTTGCTACAACAGAATTGCTAAAAATGTGTTTTAAAGTGAATTACTAGAAAGCATAAAATTTTTCAGCACCTGGGTGGCTCAGTCAGTAAAGTGGCCAACTCTGGATTTTGGCTCAGGTCATGATCTCATGGGTCATGAGACTGAGCCTCGTGTCAAGTTCTGTGCTGAGCGTGGAGCCTCCTTGAGAATCTTAATCTCAATCAATCAATCTCTCTCTCTCTCTCTCTCAAAATTATATAAACTTTATTCAAAAAAGTATGAAATTTTATTTTAAATCTTGAGAAAAATAAAGTACAGATATCGTAGTTCATTTAAGGGAGCTTTCTTTCCTTCCATTTAGGGCCAGACTTTAAAGAATAGTCTGTATTTGGTAATTCTACTTTGTTGCCTTTCAACTACTGTTGAACTTACCCTTTGTACTGATGTTTTATGGAGTTTCTGTCCTCCCTCTTCCTCTCAACCACCTTATCAACTATGGTCAACTATGCCCTCTTGGGGCACCTGGGGGCTCAGTCAGTTAAGTGTCCAGCTTTGGCTCAGGTCATGATCTCATAGTTTGTGAGTTCGAGCCCCGGGTTGGACTCCGTGCTGACAGCTCAGAGCCTGGAGCCTGCTTTGGATTCATTCTCTCTTTGCTCCTCCCCCACTTGTGCTCTGTCTCTGTCTCTCAAAAATAAATTAAAAAAAAAAGTAAAAAAAAAAATCCTCCTAAATTGCTAAAAATCCAATGACCTTTAACATTCCTATCTTACTTCACCTGCCAATATCTTTGATCATTCTCGCTGCTTAGAAACATCACTTTAGTTTCCTCCCATTTCAATGGCTACTCCTTAAGCTCTTTCAAAGTCTACTTTTTCTTTAAATCCCTGTTTTTTAGGGCCCAAAACATGATCCCTTTGAGACTTCTTTAAAGCCACTGGATTTCAAATACTGCTTATTATATTAAGTCACACATCTAAATAAACTGCAACTCAAGACTTCTTTTATAAGATGCAGACCTTATCTCTAATTAATTTTCAGTTCAATGTCCCCACTGGCTCCTCAGAATCAATTTTAAAAAATGGAATCCTTTTTTTTTTTCCTCATTTTTTCCCCCTATCTTGCTGAAAGGTATTACCAACCACCCAGGTACTCTCTCTCCCAACCTCCGTTTATTTAGATAAGTCACTGATGTTTATTATGAAAATGTATATTTTCCAATTCCTCAAAAAGACCTCTCAAGTGTGGACTGACTGGAGTGACAACAGGGACAAAAGGGACAAGGGGGAAGGGCTGTAATTGGGAAGAGCAAAGAGAAAAATAGATGCTAGAGCACAGAAATATGTAATATGCTGAGACTGCTGAGACTGGAGCAAAAAAGTACAAACGGGGCCCGAGAAAGAGAGAGGAAACAGCACGTCAGACATTAGAGATCCTAGTGAGGCGGGGCGCCTGGGGGCTTGGCCAGTTAAGCCTCTGACTTCGGTTCCGGTCATGATCTCACAAGTCATGATCTCACAGTTCATGAGTTTGAGCCCCATGTCAGGCCTGCTTCAGATTTGGTGTCTCTCTCACTCTCTGCCCCTTCTCCGTTCATGCTCTGTCTCTCTCTTGCCCTCTCAAAAAATAATTAAACATAAAAAAAAAAAAGAAATCCTAGTGATGAAAACAGATACCTGAGAAGCAGATGAAAGAAATGGTTTTAAGGTAGCATTCTCTGATGAAATATTCATCTTATCATATACCTCATCTAATATCTTTGGGGGGAGTGGGTACAGCTTTGCAATTAATCTAAACTCCAGTAGCAAAAAGGTACCAGATTCCATTAACAAATTACGTTCTGAATGTTACAATAATTACTAGACATTCTTCTACTGGATACCAAATAATCCCATCCCACTGTCCTCAACCAAATTTCTAAATTTTACTTCTTTTACTCTTCATTTAATTGCATTCTATTTGTTCCCACCTCTATACTTTAGAAGCTTTAGAAAAACTGTGGGTTCTGTATAGTAGATTGTTAACCTTCTAGAATTTGTTATGTACCACTTAGAATCACAGAGTTCAACCATGCTGTCGTACGTAAAGCAGAGGCTCTTATTTTTACTGAATAGCCCAACACTGAATTCTTCATGTACGCTAGTGGGAGAATATTGGAAGCAGAAGGTAGTGAGATGTAGAACTTAAATACTTTATTCTTGGATTTGCTACTGAAGAAAACAGTAGAATCACTACATGAGGGAAACAGTGTCTGCTTCCTTCATGAGCTCTTCAGCTTTAACAAAAGTCAAACTGTTTTACCATTCCTCTTTGAAAGTACACATACACGCGCACGCGCGCACACACACGCGCGCACACACACACACACACACACACACACACACACACACACACACATATATCCCTTGTCCCTAACCTCCCAGAGAGACAGCTCAGCGTCAGAGTTAATTCTGTCAGCCAGCTATTTACAAAAAACCTGGGTTCAATAACACTACTGCAATAGAAAAGAATGTATTTCATATTTGAAGTGTGCTGTTTAATTTGATGGTGGCTGTTAAAAAATATTTCAATAGCACCTTCAGAAAACTTAAAACTGAAACAATTTTGAATGATTTAAGAGGCTTTCTTATACACACACACACCTGCAGTTTACACAGGAAAATCCAAATGTAAGATGCACGCATGAATACACTTGGATATATGGCCTGAGGTGTGAAAACACTAACACAATGTTAATGGTAGAATCAAATGGTAGGTATGTGAGTACTCGCTATGAAATTCTTTCAATTCCTCTATATTTGAGATAAACCACAAACACACAGACCCTTGTAACTAAGACAACACATCTTATAAATTAAGTCTAATGAAAGAGAGAACACTTTAAAAAGTAACCTCTGAGAACACTATATATATAAAAATCTAAGGAATGTACCCAAAGCTGAAGTGAGAAAAAATTTAAAGCCTTATAAGTGTTTTCTACTAAACTGGAAAAAATAAACTTATCCAACAAACTAGTAGAGTTTAAAGATTTAAAAAATTAATGAATTAAAAACACAAGGATAAAAATGATAAATCAGAAGCTCACTCTTTAAAAAGTTTTAAAATCCCTAGCAGAAGTCTTTCTTCATCATAAACAATTGGCTTTGTAATAAAAAGATATAACCACAGGGGTCTCCTAGGTAGCTCAGTCAGTTAATCATCCTACTCTTGATTTTGGCTCAGGTCTCACGGTCTGGGAGATCCAGGTCGGGCTCTGCGCAGACAGTAAGGAGCCAGCTTGAGATTCTCTTTCCCTCTCCGTCTCTCCCTAGGTAACAAGCATGCACACTCTCTCTCTCCCTCTCCCAAAATAAATAAATTAAAAAAATGCTAAAGTTATAGCAATGAACATGATTTTTTAAATTTGTAAAATAACTACAACTCTGTGCTTCTAAATTTTAAAATCTCAAGTGAATAAACTTCTGGGAAAATGAAAATGGTGTAATTGACTAAAAAAAATAGGTAGGAACTTGAACAGATCTGAAAATACTATCAAAACTAAGTCCCCCAAATATACAATGGACTATCACTCAGCCACAAAAAAGAATGAAACCTTCCCCTTTGCAACAACATGGATGGATCTAGAGGGTATAATGCTAAGGTAAATCAGTCAGAGAAGACAAATACCGCTAAGATTTCACTCGTATGTGGAACTGAAGAAACAAAACAAGGGGAAAAAAAAAAAGACAAACCGAAAATCAGACTCTTACCTACAGAGAAGAAACAGGTGGTTGGGGGGGGGGGGTGCGAATCAAGGGGATTAAGAGTGCACTCACTGGGAGGAGCACTGAGCAATGTACAGAAATGTCGAATCACTATATTGTACAGCTGAAACTAATATAACATTGTGCATATACAAGACTAGAATTAAAATAAAAATTTCAGAAACAAAAATCAGGCCCCCAAAACCTGCCCCATAGTCCTCTGTCATGTTTCAGATCATAAAAAAATCATTAAACTCTGTTTAACCTTAATCAAAAGCTCAAAAGGAATTTTTCAAATGGGCTTGACAAAATAATTCTAAAACATATCTGGAAAAAATAAGCATGCAAGGACACAGCAAATCCTGTTAAAACCAGTATAGTGTAAAGAGAACAGTCTGTCCATTTATAAATAGACATTTAAACCTATGTTATAAAACAGCAATAATTTAGTAGTGCAGGGATAGGTAGACAGGTAGATGGAATAAAAGATCCAGAAATAAACCTGTGCACCCTAAAAGAACACTTCACATTGTACCAGATAATGAGCTACGCAATACACGGTTCTAGGACCAACGGTGCACATGCACGTGTCTCCTCTCTCCTCTCCCCCCTCTCTTCTCTCCATCTACATATATGTATGTCCTATATATATATACCTGCTGAATACATTTTAGAGGAAATAACACATCTGCACATATTCACATTATAAACTCTATAAGAATATAAGTATGTATGTAATAAAACTTTGTGCGATGCTATTACTTCAGAAAGGAAAAAGAGAAAGAGAAATACCCAAATTAAAATCTTTGTTGGGTAAAAATAACAAATATAAGAAGGAAAATGACAATCTGGGTAAAATATTTACAACATATGACTTATAAAGGAATTGTTACAACTATATACAATGAAGGTAAGTAAATTACAAATTTGGTAACATGGACTCCTATACCACCATGAAGAATTAGTCAGAAAGTTTAATCTCATGATAAAATATTACCAGATTAAACCAGAATTGACAAGAGTATGTAACAGTGGCATCAAAGGCTAACGGGATTACAAGAGAGTATTCTTCCTAACATAATGATATTTTCTAAATACTCTACAATAGACAAAAATTAGTTTTGTAAAATGAAAAATAAAAGCATGAATAAACAAGGTGGCCTTTCATTTGCAATGCAATTTATCCAATGAGAAGTGTTTACCGAGCCACCAGAGCAAATAATAACATAGGGTCCTCGAGATAGATATTTTGAAGTTACAGTCCTACTGCCTCATATAGTCTTTATTGCTTAACTATTGCTGAAAGTCCTCTATTTGCAATATTCCTTTTCCACTGTCTCCTCAATTCAGTGTCTAGCTGGCTGCCGTGAAGACCCCAGCAACCCGAACAACTCGAGTTTGTACTTTACTCCTCCATGGGAGAGGTGACAAACCCTCAACCAGGAAAACGTCTTCAGGAAAAGAAGAAGTTCCTTGTGGGCCTGGAACAAGAAGGCCACCTGCTTACTTTCCGATTTCGATGGCACGGAGACACTCTGCCTAGAGCTAATGGACGCGTGTAGGACTTGGGGGGAAAATTATCCTCTCAGCCTCTTTCCCACATCATGTCTTTCTCTCCAAGAACATGAAAATATTGTGCAAAACTGCCTTATGGGGATGAAATGAAGCAGCAGAAAACTATTCCTACAGTGTCTGATTTCTATTCCTCACCCCAACACTACTGAGTGGTGCTACATTTGGGGCAACGGGAGGAGATTCCTCCCTGCAACCATCCCTCTCATCTGCCTTTCCTCTACCTCCTTTGTCTTTCAAATAAACCTCTGAGGTGGACTGCCACTGGTGTTACTTTATGGATGAAGAAACCAAACTTTTGAAATTAAGTGATATGTTCAAGAGGACACTTGAGTCCATCCTGATGGCAAGTTCTTCTGACGGAGCAGCACGGTCTCTCCTGTTCAAGCCCTGGGAGCGGCCGCAGCCACATCCGTCCAGGGTGGAGCCAGGGCCTATGTACACATCAAACTGTGTTCAGGACTATAGATCTAGCAGTTTCTGGGGAGAATAACTGTGAACATCCCCAGATGTTAGTAAGAACTAAACAAAAAGCGGTCTAACGAAATTTTGTCATAGACAGCTTACAAGGAGTGTTTGGGTGATTAAAAGCAGTAGAGTTTGACTGAACATCCCTTATCTCTGAAAATACTTCCTTCACTTGGCTTCTGGGCCAGCACACTATTACCTCCCTGGAGACTTTTCCATCCTTCTGGGGAGCTCCTTCTCTCTTGCTAAGTTTTCACTCCTGAGGAATAGCAGGTCTCAATTCTTGGACCTCTTCTCAAAGTAAATGATGTCTTACAATCCTATGGCTTTAAATATGGTCTACTGGTGATGTTTGAGATTTGAATATCTTCAGTCTGAATTCCAGACTTGTATATTGCACTGTCTACTTAATAGCTCGCTCCACTTGGATGTTAATAGACATTTTAAACTTAACATGAAAAAAAACTCAAAACCTTGACTTTCACCATCTCCACCATTATCACTGGTCGAAACCATTAACATCTTAGTATGGATTACTCCAATTGTCTCTTAGCTCATCTCCCTGTTCCCATTCTTTCCCCATCCAGTCTTCTCCTCCACAAAACAGCCAGAACCACATTTCTAAATGTAATGCAATTATTTTGTTATTCCCTTGCCAAAGCATTTGAAATAAATCAAACCAAGCAATCTCTATCCAGCCTCATTTCCTCCTATTCTTCCTTCCTCCCTGTTCACTCACTTTTGGCCAGTGGTCTCTACTCACCAAATTCACCCACCCCATTGCTGTCTCAGGACCACTGTAGTCCAACTACACACCTCCAGGGCTTACTTCCTCACCTAACAGTCTAGTAGTCTAATAGTCTAATAGTTTAGTCTCTGCTAAACATTGCCTCAGAGAGCAGTATTCCTTATCCACTCCTAAAACGGGAGCTCTCCAGGTACAGAATATTGTCTAAAGAGGTTGTCTTTTGTATAAAAGAAGGGAGGTAGATTAAGAATATACATTATATTCGTCTAAACTGAAAAAAAATTCACTGGAATGATACACAAGAAATAATAAAAAGTTATCTACTGGATTAGAATAAGTGGTAACTCAGCAGACAAGGTGAGAGGTATGAGGATTTTTCACATTATTTGTTAAGTTTGACTTTTTTGAGCCATTTGAATGTTCTACTGAATGACTACTTAAAAATAAATGAAAACCAGCAGTCCTCCATCACAGTCTACCGCTTTACTATGAATTTTCTTTGTAACTCCTATGCCTACTTGACTTGCTATTTTACAATGATCTGTATCACCCGCCAGACTGGAAGCTTTAACTGGTACTGGAGAATCGAATGGTTTTCTCCTTAACTAAAAACAAATAAAAAACCATGAAAATGGTTTTCATTATCTTTGTGTTGTCTCTTTTCTTAAGCATATCTTATTTATGTTACATTGATTCTATTTATAAATTTGCATGGCTTTGTCCTTGGCTATATCCAGTACATGGCCAGGATGAAGACATAAGAGGGCTGGTATGTTAAATTTATAAGGGTCTAGAAGCCAGGAAGGGAAGCTAATCCCTTGGATGACAGAATCATGATTCAACAAGATCTCAACCAATTTTAACTATGGCTACATTCAAGGACATGATGCTTGAAAGAGTAAAACATTGCTTCTAAAAGTCATCTATGTGTACATATAGAATGGGAGAAATCTTAACATAAAAAAGACACTAGCTTATGATCAGTGCATCAGTGGTTTCTAAACAGATTTTTCAAAAAACAAAATGAGAAACAACATAAGGTTGCCAACTTTTTATCGTTCATTTAAGAACCAAACCAATACAAAAAACCCAAGGGAAATATTAAAAGAAATTTAACACATATTATCATTTCATAAAGAAAGTAGAAATACAGAATCTCAAATAATCCCTTGAATTGTATAAATATGACTTGAAAACCATATATTTCTCTTTTTTTGTTTAAAAGATGTTTTTTGTTTAGCTATGTTTATTAAAGAGTTAACATAATTTTAGACTGTAAACACAAGTGTATAGCTTGAATTAAAGAAAGGGATAATTTGACTACACTGTATTTAGACTGTAATCAGAGAACTAAATATAAAAATGAGATCGGAACAAAAGAACAGCATTGACAAGACTGAGTGTAGCTGACAGAGATGAGAAAAGTAAAGAAAACAGCGTCACGTGAAGTTGTAAGGTTGTAGTATTTAACTCCGAAGAGAGCCAACCTGGTAGAGGAAAACCTTACTGTAGCCTACTCTTCCGACAGAACTAGAGCCAGTGGGGAGATGTCTCTACAGGAGAGCAGACACAGGCTCAATTTAATTAAAAACCTTCCTCTGATTCTTTCCAAAAGCTAAATGAGACATCTTATGCCTCACTGTCCATGGAAGTATTGTTCTTGGAGAAGCTGACTCAATAAAATCTCAGAGATTGACTCTAAAGTCTAATTCTAAAATTTTGTGAATCAGAAAAGAGTAAATTTTGCTTCTTTAATTTACCAAAAGGTATGAGTGGAAATAATCTGGGCTTTTGTCAAAAAGACAAAGGTTCAGTTACAGGCTCTACCACTTAGTAACATGAGACATGGAGGCAAATTAATTCACTAAGTCTGGGCTGCAAATATTCTCAAATTTAAAGGTGTAAAATTATACCTTATATACTAGACTGTTGCATGAATTACACATGCACGCACGCACACACACACAGCCTGGCACTTAGCAGGTCTCAATACATAGTAGGTATTAGTCATTTATGTAATAAGTATCATGTCCCAAAGGGTAATATGTTCTACATTATTTGTTACTTATTGATATACTCAAACAATGACTTATTCTCTATGTTTCTCAAACCTAACCAATGCACACTTGAGATTCTTTCCACTGCCATGTTCTGTACAATCCCTATATGGGTAGAAGTAATTTTTGTAAGGTTTTCTTTAGCCTTGCTTTTTGTTTCCTTTCTACCTTTGTTTGACATAAATGAGGGCTTTACCTTCAGTATACATTGACCATATCATTCATATTAGTCAAAAAAATTTTACAATATAGATATACGGGCTCCATAATTTCAGCTAAATTAGACTATATCGCTAGTCTACTACCAAACAGATGTCTTCTTATTCTTTTGTATTGCCCACATTGGCTAACTCATTGCTGAGAACTTCTCTCAAGAAATATTTGAGTAAATAAATGAAATCCCATTTCACTAAGGTAGTTGATTATTAGAAATCTTGGTTATTAACAGAAGCTTATGAAATAAAGATGGTCTGAGGTTTCTCTCTATAAAATACTCATTCTTCTTAGCGAAACACATCAACCCTTGATGTTTTCAATATTATCTATCCACCAACGATTTTTCAAATGGTATCTAATTGCTCTTTTGTTATACTTAACACTTCCATAATAATTTGTAAGTGTACAGATATTTTAGCTGGTAATTTAGTACACTGCTGCCTGTTAGGTATTTATTAGGACAGGACACTGCTTACAACCTCAGTATTTGTGATAGAAAACAAAATCATTCATTACAGATTACTTAAAATAGTAAAAATTATTTTACAGGAGTAGAATTTGTTGAATAAAGACAATGTTAACAAGTTTAAACATACAGTACTGAGTACTAGATGAGTGAGATCTGATTGCTATCAGATCGAACTGAAGAGCCAAACTAACGCCATGACAGGCTTCAAATAAGCCTCAGAAACTAGAAGGCCCAAGTTTCTGTTTCCCCAGGTATGACTAAAACTTACTGGAATCTGTGGCCCCACCTGAAGTTCCAGGAACTTTAAAAACAAGGGACTTGCTCTACAAGTTAAGAATAATAACCCCCACCTATGATGATCTGGGTTAGTGGAAACCTACTCCCCCCCCCCCCACACCTAGATTCCGAGAAATGTCACCTTCCTGGGGGGTCTATGATTGGCTCAGGCTAGGTCAGACACCCCCCTTTAGCCAGGGCCAATCATGGTCCAACAGGGGAGTACCTGACATTGCCACCGTTTTTAGTATGCCCATTTAGTTTTAAATTAGCCAACCACCCTGTGCCACACCAACCTCTGTCAATACACTGTCCTATTATATTGTAATCTCTGCTCCTCACCCCACCTTTCATCCCATCCCTTGCCCGCAACTGTAATAAAAACCCTGCCTGACTGACGATCGGGGCTCTTGGGATGGATCCACTGCATTGGTGAAGTCTGAGAGACTGAGCTTAAGCCCGAATAAACACCCTTTGCTTATGCATACGTGATTCGGACTCCCTGTTGGTCTTGGTTTTGGGGGACCCTGTAATGTGGGTGTAACATATGGGAGCTTGCCCAGAACCCCTCCAGACCCTCTGGGACCCCCCAACACTTAGGGCCTACAGCCAGCTGGTAAGTGCACTTGTTTCTCTGTCTGATTAGTCTCTGCTTGATTGTTTCTCTGTCTGATTCTTCCTGGCTGTCTAATCCGTCTATGGCTGGTGGCACAAGGCCATAATGGCATTGTCTCACTTTCAGTTTTGCCTCCGTTGGCTGGAAGGTGGGCCTCAGGAGTGGTCTTGGCAGACGTGCTAGAAGACCCCAGGATGTGGGGCCTGAGAGACATCTCAGACCCAGAAAGAGGTGGCTCAGACCCGGAGAGAGGCGGGTTGATCACCCACCGCACGGCCCAAGGTCTCCTCTCCTGAAAGAGGCAGGTTGATCACCCACAGCACAGTCCATCCTCTCGTTCTCAGTCCTCTTGAGAGAGGCGGGTTAAACCCGAGGCGCGGCGTAAGGCCGCCCTCTCACTTTCAGTTTTGCCTCCACTGGCCAGGAAGTCTGGTTCCCGTGTTCTTTGGTCTAACTTTGTTTATCGTGTTGTCTTATTTCATTTGGATATTTCATTATGGGACAGACTCAGACCACCCCCTTGACCTTACTCTTGGATCATTTCAAGGACGTAAGGGAAAGAGCTGATGGATTGGGACTCAAAGTAAAGAAAGGGAAGTTCTTTGTCTTTCGCAGGAATGAATGGGCCAGCTTTCAACATCGGATGGCCAGAAGATGGAACCTTCGACCTCCCAACTATTCACCAGGTCAAAGACCTTGTCTTTGGCAAGCCTGGACACCCAGACCAGATCCCCTACATCGTGACCTGGCAGGACCTGGTCGAGATCCCCCCACCATGGCTCCGACCCTTCTTGTCTCCCTGTGATCAATCCTCCATTGTCCTAGCCTTAAAGGGCCATAGAGATAGATAAACCCCAACCTAAGACGTCTGCCCCTTCTCACCCTGCCTCCAAGGAGCCACTGAGGAGAGTCTCCTATTTCCCCTGCCCTATAACCCTACTCTGGAACCTCAGGATGAACCCACAGCCCAACCCGAGCCTTCAGGGGTACCCTGCTTGCCCGGGCAGCCCTCCCCAAGACCCTCACCCTGGGATAGCCCCCCCATACTAGAAGGAGGGCCCAACAGGAGCACCCTAGGCACCAAGCTAACTCCACGATCCTCCCCCTGAGGGCCACAGGCCCTCCAGATGCACAGGGAAACCAACCCCGTTTATATTGGCCTTTTGCCACTAGTGATTTGTACAATTGGAAAATGCAGACTCCCAAGTTCTCTGAAAAACCTGCAGGTCTCATAGATCTACTAGATTCTGTAATATTCACTCACTTGCCCACTTGTGATGACTGTCAACAGCTTTTGCAGATCCTCTTCACCACAGAAGAGAGAGAAAGGATTTTGACTGAGGCCTGAAAATTGGTCCCAGGGGCAGATGGAAACCCCATCACTAACCCGGCCCTGATAGATGCCGGGTTTCCACTGACTAGACCAGATTGGGACTTCAACACAGCAGAAGGTAAGGAGAGCCTATGCCTTTACTGCCAGACTCTAACGGGGGGGGGGGGGGGGGGGCCTCTGAGCAGCTGCCAGACGGCCCACCAATTTGGCTAAGGTTAGTAATGTACAACAGGGAAAAGATGAGTCTCTGGCTGCCTTTCTATAAAGAATCATGGAGGCATATCACACTTAAACGCCCATGGATCCTGAAAAACCAGAAAACAAATATACTGTCATTCTTACTTTTGTATACCAGGCAGCACCATACATTAGAAAGAAAATACAAAAGCTAGATAGGCTGGAATATAGGAGTTTACAGGAACTGTTGGCTATGGCAGAACGGGTCTACAACAATAGAGAAAGCCCATAAGATCGCCAGGTTCGGGCTGCTGCTATAGCCAATGAGAAACAGACCTGTAGCCTGGCCAAGATCCTGCTCCCCACTACAGCCAACTCCCTTGAAGAGAGAGACCAATGACTCAGATGACTGGCAGCTGACCCAGGTAAAAGGGGACCCTGGGAGGACAGGCCACCGTTGTGGAAAGGCCAATGTCACTATTGTAAAAAGGAAGGCCACTGGGTTAGAAATTGTCCTGAAAAGGCCCCTGGAGGGACCGCAACCAAAACTTAAAATGAATAGAACTCTAAAAGAGACCCTTACCAAATTAACTGTGGAAACTGGGAGAAATTGGGTAGCTCTCCTTCCCTAAGCCCTTTACAGAGTAAGAAATTCCCTTTATACCCTGGGTCTTACTCCTTATGAAATTATGTTTGGGAGGCCCCCTCCCATTATTCCTAACCTTAAGTCTGAGTTGTTAGCCGAAATTGGAGATCATGGTTTGTTTTGATCTGTAAATGCCTGTTTTGTGGCCACTTCTGTCCCTGTTTTTTCCAGTTGTCATTGTCATTGTTTTCGGTCTTATCTGTGGAAATTCTATGGGAAGGAATGTAATAACCTCTGGTGTATATGTGAGTGTGAATGTGTGGCTCAGTCTGGCTTGCCTGCCAAGTTTGATTCTGTAGCTCCTTGGGTGGACACCCTTAAGGTCCCCAAAAGCCTACAGAGTCTGAGTGGGCCCATGTGCGATTCCATGGTGAACGGCATACAGTATATAGTAGCATCGGAATAGTTTCCGATAGTAAGTCACAAAGCGGAGACCGCTACAGCTAAGCATCACCTAAGTTCCTTCGGGACATGGCCAGATGGGCATCTGACTGGTCTCCTCATCAGAGGGGGCACCCGTACCCCTTTGTCTGTCTTTGCGACACCGCCTGATGAGAACATTATGGGGTTGGGACTGTGCAGAGAAGGAGACCTTATTGGTCTGGCTGAGATAAAATCATACTGAAGGGGACACTGACTCCCTGTGTTCCTCTGCCTTGTAGAAGTGAGGGCTTCTCCCTCACTCATTTCCCAGGTTAACAGCTATTATTGGAGAACTGGAATTAAAACTGGAAACTCTCCTTCTCTGCCCCCCAGAGGCACCTCTCCTCTTGCCCTCCCTTTCCCCATTCTTTTTCTGCACCACCTGGGTGGGGAAGGGCTGGCCTGTATAACTGACTCAGGCCATCAAAAGGTAGACAGCCCCATTGCCTGGAGCAACCAGAGGGCCAATAAGGTTGCTAAAGAGGCTGCCTTAGGCCCCATCTTTGTCCAAGGGTCGACCAAGGGTTGCCCCTACTTCCCGAGCACCCTAAATACTCTAAAGAAGATTTGGCTCATATCCACTGGGTGGGGAGAGGCCAATCTGCATAAGTGACCTCTCCCAGCCTCAGGCAACATCAGTTCCTCCCCCTGCCCTAAGTGTTGTAGCACACAGAAGTCAGGTTTTCCCAGCTTTCCAAGGTCAAAATTAACTATGAGGAACAAAGTGCCTTACATAGACTCAAGTAAAACTTATTCAGTGTTTAAACCTAAATCTGTTGATTTGAGATAAAAACAAATTTGTATTCTACCTGGATTTGCCGAAAGTCAAAAAAGTTCCTGTCAATAAAATAACTTAAATAATAGTTAATTTGGTCTGTTCTATAGTTTCCATGGGTAGTTGTTAAAATAGTTTTAAAAGTTCTTGCTAACCTATAATGTTAGTTTTGCTTGCATAATAAATTGAGATTAGATTCACTGGCTGTCTAACGAGATAAAAAAAAGCTAAAGCACCAATTACTAGTTGTGGTTTGTGCTTTTGACTTGTGGCAAAACAACTGGGGACATTTAAAACTGTTAAAAACCTGCTTTGTACTTAATTGGTTCATAAATTGGCCATCTAAGGAAAAGTTCTGGTGTAAACACCTTTCAGTTAGTTACTAAGTCCTCAATTGGAGACTAAGGTTTCTAAGAGTTAAAATTCTGCTAAGTGTACTTCAGACTGATGGAAAATAAGAAAAGCAACCCTATGTGCAGGAAATTGGGAATATGTAAAAGATATAAAACGTGAAAATACATTTTTGTTGAGGTAAAAGGAAGTAATTTTGTCCTAAGTGAGACTGATTGTTTGGAGAGAAATGACTTTGGAACAAAGTTTAAAGGCAAAGGAAAGTGGTAGAAGGTTCGTGAAAGGAAATCATTGAAAAGGATTTTTATGTGTGCTCAGGATGGACTGAGGTTGAGATGAATGGAATTTTAAAGGTGCACTGGGGTATGAGGCTGAAACTGCCTCTCCCCCCTTGTTCAAAAGACAAGTTTTTCCGGATTATTGATCTGCTCTTTATAAAACTCTGTAAATGGCGGGTTTCTCTTCTGTCTGCCAAGAAGGCTGAAGCTTTAGGGGTTATCTTTGTCAGGTCCTTGACTGCTTAGTTGAAACTTCTCAATGTTAAAAGAGCTAGGTTTTGCTAACAGCTATATGCTATGAATTCACCTTTGGGATCTTTCATTGCCACTTTTAAGTGGTTTCAAGATTTGTAATAACCTATAATTCTAATTAGGGTATGTTTTATAACTTACTAGGGTTTTAGCAAATTTCCCAGTATTCAAATGGTAGGGAAGTCTTTTGACCAATTAGGCCCTTTTATTTAGGATGACAAGTTACTTAAAAAGGGCACTAATGTACAATGGTAAACCCTGGATTGTGTATTGCAGCATTTATCCTGCAACTGCCCAAATATATATGTGCAATTCCTAAAGTTTTAATGTTTTGGTATAAGGTCATTACCTAATGCTCTGATTGCTAAAAGTGTTAAGTGTCACTAAATTTCTTTGTCAAAGTGCATCACAATGAACTCTTATCAGATATTTAGATTTTGTCACAGAATGTCTTTCTTTATCAAAAAGAGTTGTAAAAAGGACTTTTGGAACAAATGCAATATTTGACATCTTTTAGATTAATACTGAAATGGATAGAAATTTCCAGAGCTAAAAGCTGCATTCAAGCTGAACAAAAATTAGGAACATAGGACTAAATGAATTGATAAAAATTATAGTTTTGTGACTCTTGTTGGAAACATTATTGTTCCTTTAATGTTTGTTTATCCAGATTAAGAAACTTTCTCTTAAGATATCTATGATATACAGAAATGTCATAAAGTATTTGTAATCTAAAGCATTTATCTTTTCTCTCTACTTAAACCATCTGAAATTCAAAAATGCCAAGTGAAGTGAGTAGTCTTTCTTTCATGGCAATTACAATTGTTTGCATAAGTCCAATAAGAATCTGTTCATTTTGTAGCAGGACACCTTTGGAAATACTGTTATTTTACCAAAGCTTTGACTGGAATGTCCTATTTGAGAGTCATGCATAGACTCAGATATGACCAAACAGCTTTAAAGAACTTAAGGCTGACTTTATGAAACCTGGAGTCATAAAGCCTCATGGAAATGTTGGCTGGATACCTTGCTTACAGGGTTCCCAGCAGCCTCCCCAGGTGAGTAAAGAAGGCCACTTCCTGGCAGGTGCAGGAACCTCAGCATATCTTGGGAATCTCGGGAAGAGGAATTTGCCCAATTCAACAGGTATTGCAGCCCTGTCTGATGGAAAGTGCTTGGCTTGGCTTCGGGCCCTATGTGGCTACTAAAAGTTCAACCTGGAGATTCCTTATAAAAGGACCCAGCAAAGCAAACTGTAACAGATCCTCATTAACAATTGCTAGTCTTGCTGAGCTTATGTAAATAATTAGGCCAGGGTTGTTAAGATTGGACTTGTTCCACAAATGCGTTGGTCTCGATTTGGCTATCTGGAAATGAGGTTTTTTAGAGAGAAAAACTATGTTTCAACAATGCACCAGTATAGATACTAAATTCTAGTTCTGATTGTCTTTAAATATTTGCTGTTTGCCTAAATTAGACAACTTGAGGTAAACTTCAAAGAAAATTGTTACAGTATTTCATTTATACACAATCCTCTGTGCTTGTTATATTTAAAGGATGAGGACCACCCCTTTTCAAAAAAACTTAGAGGTGGACTTCACAGATATGCAACTAAACAAAAAAAATTCAACGCCTATTAAAGTTTCAGGCATCACTCTGGAGTTAAGTAGGCCAGCTCTGAAGAACCCTCAACCTGGTGAGGTGATCCAGATAGTCGACCAGCTTAAACCAACCCTCAAAAAGACTGGCTCCCAAGATCTCCAGCCCTGCTCCAGTCCCACCCTGGAAGCTGGCTGGTTGACGCACAGCAGAATCTGAGGAATCACCGGTACAATAAGATTAAGCTGTCCTTCTTCTTTGTCATTGTACTGACAAAGGTTGCCCCCCAAAAAAGCCAGGAAAACAGCAAAAAGTTCCTGTTTACGTTCACCTTCCTCTTATAGATAGGATGTTCTGTTGGTATTGATTGCCTCTAATCTGGGCCTCAATTGTAAGAACAGGGCACCTTCCATCAAAGATTCTGTTAAACTAGCCCTTCCTGGTATGATGGTTACAAGTAGTACAGGAGAGCAGGCATTATGTCTCTTGGGAATCCTGTTTTTAACGGTTGATTTCGTACGGCTATACCTGAGGTTTTATCAAATACGCGCCCGTCCCATATGATAACATGAGTGCCTGTAGCCAAGTTTCTTTTCATGACAATCCTTACTACTAAAATTGTGACTTCCACAGAACGCATCTCCACTGTACAATTAATGATCCTTAGGGCCCAATATGAGCCCCTATCCCTAGGCAGTGGCAGACTAACAGATCCGAGATTGGGTCAGGTTCAAGTCAGAGAAGGGAATGAAGAGCCAAACTAATGCCATGACAGGCTTCATGGTCCAACAGGGGAGTACCTGACATTCCCGCCACTTTTTAGTATGCCCATTTAGTTTTAAATTAGCCAATCACCCTGTGCCACACCAAACTCTGCCAATGCATCGTCCTATCATATTGTAATCCCTGCCCCTCACCCCACCTTTCACCCCATCCCTTGCCCCCAACTGTAATAAAAACCCTGCCCAACTGATGATCGGGGCTCTCAGGACGGATCCACTGCATTGGTGAGGTCTGAGAGACTGAGCTTAAGCCCGAAAAAAAACCCTTTGCTTTTGTGTACGTGATTCGGACTCCATGGTGGTCTTGGTTTTTGGGGACCCCATAATCTGGGCATAACAGAACAGTACAACTAGTTTTTTGTCAGTGATAAAAGGAAACATGAAATTGATACCTGAAAAAATAAAACAGATCACTAAGCACAGAATTCTTAAATGCACTTTGATATTTACATCAATGGGCATAATGTATAATTTTATAGCATAACTTTCATTATTTTAATGCTAAAATAGAAAACACACAGATGGGTCTTTATTTTCATACAAAGTAATTGAGAACAGCGAAATTTACCAGTAAAATGCATTTAAAGTTGGACTTAATATATTTCACTATGCTGAATTTAACAGATTATTTTTAAGCTAAAATTTAAAAGGCACATAAATTATTTTTAAAAGATCTGTTAAAATGCAATGTAAATTAAAGGGTAAGTTTATAAAGCAAAAAAGCACTTTGTGTCAAAACCAATTCAATGAAAAAGCATAAATTTAATTTTGATTAAAAAATTCAACACAGTTTTGTTTCTCAAAAGGTAAGTTGCAAATAAGACAATTCATTAACTGAAGGAAAACCAAGTTCACAGGTTCTTGTTACGTGGCAATTTTATTTGTAACAGAGCTTACAGAGTTGATCACACTACAAATTACTACTGCATGTCTGGAAATGCTATTAAAATACGATAACTAGTAAGTTGTAGAGAAAAGCTTCAGAGTTTGTTTTTATGAAAATCCCCTGTAAGGGCATCTTTCTTGATAAGTTAATTTATAAAATGAAAGCTGCACTTCATTAGAGTTACTAATTTTACATCATAAAGGACAAGATCACTACAACTAGGGTATCAAGGAACTTGATTGTCAAAGACAAGTCCAGGAGCAGTAGCAAAGCTTTCCACACATTTTCACAGGGCTGGGTACTAAGGGACAAAGCTGAAAGAGCACTCTCCAGGAAAGGATCCCAGTTTGGCTCTGCCCTTTCATTAGCAGTCAGGCGTGGACACACCAATCAGTTAACTTTCCAAGTTGTAGGGTCCTCCTCTGCCAAGTGCACTCAGATTGAGTTTTAAAACATCAAAACTCTACCATACCCACGGAGTTAGGAAGGATGAAAAACAGCTCTGGTTTTAGTTTAAAAAAAATGGTAGAAGAAATACAAAATTATATGTCCTTTGCAATGTACTATTTCCAGAGCTGAATTACTAAATTCTTGAAGCGTGTCCAGCTAGGGTTGTATCAGTGAAGATCTAGGTTGAGTACTCACAACGTAACTCTCTCTCCTTTCCCATTATTCCTCCACCTGCTCCTCCCCAGGCTGCTTCATTCTTTCCCTTGTTTTAACACCAGCAAAGGATTGTCAGCATTGAAAGCTTAAGATCAAATCATTTTAAAAGATGTATTTGCAAGCACCTATCATCTGCCTCACTCCATTTTCCCCAAACGAGTGAGTTTTTATTAAGAGAATAAAAGGATTAATAAACAAAATCAGGAACAGAAATGTAGCAGGCCTGTTTTTTGTTTTGACTGCTCCAAAAAAAAAAAAAAAAACCCCAACAAAAATAAAACACGGAAAGATGTAGCCTCATCCATTCCCTTAGGAACGTGAATGCGTTACCCACCCAGCGGAAAAAACAATTCTGCTGGTTCATTTCCCTGCTACACAACAGCCTCGCCTTCAGGCCCGTTCTAAGTCCACGCTTCTCGCCATCCGGTGATTTTAGATTGATCACCTTGGCAATGTTTGGACAGGCACCGTCTCTGTCTTCCAGGGGCTTACATTCTTCAAATACATAAATAAAACTGCTACCCCCCCCCCCCAAATAACCCCTGAGATTTTGTAACTTGGGATACAAACCCCACGTCTTCCGCCCTGTGTTATGCATAGACGCCGGGAAGCATATCCAAACCCCACGTTTGAATCTTAGGACAATGAAGCCGACAGGAAGCCACTCTCCTCCCCCGGGTTTACTCCGGGGCCACAGCCTGCGCGGGTGCAGTCGCCTGGCAGGGTGCGTGACACCACGTCTTCCACGCCCTCCAGCCGCGTCCCGAGGGCTCCTCGCCCCTGACCTCCCCCAAACCGCCCCACGTCGCCAGACCAACCTCACAGAAAGGGCCCGCGCTGTTGGCTGCTCGGATCGGGGGGGGAGGGGGGGGCGAAGAAACCCTGCCCCAGCGGCAGCTCAACCATTCCCTCCGACACTCCGCCCGCACCCCTAGCAAACTGCTACGACGCAGGGGGGAGGGCTGCACAAAGCCGAGAGAGGGCTCAAAACGATTCACTACGTCCTCGGCTAGAGGCAGCGGCCGCGGGCCCGGACGCCGGCGGGTGGGGCGGGGGCCAGGGTGGGGGAGGGGAGGGGTGGCGGCGCAGCAAGGAGCCGCCGGGAAGCGCCCCCTTCGCCGCCCGGC
>NC_043702.1:111495039-111533671 GCF_006229205.1 Suricata suricatta
GACGCCGGCGGGTGGGGCGGGGGCCAGGGTGGGGGAGGGGAGGGGTGGCGGCGCAGCAAGGAGCCGCCGGGAAGCGCCCCCTTCGCCGCCCGGCCCGGCACCCCCGGCCGCCGCGGGCAGCGCCCCAAGCACCCGTTGCAAACCCCGCAGGATGTAGGGAAGCGGCGGCGGCGGCAGCGCCTCGGCCGAGCAGCTGAGCGCATCACTTACCCCTGACCGCTGAGAGGGACCGGACGGGGGAGGCGGGGCGCGTCGCGTCCCGTGAGTCTCTCGCACGCCGTCCTGTCCCCACCCCGTCGTCGTCGCCGCTGTCGTCGTAGTCGCCGCTGCGGTCGAGCTCCCGGCCCTGAGCTCCGCTGGGCAATAACGTTATTCCACACACGCCCCACACATAGCGGTAACGGCAGAGAGCGGTCGCCTAATGCGCAGGCGCCTGGATAGGGCGAGGAGCCCGGCCCTATCTTCTCCGGCCGTCTCAACGATCTGCTACTGCGCAGGCGCCAAACCCAGACAATGAAAAGGGGCTGTGCGGAGGGTCTCACCCAAAGGCTGCTCCAGCTGCCTATTGCGCAGGCGTACTCCAAAGACGAGCTTGAACAATGACGAGGACCCTGGCGTTAGCCGGGACCGCAACTAAAAATGACTACAGTTCCCAGAGGGCAGTGCGCCAACTCCAAGTGGAGGTCGGGTTGCGGGGCATGCTAGGATTTGTAGTGTCAGCTGCCTTCACAATCTAGGCTGTTTCGAAGACATAAGCTTCTTTATCTTGAGAATGTATTTGGCCGTTTTGGCAGACGTCGCGGCTGAAAGGGTGTAGAGCTTCTTATTTGTGTACTTGAGAAACTTCAAGGATCAACTGCAAGCCAGCAAATTTAGAAGAGTCAAGGCCTTCAGTGAGCTCTTTCTGTAGGTTGGGTGGTCCAAACAGCAGGATGGGATAAAGACAAGACTAAGCCAGGTTGGGCTACAGAAAAAGGGCGGAGCCTCCAAGCAGTCTCTTGGCAACCGGATCTGGCTGCCAAACCGCCAAAGCTTGTTAGCGCAATGATCTCTGGGAATAGTAGTTCAATTGGAAGGGCTTTTTAGGAGCCTCGTGACTGCCGGCCCGCGGCCTGAGGACTACAACTCCCGACGGCCATCATGAGGGCCAGTGGGTGGGAAGGGCCCCCGACGAGCTCCGACCGGGATTCCATACTTCCCAATGACAGCAGCGACGGGAAGCCGGCGGGCGCTACTCTGGCGCCAAGGCCTCTGGTCACCCGAGGAGCAACATTGGACACTTCCCTACGTAACTCCCATCTCTGGGTCCCGAGTCCGTGCATGGCGAAGTCCCCGGAGAACTCTACCCTGGAGGAGATTCTGGGGCAGTATCAGCGTAGTCTCCGGGGTGAGTCGCCCCGAACCTCTGCGCCCTAGCCCCTGGGTACCAGACCCTGCTGGGCGGGAGCTGACCCAGGTGCATTTCCTAACACCTTGAATCGGCCCCCGCCAGGATACTGAGGAAGAAGATGGACGTTGATCCTTGAGGGAAGATGAAATAGTTTGTGTTTGTTTTTACGGTTAAGCAGTGTTGCTTCCTTGATTCCCATGGTTACCTGAACTGAGTTTGACTTAGCGTCTTTCTCCCCAGGTCCAGCAGAACCTCGTGTGTGGCTCTATTCCACCCTTACTCAGTTCCCATGCTTTTCACATTTTTTACACATTCTTAAAGTAGTGCAATGGGTTGAATGTGAGTTTTCAAACCAAGAAAAAGGAAATACTCATTATTTTAATCAGAACAGCTTCTATTTAGTGGTCTAGGCTATTAACATACATTAAGTCATTTAAAACTCAACAACTTAATGAATACCCCTCTTTTACACATGGGGAAATCAAGGTGCAAAGAGATTAAGTTCGCCCAAAATCCACACGGCTGGTTAGTGGCTGAGCCAGATATTAAATTCAGTCAGGATTGACGGCCTTAAAAGCCATTGTTTTTTTTTTTTTTTAATCAATCATGTCACAATTAACTATTACTGAGACCTTGCTTAGTTAATTCAGATTTCTTAGTATGAGTGAGTCTTTATAGAAGTGATTGATGTTCTTACTTGTAGATAGCTCTGTCATCTTGGACATCATATATGCCATCTGGAAACCTCAATTCCATTATTTTAAAGTAGAGGTTATGGGATTGTCTACAGGGATATTGTGAGGAGCAAATGAAATAATCCATAGAAAGCAGTGATTTTCAGCCACACATAAGTAAGAAATAGGACATAAGCAGGTAAAAGTTTCATTGAAGAATATTCTACTGAATGTAATGCATTCCATTTATTCTGCATTTCTTAACACTCTAGGTCATGACCAATGGTTTAAAAAATTATTTAAAGTATTTAGAACAATGAGTCATTTAAAAATGCCGACTATGTGTAAGGCATACTAGATGATGGGGATACAATAAAAAAGTAGACAGAGTCCCTGTCCCCATGGAGCCTCTGGATTAGTGCGGGGGGAAAAGACACGATTTTTCCTGTCCTTGACCTCTGATCTTAGAGCAGCCACGGAAGGAGAGAGCCTGTTTGCAGACTCCACACTCCCTTCATCCTTTCCCTTAGGCTTCCCAGATGTGAAGGGCATCCCCACCTTCAAGTTGTCTGTCTGTGCCCCCACCGCAAGAATTTGGGGAGATTTAGTGTTCATCCCCTTTAGCATTCAAGACCTACAGAAGGACTGAGAATTTTCCAGGGAACTGGGGTGAGTAGCATATAGCCTTCCTCTCATTTAAATCTGAGACATCATTATACAAAGCCACAAGGTAGAAAATACTAGGACTGTCCTTCAGAGTAAGCATTCTGACAGAACAACTGGAAGGCCTCGCTGCCCTGTGGATCTGTAGTATTACTGCCTCATAGGAGGGGATCTGAACGTTTCCAGAGTGGGGAAAAGTGGGCATACCCATGTGCCCTGGGAATTACTGAGCTTATTGTAGAAGTGGAAGTGACTTGGGAGGTCACTGGTGGTATGCTCAGGTGTTCATCCCCTTTAGCGTTCAAGACCTACAGAAGGACTGAGAATTTTCCAGGGAACTGGGGTGAGTAGCATATAGCCTTCCTCTCATTTAAATCTGAGACATCATTATACAAAGCCACAAGGTAGAAAATACTAGGATATCGTCAAGAAAGCATCAGAAAAATGAGTTTAACAGGAATCCAGGCTGTTTTAAGGCCTGTGCCCTGAAGGTAGGGCCATGGTAATAGAAAGAAGGAGAGAACTTGTTAGAAAAGCAGTGTCCATCCTTAATAACAGAATCGTGTCTGGTCCCTGGCTGCAGTGTTAGATGTGAGTACACTTGTATCAACAGCACTGTGTACATGACTCACCTCCTCAGCTCCGTCCTGACCACCTTTGGTCAGGTGACCGTAAAGTGATAAAGTTGAACTGTGACAAGAATGTATCATTTTACATACATTTTGCATACTGGCTTCTCATTTTCTTTCAACCTGTTGGCATTCAGGGCTCTAGACTAAATCTCATGAGTATGACGGAGTCAGAGAGAATGTGGAACCAGGAGCTGAGTCACTGAAATCATCCCATGGTTTTGCCTATAACTATCAGTGTCACCCGAGGCAAGTCAGTAAACTTTTTGCATTCTTGTTTCCTCATCTGTAAAGTGAATCATTTGGACGAGGTGGCAGAATCAATGCCTTTGGGACCCAAGCAGGTGAAAAAATGTGTGATGGCATCTGTGGAAGACACAAGGGAATGGTGAGGCTTATAGCCAAATTGGGCAGCTCATGCTTTTTCTAAGAACATTCGAGTTTCTCTCCTTTTCTTCTCCTTTGTCCCACACTGTGCTGGCGAAGCAAACTGCACCTGAGAGCCTGGCTCCTCTTCCAGGCACTTCTCTGGGGCCCTGGGGTTTCTAAGGACCCTTTCCTCCACACTTATTGGACCCATGTGCATGATAAAAGGTTATGTGTCTCTTATAAAAATGAGAGTTGGGGCACCTGGGTGGCTCAGTCAGTTGAGTGCCTGACTTCGGCTCAGGTCATGATCTCGTAGTTTGTGGGTTCGAGCCCCATGTCAGGCTCTGTGCTGACATCTCAGAACCTGGAGCCTGCTTCGGATTCTGTGTCTCCCTCTCTCCTCTGCTCCTCCCCTGTTCTCTCTCTCTCTGTCTCTCTATTTCTCAATAATAAATAAATGTTTAAAACTTTTTTTTTAATAAGAGGCAGGAGTGGAACTGGGTTCATAGAACATGAGAGGTTGTCTATATGAAGAAAATAGTAATTTTAGAGGGGAGGTGATTCTTTCCCATGTAAATTGATCTTGTTTGAGAAAACCGAAGATATTGTTGATATTCTATGTTTTACTTATATGTATGATTGGCACATCTCCCCAGATCCTACAAAGTGTTTCTTTTTTTCCTTCCAGGGAAGGGCTCACATCTGTAGAAGGCCTGTGTTAATCTTAACTTGCCAATGCTTTGGTCACTGAATGAGCCAGCAATGATATCATCTGGACCTTGCACAAACCTAAGAAAACATGTGTGGAACTTAAGTTCTTCCTTTTCTCAGTTTTACTCATAAAACTTGTATTTCTTCTTTTTGTTTTTGCTTCTCTTAACTGTTTTCTGAATATTTTTATATTCTTTGCCATGTATGCTATTTATGTGCTCTCTCACTCTCTCTCTCCACAGCTAGTGATTGCTTATTTGTTTGTTTTACTGTCAGCCTCCTTGAGCCCAAGACGGGCAGCAATGTGATAAAGCCCCTGGAAGCACTCGTTACGAAATGGGAAAATTATTTTGGTATTTCAGTGCAGCCTGAAACACCTCTCTTTTCTGAAAATTAGAGGGATGGAATGGTTTGGCTATTAATAAGTAAAGATTGGTAATGCAGATGAAATTTGTAAACATTTGAATTTATTTTTTTGGCTGACAAAATTTAAATTAAATGTATTCATTTGTTTGTTTTATATGCTCTAAGGGCTTTTCGTAGTACTTTTAACTTTTATGACCATTTCTTCTACTAACAAAAGCTAGTAGGATTCCATTTTTCCTTCTCTACTACTGATGAGATAAAATGGGCAAAAGACGAGACTTAGCAGCCAGAAAAGAAAAGCCGATAAAAACCTGTAAAGAGTCATCCCTGGAATTATCTAGCACCAAAACAGTGCTCAGTGTTGTGAAATTACAAGGGCATTTTCACACGTTCTTGGGCAGAAAAAGAGATTAAGTTACTCTCAAACTATTGAGAAACTGAGGATAATTATATTTTCTCTTGAGATGTTTACACACGTAGGCTCTGATCACTTCCCCAGTGTGTGTTAAGGTTTTCTTCCTTGTCACTTAGTGATAGTCCCCTCGAGGTCAAAAAGTAGAAAGTAGCTTGAAATGCACTTGTGCACTTGCCAAAGCAGCCTTGATGAGATGGGGGTGGGGGTTCATCAAAGCCCACTAGGATTTCACAGGAATGATCACCCAAGGCGGCTCTGAAAAATGGCTTTGAGGTGTAAGTATTGCTTTACGTGTTAAGCCTTGAAACAATATGAAGCTAAATATGAATTTCAAGTTCTCAGAGTAGATACAACACTTTCCCCTGACACTCGGAGTGGGAGTGCCCCGTCGTGGCTGTGATGGTCGTGGGTTATGTGCTGTCCACTGCCTCTATTGTGGCTCAGTCGCTCGCTGTCCTGCCCATTTTTCACTAAGCGGTGACTACAGTTAGTGTCATAGTGTGGGAAGTCTCTCTTCGGATCTGAACACTGGCTATCCTGGTTTATTGCTCTAACCCGGTGGTTCTCAACCAGGAGTGATTTTTTCCACCCAGGGGACATTCAGTAATGGATGGGAACATTTTTGGTTGTCAAAGCTGGTGGTGGTTTTGGGTTGATTTCGACTGGCAGATAGTGGGTAGAGGCCAGGGATGCCGCTAAGCACGAACAATACAGCTTCTCACAACAGAGAATTATCAGGTGCAGATTTCAGTAGTGCCAGGTTGAGGAACTGTAAGCTTGGAGTAGCAAGGCCTTGCTCTTAGCCTTTGTTCTTCAAGAATCATTCTTTTAAAAAAAATTTTTTTTTAATGCTTATTTTTAAGAGAGAGAGAGTGAGAGTAGGAAAGGGACAGAGAGAGAGAGAGACATAGAATCTGAAGACAGGCTCCAGGCTCTGAACTGTCAGCACAGAGCCCGATGCAGGGCTCTAACTCATGAACTGTAAGATCATGACCTGAGCTGAAGCCGGATGCTTAACCGCCGGAGCTGCCCAGGCACCCGAAGAACCATCCCTGAGAGTAATTACAATCAAGGATACAGACTGTACTAGCTGTACAGCCTGCCAGTCTGGCTAGGAGGACTTCTTTATCAGTGGAGCATGATGTGGCAGGTGTGTGAATCTGCTCAGGGGTGCCCCAAGTCATGCCCGCTGCATCCCTAATGGTGGAGACAGCTGGTCTCCATGATTTGCCAGCATCCACACATCCTTAATGATCTTCCAGACACTGCTTTCTTAAGATGTCAACATTCTTGTTCAGATTATCTTTCACTCCTGGCGCCAACCGCTTCAGTGCATTTTTCGGCTATCAGAGGCTTTTCTTTTATGACCGTATTTTCTTTTAGATCTTATAGTTTCCACATACTTCTTTTAATCCCTTTCACTATCATAACTGCCATTTCCAGAGTTGGCTTCGCCTGACTTTGGATGATGCTGTCTTTATCTTGGTTGCCCTGTCTGGCAGTCCCCAGGTGAACAGGGACCTCAGTCTTCTGAACTAGCTGAGGCCCATTCAAGGGTGGACAGACACGTGTATCTTATCTCGCTTGTCTGCCCTGGTCTTAGCTTGTTCTGAGCAGTGCAGTGTAGCTCGAGGCTCGGCCAGGGAGCTCTAGTCCGTGGCATGGTTTCTGAGGAACAGCTGGGCACTGCCCAGGGTGCGGTTCCCCCTCCCTGTCCCCAGGGTACTTCTCGTTCACAGCTCCCTGTGCAGTTGGAGAAGGTAGACATTAATAATTCACAGTGGGTCTATAAGTGATGATCCTTCCTAGCCTGGGACTCCTTTGTCTCTTGTTCAAAAACTCCTCAGTGAAGAGAGGCCCAATGGTGAGCCAGGACGGAACTGGATTACCGGAATGAGGAAGACAGACCAAAATTGGCCGACAGCAGTGCATTCACTCTCGGGGCCCCTTGTACGGTTTGATGTTTGGACAGTGCACCCCCAGAAATAGTATTTACTTAACTTTATGTCCACGTGACTCCTTAGGACTCAGAGGTCTTGTTTGTGTTTGTCTTCATAATTAAGTTTATTTTCATACAACACTATTAAGTTTATTTTCAATGAATGGCTGGTGTGTTGAAATCAGGATGCAGCATGAAATATTCTTACTGTCCTCTCTGGAGAGAAGAGGAAAGAGTCTCTCAGACAGAAGTTGTGCCCGGTAGCAGAGGGACAGGACGTGCCAACTGGGGCCTCCTGTTTAACTGCCCCAGTGTGCAGCAGACCACTACATCAGGGCAGTGGTGCTCCTTATGAGGGCTGTGGGGCTTTTATTCCCCGGGATGAATGCGGCTCGTTACAGAGTGTAGTTATTATTGCCATGTATATATTGAAGCACATTTCACATGTTTTGAAATGTAGTATTGAAATGACTTTTAAAATACCACCTTCTTAGTTTTAGTTTTAGGGTGCAGTTCTTGCAAATTCCTTCTCTCCCTCTCTGGTCCTAGTAACTGAAGTCAGTGACTGCAAAACAAAAAACAAACAAAAACAAAGCACAACAGAAAAACCATGTCTTGGAACACTTTTCTTCAGGATAGTTGTTGGCTTCAGTATCTCCCTATTTTACATAATAACTATTTTTATAGTGTAATTTTAACACATAGTCTCTGAATGTTATAAATTCCAAAAGATTAAAGTTGAGTATTGGGGAAGTGATTAAAAGGGCTCATGAAACTCTGCTGTCATTGAAATCTGATGAAAGAACGCTGCGTATAGAATTTCAACTGTAAAATGTTTCCAGATTTCTTTCTTTTTCCTAATATAGCTTATTAATTTTATTCAAATTATGTATAAATAAATAATTATTCTTTATCTTAGAAGTGAAATCATTTCATAGCTCCACAGAAGGGTAGAGGTGGGACAGAGAGAGAAGAAGAGAGAATCTTAAGCAAGTTCCACGCTCAGCACAGAGCCCAACGTGAGGCTCAATCCCATGACCCTGGGATCATGACCTGAGCTGAAATCGAGAGTCAAATGCTTAACTGACTGAGCTACTCACATGCCCCGTACAGAGCATACTTATAATGTTAGTCAGACCCTCTGTCTTCCTTCTAATGGGTGCAGTAAAGATAAGTGCTTTATACGTAGATTTACATGTGTAAATCTAAAGCTCTGTGAACTAAATTTCTTCTCATGTAACACTTTGGTTTTCCTTTTCCATTAACAAATCTCTTTAGAAAATCCTAAGTTATGGGGAAACTATTGCTATGTCTTATTTTGCTAAAACTAGGAATGTGTCTTATCTGGGCTTTTCTTAAACTCATGATGAGTAAGAGGAAGCCAGCCTTGGTTAGTATTTAGCACCAAAGGCCTGTCAGATAAAGGTCTCTGCAGAAATAGGATTGGTATGTGGAAAGAAATGTAGAGATAAATGCAGTGGAGTCTCTTGTGTAGTTAATAATAAAATTTCATTGTTGAACCCTGACCTGAAAGACCTATTTTCTTTAGTTTAATCAAGAACTACACTGAGTTCCTCTAAGAGAAGCACGGCTTAGATATTTTGTAACACAGAGTATATATTTTTTCTCTTAAGTTACAGTTACTTTTTCTGTTCTAAACTTTCAAATTAAAGAGCTTGGAGAAAATAAAATCTGTTTTTCAAGGTCCTGTAGAATATATATTTGTAAATATATTTTCATCCATGGCTGGTAATGTAAATACAGTTGTTTTGTTGCTCTCTTAGGGTATCACTCCCATCTAGGTGACAGAGATTAGGAGCATTTCTGCTGAGGCCACAAGGAGAAACAGATCTAAGTTGTCAAAGAAGAGCCTAGATCAGAGGAGTAAGAATGTCATTGGCCATCATTGTTAGGAGTTGCTCCTTCTTAGGAAAGTTACCATCTCTTCCAAGGATCTGTTTTGTTTTTTTAATGTAGTTAAGTGTTTTTTTTTTTAAGTTTATTTGTTTATTTTTGAGAGAGAGAGAAAGAGAGAGAGAGAGAGAGAGAGAGAGAGAGAGAGAGAGAGAGAGAGAATGTGTGAGTGAGCATGAGTAGGGGAGGGACAGAGAGAGGGAGAGAGTTTCAAGTGTGCTCCATGCTCAAAAAGTGGGAGATCATGACCTGAGCTAAAATCGAGTTGGATGCTTAACTGACTGAGCCAACGAGGCCTCTCCTCCGAAGAGCTGGAGGATTGTTTAGATGGAATCCATCTGAATAGATAATAGATGTTGGTGAGTTTGCGTGGGAATACATCCTTTTCTAACATACATTTTCATGTTAGATACATGTAGATTTTTGGTGAATCAATGAGTGAATTAGAAAATAACTTTCAATTATAGATGTCAAAATTTGAGAATGGTGATGGAAATCTGGGTCCCAGCTCTAACGTACAAGGAATGTTTTTTGCTAGAGCTGAAGTTTTCTTGCTTGGAACAGTGAACTGAATCATAAGAGATTAGCAGAAACAACAAGTTTAAATGGAAAAGATACATGGAACTTAATTAGTGAAATTGCTAATGGGTTGCCTGTGTCTCCAGTTTTTCTGCTGTAAAAATATCCATAAAGTAGGATAGAATTATTAGTAATGCCATCACTAGTGTCATTAATATAGGTCTGTTTTTAATGTAAGACTTGTCTCCTTTGCTGACAGTGGTTTTGGGTATTTCACTGGGCAATTATTTTAATTATCTGTTGCTGTGTAGCAGACCCCCGTGAGGCCTGGTGGCGGGCAGCAATGACGGGAGGCACTTGGGTTTCTCTCAGATCTGTGGGTTGACTGGACTCAGCCGGGTGTTTCGTCCGGTCTCTTTCACGCTTTCACAGTTACATGGACTCTGGGGCTGGAGTCATTTAGAGGCCCCACTGGGGTCAGCAGGGCCCGGCTACTCTCCTTCCCTGTATAGTTGCAGAGCGTCTCCTTTCCCCATGGTCTCTCTGCAATGTCTCCATCAGGGCAGGCAGACTTCCTACGTAGTGGCTTACGGGTTCCAAGAGGGAGAAAGCAGAATCTACCGCACATTTCAAAAATGAAGCCTGATCTGGCATGGTGTGACTTCTGCATTCTGCTGGTGAGTGCAAGTCACTGACTTACCCAGTTTCATCCTGGAAAGGGACAAGGCACGAGGCTAGATTTTGGGGGGGCTATTTGCAGAGATGAACTACTACAGTAATATGCCTTTAGCTACTTTATTTTAGACTGTGATGTTAAGTATGTGCTAATGAGTTTAAGCTCCAATTCTAGGGGTGTTGAGGTTCACTAACCAAGACTTTCTACAAGTACATAGTCAGCGAGCAGGACAGAAGAAGGACTGTACTGCAGAGGCTGGTACTGTGAGCGCATCACCTATTCCCGCCTTGACCAGAACTTGGCCAGGTAGTCAACTGTCTCTGGTTGGGGAGGTACATCTGGCTCACAGAGGCATCTAGGCTTCCCTGGGCTGGAACTTGGTGTGGAGTCCCCCTTGCTGGTCCCGCCCACCTACCCCAGTGTCTCAAAGAGGGGAGCAGCAGCACTTTCTGAGGTGGGGTTAGTGCTTGGAGGCTGGGGAGGAGCTCTCCCATCTTGTCCTCCTTGGAAGTAAAGCTATACTTAGTGAATGTCCACCGCCGAGATGTCAGGGACCTTAGGGGTCATCAGGTCTGACCTCTGGCCCATGAACTTCATCCATCTCTTCCAATAGCACTGTACTCAGCAGGCTAGAAACAAAACTCTGTTTTTTTCCATGAAGAATGACAAACAATTGTTTCTCCTTTAGAAACTGCCTTTTTGAGTTAAGTGTGCCTGATGGTGTCCAGACTTCACAGGCCCTGATTCTACCCCACACTGTTGTTGCAGAACGTGCTAATAGAAGCATTCACCAGCTGAAGTGTGCCCTGAGAGAAGGTGATGGCACCGTTGGAGAAGATGCTGGGGATCCTACTTTTAGTCCCAGTGTGGAAAGTGAGGACGCCAGGACCACCTGGCATGAACTGCGACACAGCCATGCTGGTGAGTGTGAATGGATAGCAGCTCTGGTCTGAATGATGCATTGCGAGTATTTTAAACCCCGTACAGTAAGGACTCCAGTCCACCCTCTGCTCTACTGCTAGGGTTTTCTTCCTCAGATGCAAATCAGCTACTATAATCCTCATACTTAGTATTTTGTTAATGTGTATTTATTTTTGAGAGAGGCAGAGTATGAGTGGGGGAGGAGCAGAGAGAGAGAGTGGGAGAGACAGACAAACACATAGAATTGGAAGCGGCTCCAGGCTCTGAGCTGTCAGGACAGAGCCAGACACAGAGCTTGAACTCACAAACTGTGAGATCATGACCTGAGCCGAAGTTGGACGTGTGCTTGAGCCACCCAGGCGCTTCTTAATATTTTTCCTTTGCTTTCAAGATGTCTGTAGGATGAAGTTCCAAATCCTCTGTGTCTTAGCAACATTTTCTTACAAGGCTCCCAGCTCTGTCTCCAGGCTCACTTCTCTGTCCTCCCCACAGCCGCCCAGTTAGATGGGGGGAAGCCCAGTTGGGTAATGATAAGACACGACCTGCAGTCAGACTAATGAAACCATTGTGCTTGCCCTCCAGTTAATCAGCTCAAAGCTTTGTTGAGCCAACAAGCAACTAAGGAAAGTGAGGTGTCTCCATTAAGAAGGCGAAAAGTGTCCCCTCTGGTAAGTATCAGCACTTGCAACCTGACAGGAGACTTGGCTCTCAGATTCTGAGCAGGACATTCTAAAAGTTAAAGCATTGAAAGGAATGATCTTTCCTCTGATTAGTTTGGCTGAAGAAGAGGCAGAGGGAATCCTCAGTTTTAAATCTATTGTGTGCTTGAAAAATGTAAGTGAGGAAAACAGCTTGGAGAATTTACTTTGCAACTGTTAGCAAATATAAAAAAGGAACAATATATGGAAAAGAATAGCCATTTTTTATGGGGTCTCATTGATAGCCTATCATTTTTAGAATTTACTTATTTATATTTCTAGTTGTCCTTTGTGATATTTGTTTATTTTGAATGTCAAAGCCAAAGTATGTAATCTTATTCTGCATTTTAAGATACATGGTTATAAAATTGCACAAAATGAGAAGCTATACTCTGATTTTGTCTGAAGTTGTTTTATAATGAGATTGCTTTGGCACAGTGACTTATTCTTGATTGAGGCAGTAGGATATGCTAAAGCCTGGGATAGATGTGAGGGAAGGAGAGGATTTGGCCAGATTTAAATGGCCAAAATAACAGCCTATCTTAGGTCTGTCTAAGGCCTATCATGTACTTTCTAGAAGGATATTGTGCCTCACAGGGTTTCTGTAACAGTATGATAAGAGTATATACTAAAAATTCTTTATAAAGCTGTGAAGTGTGACACAGAACATGTAAGTAGCAGTAACTATCTTGCGCTTCAGCGTGTGACAGTCGGATACCAAGGCTATATGCTAGAAGCCAGGGAGACATGTCACTCTCATCTACTCACGAGATGTCATCACCACACCCCTGTATTAACACTTCCTTCCAGCCTGACACATACCTTCATGCTTAATGCCCACCTTGGGGAAATATACTACATATGCCTATTCAATATTTATGGCTATCTGTTATAATTTTAATACAGCATTTCACCATTCATTGAATGTATTACTGTAGCCACCTAGCTTCTAGAATGCTCTTAAGCAGACGAGGTAGAGTACTTTTAAGTCTAGTAGATGAAATTGCTGCGTCTGTTGAATGCTCAGAAACGCTGATCAGCATTGTAAAGCTACAAAATAGCTGGGGTATCACAGAACCATTGAATCTGGAGGGTGGGGGGAGCCTCATGGTGTATAGTAAGTGCAGCATGTACACTAGGAACCCGCAGGTATGTGCGCACGGAGCCGGGGAAGGATGCGGCTTAGACTTGGAGCACACACGGGGCAGTACATGCAGCAGGTACACTAGGAACACGCAGGTGTGCGCGCATGGAGCCGTGGGGAAGGATGCGGCTTAGACTCCGAGAGCACACACGGGGCAGTACATGCAGCAGGTACACTAGGAACACGCAGGTGTGCGCACATGGAGCCGCGGGGAAGGATGCGGCTTAGACTTGGAGCATATACAGCCTACATGGAAGAATTACAGCCACAGTCATAATCAGCTTTTGAAGGTTTAGATCCACTTTTATTTGTAAAGTTTATTTCTTTATTTTTAGAGAGACTGAGTGCAAGTGGGGATAGGGACAGAGAAAGAGGGAGAATCCCAAGTAGGCTCCTTAAGGTCAGTGCAGACCCCAGTGGGGAGTTCTAACACAACACCCTGAGATCATGACCTGAGCCAAACTCAGGAGTTGGTCGTTTAACCTACTGTGCTGAGCCACCCAGGTGCCTGTAATGCACTCTCGTAGCCTGTATGCCCTACCAGAAATATGGGGCTCTATTGACTGAAATCGAGGCACTGTTGGGATGTATATTATGACTTATATTTTTGAAAAGTATATATCCAGACTATAATAAGCCCTTTAAAATATATACAGGTGATTTTATTTTCCAAGTATTAGCTTGTGTTTTTTGTTTGTTTGTTTTGTTTTGTTTTGTTTTTGCACAGACTGCCTGGCCTTTATGTACCCACAGTGATATTTAATTCTTATTTGCCATGTTCTGGACCCATTTCTATTAATGTAAATTTCTTATAATTAATTGCTTTCTATTCACCACAGATAATCCATTTAATTAAAAGTTACTTTGATTTTTAAATTTCTCAAATGTTCCAAGAAGCAAAATTCTACTTAATTATTCTGCCAGGAGACCTGGTACTTCACTGTCGGCAGGAATTTCCACCAGGCTAAGAAACAGTGATAGTGTCTCATCTCAAGCTTTCTCTGGGGTCATCTAACTGATTGATGCTCATTTTCCCTTCCTGATTTCCTCTTTTCTTTACAAAACATCATGCAATGACAAGTGATTCTAGAAACCATTTTACAATCATTTTAGGAGAAAGTAGGATGTATATGATACTAAAGGCAATTCAGGAATGCTGCAGGAGTACGCAAGTTGACACTTTTCCCAAAGTTTCTTCCCTGGACTCCCGGTGCAAGGGAGTTCTTAGTTTTCTTGTGTCTGCTTTAGTGCTCTAGTCTTGGATGCTCTGTACCCCAGACCAATAGGGTCTCCAGTTGCCTTGAGTCAAAACTCAGAAGCCACATGTGGCTAATGTACACCTTTGACGATAGAATTTTACCTCGTGGACACACCTGGGGGCAAACATTTGTCTACAGAACCGCTTCTCCAGGCCACTGTTCAGTTTTAGGCAGCTGCGTTCTTGCAGGGCGGGGTCCTTTGATCTCAGCATTACTGAATGGACTGTCCCATTTCCAGATGGCTCCACTGGGCAGTTGGTCCCAAGCCAATTAGACTAGTCCAGCATTCTTCTATTTGCCACAGACTTTTTATAACCACTTTCACTGTCCATCTTTAAAACATGATATTTGTATCCTAGAATCTTACTTGTCTATGAAATGTATAGGATAGAGAAATAAACACGATGGGCTACATTGTGATCTCCTCGATGTTTCTATGCCATCAGTACTCAACTGAATATGATGGTGGTGTTACCTGATTCTCTGCTAAATCCAAACATGCTTCATTTTTGTTTCCGTTTCTTGCCTTAGAGGGTGTCAGAAGAAGAGGAAGCCAACATGCCTACTATCCACAATCTGGTTCCGATCATCAATGACCAGTCTCAGTACATTCATCATTTAGAGGCAGAAGTCAAGTTCTGCAAGGTAAGTTTCTCATAAAAAATTTAATTGTAACTACGTTACAGTTTATATTAGTGATACCTTATGTGAACATTTGCTATTATTAGTCTTCATATATATTGTCATACATTGACAACCATGACCCTTACATGATTGAGGAGCCTGATGGGTTAGAGGGGCTTTCCAAGCCTGGGAATGATACCCCTGACCATGCCATTTCTGATTGCTTAATTTCCCAGTAGCCCATAACTGTGTCTGATATTTTGATAATATGCCCTCATGTTTCAGAGTTTTTGCTTTTCACCCCATGTTCTTTAGCCCAGCTGATGTTACATGCTTTGGGACAGTACAATTGGTCATTCTCCCACACTTGTCAACCTGCTTATCAACCTACAGAAGCAGGGACTGACTCTAAACTGCTAGACTAAGTCTATCCCATTGTCAGGGCAAAGGGTCTTCCCTTAGTTTTGGATAAGGATGGCTCCAGTCGTACTGATAGCAATGATCGAGAAACCAGATGTGTCCACTCTGGCTTGTAACGCCAGAGGGTTCTATTGCTCAACTGTATGCAGTTTAGTAATATCATTAATGCCATTGGAGTCTTCCTGCCTCTCCAAACTAGGTAAGCGTTTTAGTTTTCCTTTCTTTTTTATTCATTATTAATGCATCTTGTATTATATATTTTTTAAATGCGTATTTACTTAGTTACTTTGAGAGAGAGTTCACCAGCACTGGGGAGAGGCAGAGAGAGAGGAGAGAGAGAGAGAGAGAGAGAAAGAAAGAAAGAGAAGGAAAGAAAGAGAAAGAGAGGGAGAATCCCAAGCAGCAGCAGGCTCCATGCTGTCAGTGCAGAGTCTGGTGCGGGACATGATCTCACACACCATGAGATCATAGCCTGAGCTGAAATCAAGAGTCAGATGCGTAACCGATTGAGCCACCCAGGCACCCCTCATGTACTATATTTTTATATTCTGGTTACTCCTCCAAGGTGCAAGTTGATATGTGACTTCAGAAGCCTTTAAACATTTCATTGTCTTGACTTTACAAAAACATTCCTGATCTTAGCAGATCACTTTCTCTTTGTTCTTGGAGGATACAGTCATACTCGCACAAGTATTCTTGGATTACCAGAAAGACTGAAATCATATCCTAGGACTTATTCCATTAACAAGCTCCTGTAGATTCCTAAGATGCTGTGAGTAAAACTTAAAAAATGTTGTAGCGGAGATAAAACTTCATCTCTACCCTCTTAGAGTTTTCAACTGGGACTTATAATTAAATTAACATAAAGCAGAGTAACAGGATGAAAGCATACACATTTGTTTTTATTGTTATTAAAGTATAATTGACATATTATATTATTTTCAGGCTTACAACATATTGATTGAACAATTTCATATACTACTCAGTGCTCACCACAATCAGTATAGAGACCATCGGTCACAGTAAAATGTTATTATAATATTATTGACTGTGTGCCTTGTGCTGTACTTTTCATATCTGTGACTTCTTAATTTTATAACTGGAAGTTTGTACTTCTGAATTCCCTTTATCTATTTCACTCATCTCCTTACCCACCTGTCCTCTGACAACCATCTCTCTGTATTTAAGAGATTGTTTGTTCCTTTATTTTGTTTTTTAGATTCCATGTATAAGTGAAATCATATGGTATTTGTCTTCCTCTGTAGGAGTTATTTCACTTAGCATGATACTGTCTAGGTCCTTCCATGTTGTCACAAATGTAAGATCTCATTCTTTTTTATGGCTGAGTAACATTCTATTCCATATATATGTATGTATACATACATATATATGTACACACCACACACACACACACACACACACACACACACACACACACACATACCCCGCAGGTCTTCTTTATCCATTCATATATCAGTGCCCTTGGTTTCTTCTTGTAAATATTGCTGCAGTAAGCAGAGAGGTTCATATATGTTTTTGGATTTGTGTCAGTTTGTGGGGTAAATACCCAGCAGTGGAATTACTGGATCATAGGGTTTTTCTAATTTTTTCTTTTTTGAGGAATGTCCATATTGTCTTCCACAGTGACTGCACCAAATTACATTCCCACCAATAGTGCATGAGGGCTCCCCTTTTTCCATATCCTCATCAACACTTGTTAATTCTTGTCTTTTTGATGCTAGCCATTCTGATGAGTGTGAGGTGATATCTCACTGTGGTTTTGATTTCTTTCCCCCTAATGATTAGTGATGTGGAGCATTGTTTCATGTGTCTGTTGGCCATCTGAATGTCTTCTTTGGAGAAATATCTATTCAGGTCCTCTTCCTGTTTTTAAATCAGATTATTTATTTGATGTTGAGTAGTGTAAGTTCTTCATTTTTGGATATTTACCACTTATCAGATGTATCAATTGCACATCTCTTCTCCTATTCACTAGGTTTCCTTTTTGTTTTGTTGGTGGTTTCCTTTGCTGTGCAAAACCTTTTTATTTTGGTATAGTTCCAATAGTTTATTTTTGCTTATGTTTCCTTGTCTGAGGAGACATCCATAAACGTGTTGCTAATACAAGAGATAAGTGCCTATGTTTTCTTCTTTAGAAGTTTTATGGGTTAAGGTCTCATATTCAGGTATTTAATCAATTTTGAGTTCATTTTTGTGTATGATGCAGGAATGTGGTCCAGTTTCATTTTTTTACATGCAGCTGTCCAGTCTTTCTAACACCATTTATTGACAAGACTGTCATTTCCCTGTTGTATATTCTTGCCTCCTTTGTCATAGATTAGCTGACCATATAGATATGTTTATTTCTGGGCTCCCTATTCTGATCCATTGTTTTATGTGTCGATTTTTATGCCAGTACCATACTGTTTTGATTGCTATAGTTTGTACAACTTCTTCAAATCTAAGATTGTGATATCGCCAGCTTTGTTCTTTCTCAAGATTACTTTGTCTATTTGGGTGTTTTGTGGTTCTGTACAAATGTTGGGATTATTTATTCTAGTTCTGTGGGAAAATGCTATTAGTATTTTGATAGAGATTGCATTTAATATTTAGATTGCTTTAGGCAATGTGGACATTTTAATAATATTTATTCTTCCAGTGCCTGAGCATGGTATAGCTTTTCTATTTGTATCTTTTTCAGTTTCTTTCATCAGTGTCTTATAGTTTTCAGAGTATAGATCTTTCATCTCCTTGGTTAAACTTATTCCTATGTATTTGCTTCTTTTTGGTGCAATTGTAAATGGGATTGTTTTAATATAGGTTTTATGTGACATGGGAGACCTCATAGGGAAATGATGTCAAAAAGAAATGGTAAAGCCTAAATGCTTTTGTACTCTAATGAACAAAGAGAGGCAATGTGGAAACATAACTAAAATATATGGAGAGGCTAAAGGAAGAGGAGTTATTTTCATGAGGTCGGTTTGCACAGATTCCCCTCCACCGGCACTCCCTTGTCTCTGGTGATATGAATGTTTCTTTCCTCCTGATACGGGGAGGACATCTTTCACATGGGAGTTTCATCTCCTGCTTTCAGGAAAAAACGGGGAAGTCAGAGCACTCTTTTTGTATCCACTGTTTTTCAAGAGTCTTTAGTTCAAAATAACTCTTATTCCAAAGTGGCATATTTTGGTATAAATTGTAATAAACGTACCATCTGGTCGAGAAGAGAGTACTAATGTCTAGGAGCACCATAGCAACACTGTAGAGTGTATAATGTGTCCGTATTTAGTAGTATAAACTATAATTGTACTAGTAGAAAGGTACTAAAAGCTGGAGTTTTGGGAGCTTTTTTTCTTGGAGAGAGAAATCTTTAAGCAGTAAGATCGTTTAGATCAGCAGAAGTGGGGTGAAAGAGTTCCATAGAAAGAGCAGCAACATTGAAAGGATGTACTCAAGATGAATACGGCTCATTTATGGGGGCCATGAGGCATCTATTTTGAATTTCTGCAATAGAGGATGTCTGTTAGAAATTATTAAAATGATGCTGACCTGGAAAATGGAAGATTACAAAAGCCTTGAAAGGTAGACAGTGTACATTTGATACATTTTAATAAGAGAGTAACAGAATGAAAGTAACATTTAAGGGCTTAGAAATATTTTATGAGTTTTAAAAATATTTTAATTTTAATTTTTTACATCATTTTAAATTTATTTTTTAATTTTTAAAGGTTTTTTATTTTTATTTTTATTTATTTTCTTTCTAATTTTTAAATTTTATTTTAAATCAACTCCATGCCACACTTGGGGCTTGAATACACAACCTGGAGATCAAGAGTCATATGCTCTACCAACTGAGCCAGCTAGGTTCCCCTAAGTTTTTATTTACATTCTGTTAGTTAACATATTAGTTTCAGGTGTACAATATCATGGTTCAGCGCTTCCATACATTACCCAGTGCTCATCACAAATGCACTCCTTAATCCCCATCCCCTGTCTAACCCATCCCTCAATGACCTCCTCTCTCTGGTAACCATCAGTTTGTTGTGTATAGTTAAGAGTCTGTTTCTTGGCTTGCCTCTCACTTTTTTCCCCTTTGCTCATTTTTTTTTTTTGTTCTTAAGTTCCACATATGAGTGAAATCATATGGTATATGTCTTTTCTGACTGACTTATTTCCAATTGCATAATACTCTCTAGCTCCATCCATGTCATTGCAAATGACAAGATTTCATTCTTTTTATGGCTTAGTAATATTCCATTTTGTAACTCTACCACATATTTATCCATTCATCTGTCGATGGACACTTAGGCTCTTTGTATAATTTGACTATTGTAGATAATGCTGCTATAGACTTTGGGTGGATGTATCCCTTTGAATTAGTATTTTTGTATTCTTTGTGTAAGTAGCTACTAGGGTAACTTCTAGATTGTAGGGTAGTTCTACTTTTAACTTTTTAACTCCATTCTGTTTTCCAGAGTGACTGCACCAGTTACTTTCCCACCAGCAGTGCAAGAGGGTTCCCCTTTCTCCACAGTCTCACCAACACCTGTTGTTTTTTGTGTTGCTGATTGTAGCCATTCTGACAGGTGTGAGGCGACATTTCATTGTAGTTCTTTCTTGAAACTTCTGTGTGTATTTCCTTGATGGTCAGTGATAGTCACCATATTTTCATGTGTCTGTTGGCCTCCTGTGTGTCTTCTTTGGGACAATGTCTAGTCATGTCGTCTGCCCATTTCTAATTGAATTACTTGTTCTTTAAGTGTTGAGTTTTATAAGTTCTTTATATATTTTGGACACTAACCCTTTATCAGAGGTCATTTGCAGACATCTTCTCTCATTACATAGGTTGCCTTTCAGTTTATTTTGATGAAGTCCCAATAGTTTATTTTTGCTTTTGTTTCCATTGCCTCAGGAAGCATATCTAGAACGAAGTTGCTATGGCCCATGTTAAAGAGGGTACTGCCTATGTTTCCCTCTAGTATTTTTATAGGATTCAGGTCTCACATATAGATCTTTAATAATCCATTTTGAAATTATTTTTGTATTTGGTGTAAGAAAGTAGATGGGTGTCATTCTTTTGCATGTTGCTGTCATTCTTTTGCATGTTTTCCCAACACCATTCATTGAAGAGACTGTCTTTTCCCTATTGGACATTCTTTCTTACTTTGACAAAGATTAATTGACCATATACTGTGGCTTCTATTCTGCTCTATTGATCTATGTCTATTTTTGTGCCAATAGCATACCGTTTTGCCAATAACATACTGAACAAAAGTTGGAATTGTGAGGTTGTGAATTGAAGTTGGAATTGTGAGGCTTCCAGCTTTGCTTTTCTTTTTCAAGGTTACCTTGGCTGCTTGGGGGCTTTTGTGGTTTTATACAAATTTTAGAGTTGTATGTTTTAGCTCTGTGAAAAATGCTGTTGATATTTTAATAGGGGTTGCATTAAATGTGTAGATTCCCTTGGGTAGTATAGACATTTTAACAATATTTGTTCTTGAATCCATGAGCATGGAATGTCTTTCCATTTATTTTAAACAAACCCTTCTTTAATGTTTATTCATTTTTGAGAGAGACAGCAAGAGTGAGCAAGCATGAGCGGGGGAGGGGCATAGAGAGAGATAGAGAATCCAAAGCAGGCTCCAGGCTCTGAGCCGCCAGCACAGAGCCCCATGCGGGGCTCGAACCCACGAACTGCATGATCATGACCTGATCCAAAGTCAGACACTCAACCGACTGAGCCACCCAGGCACCCTTCTTTCCATTTCTTTGTGTCCTTTTCAGTTTCTTTCACCAGTGTTTTATAGTTTTCACAGTACAGGTCTTTCACCTCTTTGGTTAGGTTTATTCCTAGGTGTCTTATTGGTTTTGGTGCAATAGTAAGTGAGATTGAGTCCTTAATTTTTTTTCTACTGCTTCTTTATTGGTGCATAGAAATGCAATATGTTGATTTTGTATCCTGCATCTTTACTGAATTCATGTATTGCTTCTAACAGTTAAATTTTTTTATTTATTATTTTTGAGAGAGTGAGCGGGGAAGGAGCAGAGAGAGGGAGAAAGGGAAAAAGAGAGGATCCAAAGTGGGCTCTGTGTTGACAGCAGAGAGCCCGATGCAGGGCTTGAACACATGAACCGTGAGATCATGACTAGGGCTGAAGCTGGACACACACTTAACCAACTGAGCTACCCAGGCGCCCGAATTCTAACCATTTTTTGGTGGAGTCTTTCAGGTTTTCTATATGGAAAACCATGTTGTCTGCAAATAGTGGAAGTTGACTCCTTCCTTGCTGATTTGGATGCCTGTTACTTCTTTTTGTTGTCTGGTTTCTGAGGCTAAGTCTTCTAGCACTACGTTAACTAACAGCAGTGAGAGTAGGCATTCCTGTTTGTTCCTGACCATAGAGGAAAAGCTCTCAAGTTTTCCTCCATTGAGGATTACACTAGCTGTGGGTTTTTCATTGGTGACCTTTATTTTGGGGAATACTCCCTCTAAACCTATTTGAGGGTTTTTGTTATGAATGGATGTTGTACTTTGTCAAATGCTTTTTCTGCATCTATTGAAATGATCATATGGTTTTTATCCTTTCTTTTATTAATGGGTGCATCATGTTTATAGATTAGTGAATACTGAACTATCATTGCTACCCAGGAATAAATCCCACCGGATTGTACCGAATGATATTTTAATATGTTGTTGGATTTGGTTTGCAAGTATTTTATTGAGAATATTTGCATCCATGTTCACCAAAGATATTGGCCTGTAGTTCTCTCCCTCTTTTCTTCTTTTTAAGATTTATTTATTTTTGAGAGAGAGGGAGAGAGCGAACAAGTGAGGTAGGGACAGAAAGATGGAGGGGCAGAAGATCCAAGGCGGGCTCGGCACTACAGCAGTGAGCTCAATGTGGGACTCGAAATCATGAGCCATGAGATCATGGCCTGAGCTGAAGTCAGATGCCCAGGTGCCCCCGTAGTTCTCTGTTTTAGTGGAGCATTTTTCTGGCTTTGGTATCAGGGTAATGCTGGCCTCATAGAGTCAATTTGGAAGTTTTCCTTCCTTTTCTATGTTTTGGGAATAGTTTGAGAATAGGTATTAACTCTTCTTTAAATGTTTGGTAGAAATATTTTATTAGGTTTTTAAACTAATAGACTTCACTTCTTAGGTCAGTTTTAGGTTTACAGAAGAATTGAGTGGAAGGTACCTAGAGTTCCCATACACTCCTTGTTAAGATCTCGGCAGTTTCTCCTGTTACTGACATCATGCACCTGTGTGTTACATTTGTTTCAGTTGATGAACCAGTATTATTATTACTTGCTAAATTCCACATTTTATGTTAGTGTTCACTCTCTGTGTCATATATAAGTTTTGAAAAATGTATAATGACATGCATCCATCACTACAGTAGCATACAGATAGCTTCATTGCCTCCATGTATTTGTCTTGTCTTCCTTACCCATCAGACTGCAGGCAGCCAATGATCTCATTACTGTTTCCACAGTTTTGCTTTTTCAGAATGTTACGTAGTTGGAATCATATAGTTTGTAGCCTTTTCAGACTGGCTTCAGTGACTAGTAATATGCATTTACTTTTCTTTTCATGTCATTCATGTCTTTGCTTGTTAGCTTCTTTTTTTCTTTTTTATCACTGAATAAGAGTCCATTGTATGGGTGTAACATAGTTTGTTTATTCATCCTTTGAAGGACATCTTGCTTGCTTCCAAATTTTGGCAACTAGGAACAAAGCTGCTATAAATATTCATGTGCAGGTTTTTGTGGATATACATTTTAGCTCATTTGTGTAAATACCAAGAAGTGCAATTGCTAGATCAGAGTTTTTTTAGTTTTGAAAGAAACTGTCAAACTGTCTTCAAAAGGCGCTGTGCATTTTACTTTTTCACCAGCAATGAATGCGAGTTCTTGATGCTCCACATTCTTTCCAGCATTTAGTGTTGTCAGGGTTTTGGATTTTAATGTATTCAAGATGTGTAATGGTATCTCATTGTTTTAATTAATTAATTAATTTTTATTTTTGAGAGACAGAGACAGTGCAAGCAGGGGAGGGTCAGAGAGAGAGGGAGACACAGAATCTGAAGCAGGCTCCAGGCTCTGAGCTAGGTGTTAGCACAGAGCCCGACATGGGCTCGAACGCATGAACCGTGAGATCATGACCTGAGCCAAAGCCAGACGCTTAACTGACTGAGCCACCCAGGTGCCCCTGTTTTAATTTCAATTCCCTAATGACCTATAATATTGGACAGTTTTTCCCTGTGCTTATTTTCCATTTATAGACTTTCTTTGATGAGGTGTCTATTTAGGTCTTTTGCTCATTTTTTAAATTCGGTTGTTTATGTCCTATTGTTGAGTTCTAAGAGTTCCTTATGTATTTGGGATACCAGTCATTTATCAGCTATGTCCTTTGCAATTCTTTTCTCCTAGTCTGTGGATAGTCTTTGATTCTCTTAACAGTGTCTTTCATAGAATGGAAAGTTTTAATTTCAGTAAAGTCTAATTTATCAGTGTTTACTTTCATGGTTTTTGCTTTTGGTATTCTATCTAAAATTCATTGCCAAACTCAAGGTCACCAATATTTTCCCCATTCATCTTCTAGGTGTTTTATAATTTTGTGTTTTACATTTAGATCTATGCTCCATTTTGAGTTAATTTTTGTGTAAGGCATATGATCTGTATCTAGATTGACCCGACCCACAGATCAGTCAACGCAGGTCCTGAAGGAGGGAGTGAAAATTGGGGGGCAGGGGGCACAGAGAATGGAGGCAAGACAACGTTTCTGATCAAGCCTCAGTTTATTGAGAAAACACAAGCATCTTATAAAGAGCAGAAAGCACAGGTCAGTTACTAAGAAACAGGGTCATATGAAGAGGCTAGGGTAAAAGAAAAAACAGAAGCTGCAGTTTTAGCACAGCGTCTGAGGAACCGATAAGAAAGTCCAGCCAAGCTGTCTCCGGAGTGATAACACTGTCCTGCCCTGCAGGTGGCTGATCTTAGGTCAGGGCACACATCTCTTCCCACAGCTCTTCTGGCAGCTCTCCACACTAGATTCGTGTGTGTGTATGTGTGTGTGTGTGTGTGTATGTGTGCACACGCATGCATGTGGATATTCAGTTGTTCAGGAGCACTTGTTGAAAACTGTTTCCCTTTAATTGCCTTTTGCTTTTTTTGTCAAAGATGAGTTGACTACATTTGTACAAATCTATTTCTGGGCTCACTTTCCTGTTCCATTGATCTATTGGTCTGTTCTTTTGCAAATACCACACCATCTTGATTATTGGAACTTTATAGTAAGTCTTGAAGTTGAATAGTGTCAATCCTCCAGTTTTGTTCTTCTCCTCAATATGGTGTTGGCTATTTGGGTCTTTTGCCCCTGTATATAAATTAACATCAGTTGGTGAATATTCACAAAATAATATGCTGGGATTTTGATTGGGATTGTGTTGAATGTATAGATCAGGTTGGGAACTGACATGTTGACAATACTGAGTGTTCCTATGCATGTACATGGACTGTCTTTTCAGTTATTTAGATATTCTGTAATCTCTTTTTCAGAGTTTTGCAGGCTTTCTCATATAGACCTAGTACATATTTTGTGAGATATATACCTCAGTATTTCATATTTTAGTGTTAATGTAAATGGTAATGTGTTCATATGTATAGTGTTTCAAACCCCAATTATTTATTAGTAATATGTGAGAAAACACTCAACTATTATATATTAATCTTGTAATCTGAAACCTTGCTATAATCACTACTTCTAAGTGTTTTTATTTTTTTCTTTGAGATTTTCTTTGTAGAGAATCATGTCATCTTCAGACAAAACCAGATGTTTAAAAATTTTTTTCTTCCTGGTATATATGGGTTTGAATTCTTTTTCATATCATATTGCACTAGCTAGGAACTTTAGTGTGATGTTGAATAGGAGTTGTTCTTGTTCTGAGTGGGAAACCATCTATAGCCTTACTATTGAGTATGAGGTTAGCTGTATGTTATTTATAGATCCTCTTTATCAACTTGAGGATGTTTCCCTCTATTTCTCATCTGTTGTGAGTTTTTATCTTGAATGGTGACCAGGTTTTGTCATTTGCTTTTTCTACTGATATTATCATAAAGACTTTTTTAGCTTGTTGTGGTGATGGATTATATTAATTGATTTTCAAATATTGAATCAACCTTGTATACCTAGAATAAATTCCACTTGGTCCTGTTGAATAATTCTTTTTATAGATCATTGCATTTGATTTCCTGATATTTTGGTGAAGATTTTTGTATTTATGTTCATGAGATATATTGCTCTGTAATGTTCCATTCCTGTAGAGTCTTTGTCTGGTTTGGGTATTAGGGTAATGCTGGTCTCATAGAATGAGTTAAGAAATATTCCCTCAGATATTTTATGGAATATATTATAGAGAATTGGTATAATTTGTTCCTTAAATATTTGGTATAATTCACTAGTGAACTAATGGCAAGTCTGGTGCTATTTTGAAATGTTATTACTAATTGATTAAGTTTCTTTAATAGATGTAGGCTTTAATCATCCTATCTATTTCTCCTTCTGTGAGTTTTGGTACATTATGTCTTTCAAGGAATTGGTCCATTATATCTAAATTATCAAATTTATGGGCATAGAGTTGTTCATGGTGTTCCTTTGTTATCCTTCTAATGTCCATGGAACCTATGATGATGATCTCTCTTTCTTTTCTGATCTTAGTAACTTGTGTCTTTTTTTCTGAGCCAGGCTAGAATCTAGAGTTTTATCAAGTTAATTGATCATTTCAAAGGCCAGCAACTGATTTCCTATTTATAATTTCTTTGATCTCTACTCTAATTTTTATTTACCTTCTTTGGATTTAATTTTCTCTCCCTTTTTTTGAAAGTTTCCTAAGACAAGCTTAGATTATTGATTTGGAATCTTTCTTCTTTTCTAATGTTTTTTTGCTGGTTTTGTTGCATCTCCCAAATCTTGATTAGTTATATTTCAATTTTTAATGCAAAATATTAAAAAAATTTTTTGAGACTTTGTCCTTGACCTGTATATTATTTAGAAGTGTTATTTAGGGGTGCCTGAATAGCTCAGTCAGTTAAGCATTCAATTTTAGCTCAGGTCTTGATTTCACGGTTTGTGAGTTCAAGCCCCACGGTTTGTAAGCTGTCAGCACAGAGCCTGGAGCCTGCTTTGGATTCTGTGTCTCCCTCTCTCTCTGCCCCTCCCCCATTCACACACTCGTGCACTCGCTCTCTCTCTCTCAAAACATGAATAAACATTAAAAAAAGTGTCATTTAATCACCAAGTATATTGGGAGTGCTCCAGCTCTCTCTTTCTGTTACTGATTTCTAGTTTAATTTCCCTGCCATCTGAGAACATACTTTTTATGATTTCTATTCTTTTTAATTTGTTAAGGTGTGTTTTTACACCCAGGATGTGATTGGTATGTCGCGGTGAATGTTCTTTGTTAGCTTGAGAAGAATGTGTATTGTGTTGTTGACTGAAGTATTCTGTAAATGCCAAATTAGGTTCGATTGATTGATGGTGCTGTTCAGTTCAACTGTATCTTACTGATATTTTGCCAGTCTGCAGGATCTACAGGACTTGTCAGTTACTGACAGAGGGGTGTCAAAATCTCCAGCTGAAATAGTGGATTCCTCTGTTTCTCTGTACAGTTGTATCAGTTTTTGTATCATGTATTTTATGCCCTATTGTTAGGCACATACACATTAAGGATTATTGTGTCTGCTGAGAGAATGGACCCCTTTATCACTGTATGATACTCCTTTTTATCCCTAACAGTTTTCTTTAGTATGAGGTCTGCTTTGTGTGAAATTTATGCAGCTACTCCAGCTTTCTTTTGATTTGTGTTAGCATGGTATATATCTCTCTATCCATTTACCTGTAATCTATCTCTGTCTTTATATTTGAAGTTGGCTTCTCATAGACAACATATACTTGTGTCCTATTTGTCATTCACTCTTACAGTCTCTGTTTTTTTTATTGGTGTATATAGACCATGGACATGACAATTATTATTGGTATACTTGGATATCAATATAGTTGGATAATATCTACTATATTTATTACTATTTCTACTCCTTGCCCATGTTCGTTTGTTCTTTCTTTGTGTCTTCCTGTCTTTCTTTCTCTTCTACTCTTTCTACCTTCTCTGGTTTTAAGTGAGCATGTTATGTGATTGCAGTTTTTCTCCTCTCTTAGCAGACCAGGTGAACTATTTTTACTTTTGTAAGTAGCTGCCCTTGAGTTTGCAGTCACACTGATCAGTAATCAGAGTCTACTGTCACATAGCTATATTCCACTTCTTGTCAGAGAGTGTTTCCAATCTCTCCCTTCTGTCCTCTACAACTGTGCTGGCGTTCATTTCAATTATTCATAAGCTATAATCACTATATATATTGCTGCTACTGTGATTTGAGCAAACTATTATATGTTATATCAGTTAGAAAAATAAAATATTATATCACCACATAATCTTTTTCAAATGCTCGTTCTTTTTTTATGTAGGTCTGAATTTATAACTTGTATCATTTTCCTCCTTTCTGAAGAACTTCTTTTAACATTTCTTGCAAGGCAGGTCTACTGGAGACAAATTTCCTCAATTTTTATTTATCAGAGAAAGTTTTTATTTCCTCCCCTCACCTTTGAGGGTTAATTTGCCTGAATATACAATTCTAGGTTGGTGGGGGTTGGTTTTTTTTTAATAATTTAGGTATTTCATTCCATTGTCTTCTTGCTTACGTGGTTTCTGGGGAGTAGTCCAATATACTTTTTATCCTTTCTTCTTTATAGGTAAGGTGTTTTTCTTTAAATCTGATTTCCTTAAAGATTTTCTGTTTGTCTTTTATTTTCTGCACTTTGAATATGATATGCATAGGTATAGATTTTTTGTTGTTGTTATTTTATCCTGCTTGATGTGCTCCTAGCTTCCTGGATCTGTGGTTTGGTGCTAGCATTTTGGAAAACTGTCTGTCATTATTCCTTCAAATATTTCTTCTCCTTTCTTGCTTTTGTCACCTTTGGTAATTGTCCCACATTTCTTAAATCTTCTCCTCTTTTTCATTCTTTGTTCTCTTTGCAGTTTTGTTTGGGAAGTTTCTGTTGGCAGTTCTTTAAGCTCACCAATTCTTTTCTTGGTTGTGACCAGTCTATTCTTAATGAGCCCATCAAAGGCATTTGTTATTTCTATTACAGTGTTTTTGATTTCTAGCACTTGATTCTTTCTTAGAGTTTCTATCTCTGCTTATATTGGCCATCTGTTTCTGCATGTAGTCCACTTTTCCCATTAGACCCTTTAACATTTAACATATCAATCATACTTATTTTAAAATCCCAATCTCATAATTCCAAGATCATTGCCATATTCAAGTCTGGTTCGGAGTTTGCTTAGGCTTCTGAAACTGTGTCTTTTCATGTGCTTTCTAATTTTTGGTTGAATACTAGACATGATATTGTAGAAGGAATTGAGGGAATAGGCTTGTAGTGAGAGAGATTATGTGTATCTTGGTAGGAGTTAATCTGTGTTTAACGCTTTGTGTTACTATGTGTGTCAGAGGCTAAAATGCCCTCTAGTGTCCTGCTTTATGTCTCCCCTGTTATCTTGGGGCTTCCCTTGAGAATTCTTCTTAACTGTAGTCTGAGATGTGTAGTTATTTTACTGTATTCCTTTGTTATTTATGGACACCCTTTTGAGGTGGTGGTTAGCTGTGGGAGCAGAGAGGCATTTATAATCCTATGGGTACGTCTCCATCTTTTAGTGAGTCTGTGCCCCTCATTTTTGACCTTCACAAGTGCTTCTCAGTCATCCTCTCATCTTTTTTTTTTTAAGTTGATGTATTTTGAGAGAGTCGGAGTGTGCACGAGCATGCTTGGGGGGAAGGGCAAAGAGAGAGAGGGGGAGAGAATCCCAAACACTGTCAGCATGGAGCCTGATGTGGGCCTTCAACTCAAGAACCATGAGATCATGACCTGAGTTGAAATCAAGAGTTAGATGCTTAACCAACTGAGCCCCCCAGGCGTCCCTACCCTCTCATCTTCTGTGAGGTGGGAAGGATGGAGTCAGCTGGAGTTGGGTATTTCCCTTCCCTCCTGGTCAGTTAGGTTCTGAAGACCCCCACCTGTTTAGGTTTTGATAAAATAGTTTCTCTTGAGGCAGGCCTTTCAAAGAACAGAATGCTTTGGGCATATTTCAAAATGGCTATTTTTCCTCTCCTACCAGAGGAAGCTTGATGGGATTTGTCTCTAGCCTTTGTTAGAGTCCTGGTAATGTCCTAAAGATAAAATTCACAAAACCTGGTAGGGTCCTAAAGATAAAACTCACACCACTGCAGGAATCCCCCTCTAGACTGGGTCCTTCTGGCATTTTTAACTCTGAAACTTGTCCACCCCGAGCTTCCAGCATTTCACCAGTCGCACTTGACATTTCCCTTTCTTGGCTCTTGTTCCTCTGGAAGTTTCTGCTGAGGTAGGTTGTGATTCTCAGCAAAACATGTCTATCTCTCAGATTTTGTGGATGAAAGTGACCTCAGTTCTCTGATGGATTTAAGAAGAGTGGTTGATTTCTAGGTTTGTTCAGCTTTTTTCTTGTCTGTAAAGATGAGAATGATGTCTTCTGAGCTCATTATATGCCAGACCAGAAATTGGAAGTCTGCAATGTTTTTAATTATAGCTTTCAATTTCAGATTTGGTGTTTGGGTTTTTTCCTGAATAAAATAACTGAAATAGAATTTGCATATATTGCTTAGTAGTTTTTTTTTATTACACTGGTAATGAAGATTCAGATAAATATTGTACCATCAGTTTATTGATTTTTTTACTTTTTTCAGAGAGAGAAACACCACTCAATAGCTATTCGAATTGTTATTTATCTGTAATCATTTGTGTTATTGAGAGAAGCACTCTTAAAGAACTCTCTGCCAAACTATGTCACTCATAATTTCCCTCCATCTGGCTACCAGTTTATGGATAACTAGTCCAACTTTCCATGCCTTTTGACCTCAGAGTCCTGTTATCTACTTAATCCCCTGTCAGGTTCAAAAAGTTACCGGCATGTATTTGAGCATTCAAATTGTCAAAATTGTCAAAAAATTGTCAGAAATCACACATTTCTGTGATTTAGCCATTAGCAGACCCGCTACTGTATTCCCCAGCCTTTTCTGTTTGTTAGCTAATGTTTGAGTTGCTTTATTTCTCTAAATATAATTATAATAATTCAGAAAATGGATAGAGGGCATACGTTTTCCATGCTTTATATCATGCTGGATCATCTAGTAAACAGCAGTTAACAGCGCTTAAAACTGCTTAATGCATATGGTATTTGTTTCTGCTTTCTACAGGAGGAACTCTCTGGAATGAAAAATAGGGTACAAGTAGTTGTGCTTGAAAATGAAAGGCTCCAACAAGAGCTGAAATCTCAAAGACAAGAGGAAGCAATGAGGGAACAAACACTTCTGGATGCATCTGTAAGCATTTTTTTTAAGCCATAAATTATATTTTAGTTTGAATGTCCCTTCCTACCCTCCCCTTTCCTCAGCCTTCTGAACTGCTGAAATCCTCCACTTAAAATTTGGCACAGGTATTATGCTCTTACTCACTTGGGACCTCAAAAATTAAGATTCACTGTGCTGGAATGAATCCTCAAATAAAATGACATAGCGATGCCTAATGTCCACACCAGTTTCCTCTCTGAGTGCACCATGTATGTTTTTTCCATATGGAAAGAACAGGTCTGAAGCAGGAAGTGCATTACATAGGAAGGACTCTGCTAAATCCAGAAACTGTATTACTGTAGCTTGGATTTCTGTTGCATTTCTCTAAATTTTCCTTGTGCTCTGAATTCTGGTAAGACCGATGGGCGCCATGGTGGAACAGAAAGAACACTGGCCCGAAGGTCCAGAATCAACATGTTCGCTTCCCATTTTCCCAAACAAGCTGGGTGTTTGGCGAGTGATATTCTAGGGTATTCCAACACGGCTTACTCACTGTCCTCTATCTAGTGGCAGCTTGAGAAGATTCACCTGATTAGTTCTTAATCTCTCATGTGACTAACAATCACTTGAGACACTTGTTGGCAGTGCAGATTCCTGAGCTCCATCCCCTGAGAGTCCCATCCAGTCAGTCCGGTTGAGACCTTGAGTCAAAAATAGAATTTTTAACAAGTTGCCTAAGTGACTCTGGTACCAATGCACCACATTTTGAACAACAGTGGACTTGATAATTCTAGGACACAAAGTTCTGGTGATGATTTCTAGCAGTGTTTAAACTTAATATCTCCTTATGACTTTTCAGAGCTACTGTTCCCTTAAAAGTTTTACTGACTCTTTTGCTATCGGACACAGTTACTCACAGCTTGTTCTGCTTTTTAAGACAGTCCAGGCTCCATGGGGAAATTTTAATACCTGACCGCTGCAGCTCTACTTTACAGTGGATTTTGGTGGTTTTGACTTAGTCACCATTAGTAAATCAATTCTGTTAAGAAAAAAATATGTGTCTTAATGTTTTACCTAGGTGCCCTTTAATATTTGATTTTTAAGTTTTTTAAGTTTTCCTGACCTGCTGTTTCATGTGTAATCCTTGAGGTCTGTGTTAGACTTGGCTATTTGGAGGCAGCCAATCGTGTTAAATCTTAATGACAAAGTGAGTCGATCAGTGTATCAGGTTATTTCTCTGCAGCACATGTCAGTTTGTGCTAAGCTGTTTGCCCTTCCCTGGAAGGGCTTTTCTGAATATTTATATTATTACATTATATTATTTATTATCAATATTAATAGTTAAAAGTTCCATTTTAATTGCTTATTCAGTGTCAATTTTCAGATGATAGAGCTGTATAAAAGTACTTAGAAGTAATTCATTTTAAAAAATTAATGTATTCTGTTGGTTTTCTTCCAAATATGCAGTCACTTAGCAAACAGTGACTCGATTCTTCATAGTCTTCAGTGTTTATACAATGGCAAAAAAAAGTGGAAAAAGGGGGAAGTGAAGTGAGAAAGGAAATCAGGCAGACAAGTGAACCAGAAGGCAAGAGAACTGAGTAACACAAAGGGGAAGGAAACAGTGGTAAAAATGCAACATGCTTTCTATACGAACAAAGGAAACTAGCTGTGATTATGGAACAAGCACAGTTGTAGAGAGTTATTTTTTAAACATTCACACGAACTAAAATATAACGCACAGAATCGGGATTATTACTGCAGATACGTCAGGAGACCTTGATGTCGATTTCAGTGTTAGTTGTCTGTCTTATTTGTAGATATAGAATTACTACCCATACTGTTTTTTTTTTAAGAGTCAGAAAGAGAGGGCTCAAGCTGGGGAGAGGGGGAAGGGGGAGACAGAGAGGGGAAGAGAGAGAGAGAGATGGAGAGAGTCCAAAGTAAGCTCCACACCCAGCACGGAGCTTGATGTAGGGGCGCAATCCCACAACCCTGGGATCATGATCTGAGCCAAAATCAAGAGTCAGATTTTCCACCAACTGGAACACCCAGGCGCCCCTTCTCCTCCTGCGTTTTGCTTGCATAGGTGAACTGAGGTGTTTCAGCAACACCTGCTTGGTGCTGTAATTCAGAGGGGTTTTTAAATTTAAATTCAAGGTAGTTAACACATAGTGTAGTATTGGCTTCAGGAGTAGAATTTAGTGATTCATCTCTTACATACCACACCCAGTGCTCATCCCACCAGGTGCCTTCCTTACTGCCTGTCACCCATTTATTCCATCCCGCCACCTGCCTCCCCTCCAGCAACCCTCACTTTGTTCTCTGTATTTAAGAGTTTCTTATGGTGGGGACGCCTGGATGCTTAGTCAGTTAAGTGTCTGACTCTTGGTTTCAGCTCAGGTCATGAACTCACGGTTTGTGGGATCAGCCCTGCATTGGGCCCATGCCGACACCACTCAGCTACTTGGGATTCTCTTTCTTCTGCTCTCTCTGTGCCCCTCCTCCACTCATGCTCACTCACACACTCTCTCTCAAAATAAATAAACATTAAAAAAAAGTTTCTTATGGCTTGCCTTCCGCTCTGGTTTTATCTTATTTTACATTATTATGTACATCTGTTGTGTTTCTTAAATTCCATAAATGAGTGAAATCATATGATAAGTCTAACTGACTTATTTCTCTTAGCATAATACACTCTAGATCCATCCACATTGTTGCAAATAGCAAGAGTTCATTTTTTTGATTGCCAAGTAATAGTCCATTATATATATCATAACACATCTTAATCCATTCATGAGTCAATGGGCATTTGGACTCTTTCAATAATTTGGCTATTGTTGATAGTGCTGCTATAAGCATTGAGTTGCATGTGCCCCTTCAAATAAGCATTTTTGTATTCTTTGGATAGATACAAAGTAGTGTAATTGCTGGGTTGTAGAGTAGTTCTATTTTTAATTAAAATTTTTTTAATGTTTTTTATTTATTTTTGAGAGACAGAGACAGCGTGAGCAGGGGACGGTCAGGGAGAGAGGAAGATACAGAATCTGAAGCAGGCTCCAGGCTCTGAGCTGTCAGCACAGAGCCTGACGTGGGGCTGGAACCTACGAACCATCAGATCATGACCTGAGCTGAAGGCAGACACTTAACTGACTGAGCCACCCAGGCACCCCTATTTTTAATTTTTTAGGAAACTCTGCACCGTTTTCCAGAGTGGCTGCACAGTTTGCATTCCCACCAGCAGTGCAAAACGTTTGTCCTCGGCAACTTCTGTTGTTACCTGAGTTGTTAGTGTTCACCACTCTGACCGGTGTGAGGTGCTATGTCACTGTGGTTTTGAGCTGTATTTTCCTGATGATGAGTGATGTTGAGCATCTTTTCATGTGTTGGTTGGCTATCTGCATGTCTTCTTTGGAGAAGTGTCTATTCATGTCTTTTGCCCATTTCTTCACTGGATTATTTGGGTTTTTTGGGGTTTTGAATTTGGTAAGTTCTTTATAGATTTTGGATACTAACCTTTTATTTGATACGTAATTTGCAAATCAGTTCTTCCATTTCACAACTGTCTTTTAGTTTTGTTGATTGTTTCCTTTGCTCTACAGAACCTTTTTATCTTGATGAAGTCCTAATAGTTCATTTTTGTTTTTGTTTCCCTTGCCTCTGGAGAAGTGTCTATTAAGAAGTTGCTGCGGCTGAGGTCAAAGAAGTATCTGCCTGTTTTCTCCTCTAGGAGTTTGATGGCTTCTTGTCTTACATTTAGGTCTTTCATCCAGTTTCAATTTATTTTTGCATATGGTATAAGAAAGTGGTCTAGTTTTCATCCGCTTGTAACTGTCCAGTTTTCTCATTTGCTGAAGAGGCTGTCTTTTTTCCATTGGATACTCTTTCCTGCTTTGTCTAAGATTAGTTGGCCCTACATCTGTGGGTCCATTTCTGGGTTCTCTATTCTGTTCCATTGGTCTATGAGTCTGTTTTTGTGCCAGTACCATACTGTGTTGATGATTCCAGCTTTGTAATACAGCTTGAAGTCTAGAATTGTGATGCCTCCAAACTTGGTTTTCTTTTTCAGGATTACTTTGGCTATTTGGGGTCTTTTCTGATTCCATACAAATTTTAGAATTGTTTGTTCTAGCTCTGTGAAGAATGATTTTATTATTTGGCTATGGATTGCATTGAATATGTAGAATGCTTTGGCTAATACAGACATTTTTGTTCTTCTAATCCATAAGCATGGAATGTGTTTTCCATGTCTTTGTGTCTTCACTTTCTTTCATGTGCATTCTATAGTTTCAGCATACAGACATTTCACCTCTTTAGTTAGGTTTATTCCGAGGTATCTTGTGGGTTTTGGTGTAATTGTAAATAAGATCAATTCCTTGGTTTCTCTTCCTGCTGCTTCATTATTGGTGTATAGAAATTCAACAGATTTCTGTAAGTTGATTTTATATCCTGAGACTGTGCTGAATTCATGTATCAGTTCTAGCAGATCTTTGGTGTAGACTTTCAGGTTTTCCATGTAAGTATCATCTGCGAAAAGTGAAAATTTGACTACTTCCTTGCCAATTTGAGTGCCTTTTATTTTTGTTGTTGTTGTTGTTGTTGTTGTTATCTGATTGCTGAGGCTAGGACTTCTAGTACTATGCTGAACAACAGTGGTGAGACGGGACATCCTTGTTTTGTTCCTGACCTCAGGGGGAAATCTCTCAGTTTTTCCCCATTGAGGATGGTATTAGCTGTGGGTCTTTTATGGTGTTGAGGTATGTTCCTTCCATCCCTACTTTTTTGAGGGTTTTTATCAAGAAAGGATGCTGTATTTTATCAAATGGTTTTTCTGCATCTATTGAGAGGATTATGTGGTTCTTATCCTTTCTTTTATTATTTATTTTTTAAAATGTTTGTTTATCTATTTTTGAGAGAGACAGAATGAGTGAGTGCATAAGCTGGGGGGAGGCAGAGAGAGAGAGAGAGAGAGAGAGAGAGAGAGAGAGAGAGAGAGAGAGAGAGACACAGAATCTGAAGCAGGCTCCAGTCTCCAAGCTGTCAGCACAGAGCCTGATGCAAGGCTTGACCCCACGAGCTGTGAGATCATGACCTGAACTGAAGTTGGACACTTAAACAACTGAGTCACCCAGGCGCCCCTTTGTCCTTTCTTTTATAATGTGGTGTATCAGGTTGATTGATTTGTGGATATTGAACCAGTCCTGCAGTCCAGGAATTTATCCATTTCTTCCAGATTGCCCAATTTGTTGGCATATAATTGCTCATAATATTCTCTTATTACTGTTTGTATTTCTGCAGTGTTAAATGTGATCTCTCTTCTCTCATTTGTGATTTTATTTATTTTTGTCTTTTTCTTTTTGATAAGTCTGACTAGAGGGTTATCAAGTTTGTTAATTCTTTCAAAGAATCAAATCCTAGTTTTGTTGATCCGTTCTATGTTTGATTTCTGCTCTAATCTTTCTTATTTCTCTTCTAATGCTGGTTTTGGGGTTTAGTTGCTATTGTTTTTTCCAGCTCCTTTAGGTGTAAGGTTAGGTTCTATATTTGAGACATTTCTTTCTTCTTTAGGAAGTCCTGGATTACTATATATTTTCCTCTTATGCCTTTGCTGCATCTCAAAGGATTTGGACTGTAGTATTTTAATTTTCATTGGCTTCCATGTACTTTTTAATTTTCTCTTTAATTTCTTGGTTAATCTATTCATTCTTTAGTAGAATGATCTTTAATCTTCAAGTGTTTGTGGTCTCTCCGCATTTTTTCTTGTGGTTGATTTAAAATTTCATAGCATTGTGGTCTGAAAATATGCCTGGTATGATCTCGATCTTTGTGTACTTGCTGAGGACTGATTTCTTACCCAGTATGTGATCTGTTCTGGAGAATGTTCCATGTGCACTTGAGAAGACTGTGTATTCCACTACTTTAGGAGGAAATGTTCTGAATATTTCTGTTAAGTACATCCAGTCCAGTGTGTCATTCAAAGCCATTGTTTCCTTGTTGATTTTTTGTTTAGATGATCTGTCCATTGCTGTATGTGGAGTGTTAAAAGTCCCCTAGTATCACTGTATTATTATTAACGAATTTCTTTATGTTTGTGACGAATTGATTTATATTTTTGGGCTGTTCCAAGTTGCGGGCATGAATATTTACAATTACTAGATCTTCATGGTCGATAGACCCCTTAATTATTATTATATAATATCTTTCTTCATCTCTTGTTATAGTCTTTGTTTTAAAATTTAGTTTAATCTGATAAGTATGGCTACTCTGGCTTTGTTTTGATATCATTAACATGATAGATGGTTCTCAGTCCCCTCACTTTCAATCTGCAATTGTTTTTAGGTCTATAATGAGTCTCTTGTAGGGGGCATGTAGATGGATCTTGTTTTTGTTTTTTTTATTATCCATTCTGATACCCTGTATCTTTTAATTGGAGCATTTAGTCTATTTATATTCAGAGTGATTTTTGAAAGATATGAATATAGTGCCATTGTGTTACCTGTAGAGTTGGTGTTTCTGGTGACATTCTCTGATCCTTCATAGTCTTTGTTGATTTGATCTTCTCTCTCTTTTTTTTTTTTTTTTTTCCCCCTCCACTCAGATAGTTCCCCTCAAAGTTTCTTGCAGGGCTGGTTTAGTGGTCATGAACTCCTTTAGTTTTTGTTTGTCTGAGAAATGCTTTATCTCCCTTTCTATTCTGAATGACAGCCTTGCTGGATAAAGAACTCGTGGCTAAATAATTTTCCCATTCAGCACAATGAATATATCCTCCCACTCCTTTCTGGCCTGCCAAGTTTCTGTGGATAGGTCTGCTCTAACCTCATCTGTCTTCCTTTGAAGGTTAAGGACTTTTTTCCCCTTGCTGCTTTCATGATTATCTCCTTGTCTGTGTATTTTGTGAATTTGATTATGATATGCGTTGGTTGCCTTTTATTATATTTCATGGGAGTTCTTGTGTTCCTGGATTTTTGTGTCTTTATCCTTACCGGATAGCAAAGTTTTAAGCTATAATTTGTTCATCTAAATCTTCTTTCCCTTTTTCTCTCTCTTCATCCTCTGGGATGCCTATGATGTGAATGTTATTCCTCTTTAATAAGTAGCTGATTTTTCTAAGTCTTGTATTGTGATCTTTCGTCTGTTTCTTTCTTTCTTCCAGCTTCATTATTTTCCATAATTTCATCTTCTGTGTCACTGATTCACTTTTCTGCTTCATCCAAACTCACCACATGGCAGCTATTTGAGATCCCATCTTAGTTATAGCATTTTGGATTTCAACCTGACTACTAACTTTTGTTCTTTTATCCTTGCAGAAAGGGATTTTTCTGGTGTCTTCTATGCTTTTTTCAACCCCATAATCATGGTTTTAAATTCTAGTTCAGACATCTTACTTATATCTGTCTTGATTAAATCCTTGGCCATCAGATATTCCTGTTCTTTCTTTTGGGGTGAAGACCTCCATCTTGTCATTTTGGAGGAAGAAAAAAATAATAAGATAAAAATTAAAATTAAAAAACTAAAGTAAAACAAAAAATCAAATAAAATAAGCCATATTCTTGGTATGTTTCAGTGTGCTTCTTTTTTTTTTTAATGTTTATTTATTTTGAGAGACAGAGAGACAGAGTGTGAGCAGGGAAAGGGCAGAGAGAGGAGACACATTGTAGGAAAGTGGATGGACCTTGAGGGTGTCATGCTAAGCGAAATAAGTCAGGCAGAGAAGGATAGATACCATATGTTTGCATTCATAGGTCTAACAAGAGAGACCTGCAGAGGACCATGGGGAGAGGAAGGGGGAAAGAGAGCGGGGAAGAGTAAGGGACACAGATCAAGGGAGACTACTGAATACTGGAGACAAACTGAAGG
>NC_043702.1:111533771-111535088 GCF_006229205.1 Suricata suricatta
GAAGGATAGATACCATATGTTTGCATTCATAGGTCTAACAAGAGAGACCTGCAGAGGACCATGGGGAGAGGAAGGGGGAAAGAGAGCGGGGAAGAGTAAGGGACACAGATCAAGGGAGACTACTGAATACTGGAGACAAACTGAAGGGGGAGGGGGAGGGAGGGAGGGGGTGATGGTCATGTGGGGAGAAGCACTGGGTGTTATATGGAAACTAATTTGACAATAAACTATTATTAAAAAAAAAAAAAAGAGACACAGACTCCAAAGCAGGCTTCAGGCTCTCAGCACAGAGCCCAAAGTGGGGCTCGAACTCATGAACCACAAGATCATGACCTGAGCCAAAGTCAGACGCTTAACCAACTGAGCCACCCAGGCGCTCCCAGTGTGCTTCTTAAGAAAAGAGAAACTATCTTTTCCCATTACGTTGGTTGCCTATTAGTTTTCTTGATTGTTTCTTTTGCAGTGCAGAAACATTTTATTTTGATGAGATCCCAATAGTTCATTTTTGCTCTTGATTCCCTTGCCTTTAGGGATGTGTCTATTAGGAAATTGCAGTGATTGAGGTCAAGGAGGCTATTTCCTGCTTTCTCCTCTAGGGTTTTGATGGTTTCCTGCCTCACATTCAGGTCCTTCATCCATTTTGAGTTGATTTTTGTGTGTGGTGTAAGGAAGTGGTGTAGGTTCATTCTTCTGCATGTTGCTGTCCAGTTCTCCCAGCACAACCTGCTAAAGAGGCAGTCCTTTTTCCATTGGATGCTCTTCCCTGCTTTGTCAAGGATTAATTGGCCATACATTTGTGGGCCCAGTTCTGGGTTCTCAATTCTATTACATTGGTCTGTGTGTCTGTTTTTGTGCCAATTCCATAATGTCTTGATGATGACAGGTTTGTAATAGAGGCTAAAGTCTGGGATTGTGATGCCTCCCGTTTTGGTTTTCTTCTTCGATGTTACTTTGGCTATTCAGAGTCTTTTGTGGTTCCATACGATTTTTAGGATAGTTTGTTCTAGCTTTGCAAAGAATGCCAGCGCACTTTTTTTTTCTCGAGTTAGTTTTTTTTTTTAATTAAAAAAAATTTTTTTTCCATAATATTTTATTGTCAAATTGTTTTCCATACAACACCCAGTGCTCTTCCTTAAGTGCCCTCCACCATCACCACCACCTCTTTTCCCCCCTCCCCCTTCCCCCTCAACCCTCAGGTCATTCTCAGCATTCAATAGTCTCTCAACTTTTGCATCCCTCTCTCTCCCCAACTCTCTCTCCCTCCTCTGCTCCCCCTGGTTCTCCATTAGGTCTCTCCTGTTTTCCTGCTAGACCTAT
>NC_043702.1:111535188-111546858 GCF_006229205.1 Suricata suricatta
AGGTTTATTCCTAGGTATTTTGTGGTTTTTCATGCAGTTGTGAATGGGATCAGTTTCTTGATTTCTCTTTCTGTTGCTTCATTATTAGTGTATAAAAATGCAACCAAATTTTGTATGTTGATTTTGACATCCAGATGGCCAACAGACACATGAAACGATGTTCAGCGTCACTCATCATCAGGGAAACACAAATCAAAACCACACTGAGATACCACATCATGCCGGTCAGAGTGGCTAAAATGAACAAATCAGGAGACTATAGATGCTGGCGAGGATGTGGAGAAATGGGCACCCTCCTGCACTGCTGGTGGGAATGTAAACTGGTGCAGCCACTATGGAAAACAGTATGGAGGTTCCTCAAAAAATTAACAATAGAACTCCCCTATGACCTAGCAATAGCACTGCTAGGGATTTGCCCAAGGGATACAGAAGTGCTGATGCATATGAGCACATGTACCCAAGTGTTCATAGCAGCACTTTCAACAATAGCCAAATCATGGAAAGAGCCTAAATGTCCATCAACTGATGAATGGATCAAGAAAATGTGGTTTATATATACAATGGAATACTAAATGGCAATGAGAAAGAATGAAATCTGGCCATTTGTAGCAAGGTGGATGGACCTCGAGCGTGTCATGCTAAGTGAAATAAGTCAGGCTGAAGTTGGATTATTAATAACCAACTGAGCCATGCAGGCACCCCTGTGCTCCACTGTTTATAAAAAACTGTTGGTGTTGAAATCCTTTCCTTTTTCCCTGTCTGTGGTTTTGGGGAGCAGATTTCTTGTCCAGTCCCCTGCAAGTGTTTTCACTCTCTCTCTTTAGCTACTTTCATGGGGAATGCTTTTCTCACATGATTCCAACACACTCCACTGTCTTCCCCTTTCACTCTCTGTCCTCTATCTGGGAAAATGGCTCCCTAGCCTCCTTGGTACCATGACTTTTCTCTCCCCCATTTCACCTCTCCACACCATATACCTGCCTAGATCTTTTGCTAAAATTATGCAGATTGCCATGGTAATCCTCAGATTCATTTCCTAGGTGTTCAAAATGGTTTGATGTTGACCTAGCCCAATTTTCCTGGGGTAAGACAAGGTCAAGGTCTCTATACTACTGTCATCTTCACTCTTTGTATTCAGAGTTTTAACGTAAAATGAATCTTTTTAGACTATCTCAAATATAAACACATAAAGAGAAATTATCCTTTTTTTCTGAATGCTTTTTACCGAGTCTATTACCATATTGATAGTAGATCTTGCCAAAGCTATTGGCAGGTTTGAGTATAGATTTTCAGTAGTCTTAATACCTTCTTCTGAAGAATAATTAAAAGCTGGTAATGATTAGTATTTATTGATGACTACATCCACTTTCAGATGAGTAAATTAGGGTACATAGCAGTTAAGTAAATAAAGCAACCCTACTTTTTTCACACAGCTAAAAAATGGCAAAGTGAGGATTCAGACATGGGACTGTGTGACTCCCTAGATCCATATACCTAGTCTAGTGTTACACTGTAGAACTTTCTGCATAAGTTTGGAGTAGCTTGTCAACATTGAACCAAATCATCTTGTTTGCAATGGCATAGAAGATTCTCCCCAGAAGAGAAGAATGTCCTCTTTATTGTTCCCTAATTTTAGCCTTGAACTTGGATGGTAGCCTACATGATTTTTAGCTTCTAGCCAATTTTATGACCTAGTAGTTGAAGAAACAAGCAGTTTATATTTTAAAACCTAAAACTGTTTGAGGGATATTTCATTTCTCTATTTTTCATCATTTTCCTATGAAATTTCTTTTCATGGGGAGCTTTTCTCAAGAGTTACAAAATTATAATAATATTAAAATGTGCTATTTATTAGAAATGTTGGCATGTATACTCAGTCAAAGATATAGGAGATTTTTTTTTTAAAGCAGAACGTTTCTAAGCCATTTCTTTCCCTGTCTACTTTCATTCTCACCACGACCACCCCTCCCCTCAATTAAGAAATCATAGGTTTTCAATGATCTTCAGGAATGTAAATGTAACTAGATTTTTAAAACTTTGGTCAAATACCATTCAGGTTTCTAAATGTTACCTGTGAAAGGACAAAGTGTCAACCAGACTAGCACTTCTTTCCAAAGAATGATGGTATTTTATATCATAAGCCAGCAATCTTTGGCCTATGTGCTTTCTCCAATTTCTCCACCAGAAATTAGATAGTTCTGGAAGGCAGCTTTGAATGCACTCGGATATTGAAAGATCTGTCCTTACCTACTGAATCACGTTCAGACTTGTTATATACCATGCGTTCTAGGCCCATTTTTGCCTCTGAGGCGTGACCATGTGACATCCCTTGTTCTGTGCTTCGGTCTCGGTCATCTCAGATGGCCTCAATCTCTCGGAGGCGCCATACTTCCCCATACGCATGTGACTTTCCCCCATGATCTTTTCTCCTGGCATGCTCTTCCTATCTAGCTCCCTTTTTCTCATCCAGGATGTCATGCCAGTGTCAACACTTCTCCAGAAAACCTTTCTTGAACCTCCTCTATTTTGGTGTAGTCTCCGTGCACACCTCTGGCCTAGCATATACTGTACTAAACGGAAACGATGTGCTTAGGGGTTTGTCTTGAGGACAAGATTGGTTTTGCTCATTTCTACCCTCCAAGCTCTTAGCACACTGCCTGAACATAGGAGGTATCATACACAGAGATGTTTGCAGTAAGCTGAACTTCAGAAGAATGCAGACCAGGCTCTTGGAATACTACCTCTTTCGGAGCACCTGGGTGGCTCAGTCGGTTAAGTGTCTGACTTCAGCTCAGGTCATGATTTCGCGGTTCGTGAGTTTGAGCCCTGTGTGGAGTTCTGTGCTGACAGCTCAGAGCCCGGAGCCTGCTTCAGACTTTGTGTCCCCCGCTCATGCTCTGTTTCTCTCTCTCTCACAAAAATAATCATTAAAAAAATAAAAAAAAGGAATACTACCTCTGTCTAGCATGATATGACACTGGAGTATAGTTCTAGGTTTGGGACCTGTCCTCTCTTATGAGTGTTCCTTTGGCCCATAGCAAGAGCTCCGTAATTATTTGTTGAATTAAATTTGTATTTCAGTCCTTGTGGTACATGTAAATTATCCAGATCTTTGGGCTGCACACTTCATCAAATGTTGAGAGGGTCCCAGAGGTGCAAACACAGGGGTGGCCCCAAATTCAGTCCCTAGACATGTTTTGTTTGTTTGGCAAACTGTGAACCAGTATTTAACAACGTTTCAGCTGAAAAGCCAGATACCTGGTTTAATCTCACAAAAACTGAGAAGATTGTCTTTGTAACGTGACTTCGCATTCACATATGGCAGCAGTTGCCTGCACCTGAGCAGTGGCTGCCTGTGCTGGATGGTGTGTGGCGGTCCCTCCTACTCCTTGGCGGGTCCCTGGGATGTTCGTTCTGTTCGTCTCCATGCATGACTTTTCTTATTGAAGATAAATATTTTTCTGGAAGGGCAGAAGAGCATCGTCGTTGAGGGCCTGGACTGGGGAACTAGATTGCCAGGGGTCAGATCCTAGCTCTGCCGCTTACTTCCTGCCCTTGTGACTCATATGTGTTAGTCAGTGTCACAGAGTTTCCTTCTCTGTGATAAGGAGATAACAATGAAACTTCTCTCCGAGGGTGGTTATAGTGATTAAATGAGTTGATGTACGTGAAGCACCTAGTCTGGTACATAGTAAACACCATATGTATTGGCATTATTATTAGTCATGGCCTCAGGAAATGTAGAAAATGAAACCGAGAGAGAGCTCTGTGTTTCAAGAATATGTCTTCAGATGCGCCTGGGTGGCTCAGTTGGTTAAGCCTCTGACTTTGGCTCAGGTCACGGTCTCACAGTTTTTGAATTTGAGCCTCACATGTGGCTCTCTGCTATCAGTACAGATCCTCTGTCCCCGCCCCTTTCTGCCCCTCCCCCACGCTCGCTAGGGCGCGCTCGCGCACATGCTCGTGCGCGCGCGCGCGCTCTCTCTCTCTTTCTCTCTCTCTCTCTCACTCTCAAAAATAAGTAAACATAAAAAAGAGAAAATATGTCTTTGGAGAAGAGAGACATTCATCTGTTGAAGCACTGGCATCTAGCCCTCCTTGCTCATGTTATGTTATTGCCTGTGCCTATAGGAATTTGACCTTGGACCACCTGTAGATTATGACCCTCATACTGCAACACTTTAAATTCATTCTTGATTTGCAATTTAGAAGTATATGCTTTTTTATCCCTTTCATCACAGATGAGAATCAGTATTCCATTTGTAAAGCATGCATATTGATTTAAAGTTAAATGCCAGTTGTAATTACTGGGACATTGTATTTTAGGAAAACATGCAGAATTCTTGGATTACAACAGGGGAAGATTCTGGGGTGGATAAAGCTGCCAAGAGACGATTCTCCCATGGCCGGGCGGACATTGTCAATGGTGCATATGCTGGAGAGGCTGAAAAATGGAAATTAGAACTGGTGAGAATTTGGGTACTTTTCTCTTTTGTACTATATTGTGGTAAATATGTCTAACGTAACATTTAGCATTTTAACCATTTAAAAATTTACCATTTGATGATTTTAAGTGTACAACTCATTTGCATGAACTACAATCACAGTGTTGTACAATGGTGGACATTGTCCATTTCCAGAATTTTTTTCATCCCAGACAAAAACTCTAGAGGCACCTGGGGTGGCTCAGTCAGTTAAGTGTGCAACTCTTGGCTCAGATCATGATCGTGTGGTTTTGTGAATTCGAACCCCAAGTTGGGGCTCTGTGCTGGTGGTGAGGAGCCTGCTTGGGATCCTCTCTCTCTCTCTCTCTCTCTCTCTCTCTCTCTCTGTCCCTCCCTGACTCGTGCTTTCTCTGTCTCTCTTAAAATAAATAAATAACAAAAATCAAAACACTCTATACCCATTAAATACCTCTCTCCTAACCCCTGGCAACCTCTTCTACTTTCTGTCTCTGTGAATGTGCCCGGTCTAGGTGCCTGGCATGAGGAATCAAACAATATTGGTTCTTCTGTGTCCAGCATATTTTATCGAGCATAACGTTGTTTCAGGGTTCACCTGCGGTGCGGCACATACGCAGAATTTCATTCCTTTTCCAGGGTAAGCCATATTCCATGTATGTATATACCACACTTTATCTGTTCATTTGTTGATGAAATTTTAGTTTGTTACCACCTTTCAGCTCTTGTGAATAAAGCTAGCGTGAACGTCAGTGCACAAGTATCCGTTTTTGGCCCTACTTTCATTTCCCCTGGGTATATAACCAGAAATTGAATTTTGGATCTTGTGGGAATTCTTCATTCTTTTTCCTTTCTGCTCCTCAGACTCCATTATTTCATCTGTTCTCTCTTCAGGTTTGTGGATTCTTTGTTCTGCTGCTCAGATGTGCTCTTCTATACGTTCAGTGAATTTTTCACTTCATTTATCATACTTTCCAGGTCTGGGATTTTTGTTTAGTTCCTTTTATAATTTGTTTTCTAAATTTTTTAAAGGTTTTATTTTAATTCCAGTTAGCACAGTGTTATATTAGTTTCAGGTGTACAGTATTTTCTTTATTTCTATTAGTTCTTTGGACATTGGCCATGTTTCCTTTTAGCTGTTTGATCATATTGACAGTTGTTTTAAATTATTTTTCTAGTAGGACTGGTGCCTGCAGATTGTTTTTAAGGTTAGTTTCTGTTGATTTATCCTATCCCTCTGAGTGAGTCATATTTTCCTGTTTCTTTGTATGTGTGTGTGTGGGGGGGGTGAAAACTGGACATTGAAATGAACTATTATACTGCGGTAACTCTGGAAATCCAATCCCCATTTCTCCCATGGTTTTCTGCCTCTTTTATTATTGGAGGTTGTATTGTCCTTTTGTTTTGAGACTTTTCTGATTTATTTTGGTAGACTATCCTTGTTGCGTGTGGTCACTGAAGTCTGATCCATTAGCTCCCATTCCACTAGCGTTGGACAGATTTTCTCGAGTGCCAGGAGCTAAAACAGGCAAACAAACCACCACCAGAAACACGCGCACAGAATCCCAAAGAGGAGAGCCTCCTCTGCCGGTCTTTGCAGATCATTACTGTGCTGGGTGCCCCTGCAGCGCGTGGCTGGCTGGCTCTGCTCCCAGAGATCAGCTCGAGGGAAAGCTGAAGGTCTTCTCAGGCCTGAGCATGTATCTTCCCAGGGAAGGCTTCTCAATGTGCTTGTGGCTTTCTCCGTCCTCTCATGCACACATGGGTCTGAATGTCCCTGCTTCCCAGAGCCTAAAACAAATTTTCAGATCAAAGGATACTTTCAGATCTTTTGATGTGTATAATAGGCTTTTATCCTATTGCTTAAAATCTTATTTGCATTAAATATGATGTGGCAGAACTGACCAACGAGGAAAGTGTAAAAGTGACCCTGTAAATGGAGGGCTGCAGGGGGCATAGGATGATTATTGTTCAGCTCACGTTATCATCTGTAGGAGTATCGTTAGAGTATTCTGAAGGCTCTTTTGGGCCCTTACCTCCCTCTCCTTTCTCAGCCTCTAATCCAAGCTTTATTCTACTATTTTGGAAAGAGTTCTTTTTTTTAAAAAAAAAAAAAAGAAAGATTAAGTAAGTTATATTTTCTTCCCAGCTGAATAATCTATGATAACTACTTAATACCCACAGGATAAAGACCACTCTCCCACACTGTCCACACTTTGGTTCAGGCTGCCTTTCTAGACTCACTTCTGTCAGTCCCCCAAACATCACTGTAGGCACACAGACCCCTCACTGCTTACTACATCAGGAACTTATTACCCACTTCTATTTATGTTTGCATTACAGGCTGTGGTTTATGCAGATATCCTGACCTAAACTCTCCTTCTTAACTTCTGCCCCCTGAAATACGTCCAGCCTACAAGGCTGCATTCAGATGCCCCTTCCCAGTGTACCTTCCTTGATGGCTCACTTCCACTTCTCCTTTTCCCACAATTAGCAATACTTTCTTGGGGCAGCTAGCGGGCTCAGTCGGTTGAGCATCTGACTCTTGATTTCAGCTCAGGTCATGATCTCACAGCTCCTGGGATCAAGCCCCGTGTTGAGCTCTGTGCTGACATTGCAGAGCCTGCTTGGGATTCTCTGTCTCCCTCTTCCTGCCCCTTCCCTGCTCATGCACGTGAGCACTTGCCCTCTCTCCCTCAAATTAATAAATAAACTTAGAAAAATAATTAATGTCTCTTTTTAATCTCCTCTTAGTATTGTGTTTACAGCTGTTATAGATTCGTTTTTCTTCAGTGTGTGGGAAACTTCAGTCCCTGCGTCTGTGTACCCTACGTCCCTGACCTTCCTCACTATTTTCAAGGGTTTTACTCTTGTGCTGACCGCCTCTCACTCTTGTAGCTCTCCTCCCTCATTACTGGGCTGTTCTCCGCAGAACATGTGCTTCACTGGCTCCCATCTTAACTCAAGCAAGTGTGAAGTAGGTGCTCTTGATCCTTCAGACTCTCACCAACTATTGCACTTCATACCCAAACTGTCCCGAACTATTGTCCATATTCATGTGTCCATTTCTCACCGCCCATTCTCTCATCAGTTGAGCTGATACCTCATATGACCTAACGTGTTCAAGGTCATTAATGACCTCCACAAATCAGTCCTCCTCTTCCAGCACCTTGTAGCCACATTCTATAATGTGTATAGGCTCATGCCATCCTCCTTTACATGTCTAGTGACCCAATTTGACGTACATTCAGAAAAATGCACAAAACAGGGGTGCCTTGGTGGCTCAGTCAGTTGAGCATCTGACTCTTGATTTTGGCTCAGGTCACAGTCTCATGGTTTGTGGGATTGAGCCCTGCATCGGGCTCTGTGCTCATAGCATGGAGCCTGCCTGGGATTCTCTCTCTCTCTCTCTCTCTCTCTCTCTCTCTGCTCCTCCCCTGCTTGTGCTTTCTCGCTTTCTTTCAAAATAAATAAATAAAAGTTTCAAAAAAGTGCACAAAACAAAAATGTGCAGCTTAATAATTTATGCCCTAATGAACACCGGATGGGAATATCATCTGTAAGAGGTATCCAGAAACCCTCTCAGCACCCCCTCCTAATCAATGCCCCTCATTCTCTTAGAGCTAATCATCATCTTGACTTTTATGAAAATTGCCTAAGCAAGATCTCTGGACACTGTAGTTATGTCTGCCTGCGTTTTTTTTTTTTAATGTTTTATTTATTTTTGATACAGAGAGAGACAGAGCATGAGAGGGGGAGGGGCAGAGAGAGAAGGAGACACAGAACGGGAAGCAGGCTCCAGGCTCTGAGCTAGCTGTCAGCACAGAGCCTGACGCGGGGCTCGAACCCACGAATGGGAGATCTGACCTGAGCCGAAGCCGGAGGCTTAACCGACTGAGCCACCCAGGCGCCCCAGCCTGCGTTTTTAAACGTTGTAAACGTTGGGTCACACAGGATGTATTTTTTTGTATCTGGCTTGTTTTGTTTAACATTATATTTGTTACTTGCATACACATTGTTACATGTGGCAGATGTTTGTTCATTTTCAACATGAAAATGGGGTGGGTCTACTGTGTAAATAATAATACAATTCATTTATCCATTCCTCAGTTGATGGATTTTTGTGTTATTTCCAGTTTGGAGCTATTGTAAATGTTGCTGCTATGAACTAACTAACTAACTTCCTCCCTCCCTCCTTCCTTCCTTCCTTCCTTCCTTCCTTTCTCTCTCTCTCTCTCTCTCTCTCTCTCTATTTTAGAGGGAGAGAGAATGAAAGAGACGATGAACAGGGGAGCGGCAGAGGGAGAGAGAAAGAGAGAATCTTTATTAAAAAAATTTTTTTATATCACTTGTTGTCAAGTTGATTTCCATACAACACCCAGTGCTCATCCCAACAAGTGCCCTCCTCCATGCCTGTTCACCCACTTTCCCTTCTCCCCCACCCCCACCAACCCTCAGTTTGTTCTCAGTATGGTTTGCTTCCCTCCCTTTCTGTAACTTTTTCTTCCCCTTCCCCTCACCCATGGTCTTCTGTTAAGTTTCTCAAGATCCACATATGAGTGAAAACATGATATCTGTCTTTCTCTGCCTGACTTATTTCATGTAGCATAATAGTCCCAGTTCATCCACGTTGCTTCAAATAGCCAGATTTCATTCTTTCTCTTTGCCACATAGTATTCCATTATATATATAAACCCTATCTGCAGGAATAAACAATATAGAATCAAATAAAAAAAACTCCACAAACACACAGTAGAACAGATCAATGAAACCAAGAGTTGGTTTTAAAAAAAAAATAAAATTGATAAACCTCTAGCCAGGCTTCTCAAAAAGAAAAGAGAGAGTGCCCAAATAGATAAAATGAAAATGGATTTATTACAACCAATACCACAAATAGAAGCATTTATCAGGGAATATTATGAAAAATTATATGCCAACAAACTCGACAACCTGGAAGAAATGGACAAATTCTTTAAAAAACCTTACTAGAGTGCACACAAGCAAGGGAGGGGCAGAGGAAGAGAGAGAGAGAGACAGAGACAGAGACAGAGAGAGAGAGAATCTAAGCAGGCTTCATGCTTATCACAGAGCCAGAGGCAGGGCTTGACCCCACAATCCTGGGATCATGACTTGAGCCCAAATCAAGAATTGGATGCTCAACCGACTGAGCCACCCAGGCGTTTCTGAATGGCCTTTAGTACGTCTATTGGTGTACATGGCACACATTCATGTCAGGTGTCCACCTTGGTGTGGAATTATTGGTCTTAGGGTATAGGGTTATTCAAACTGAGCAGTTAGGGTGAGCTTTGGGGTGGTTTTTCAGTTCACACCTCCCAGCGGCATAGGAGTGAGCCCTGCCCTGTACCCCGGTATGTGGCACTGTCAGAGTTTCTGGCCGGCTTGCGGCCTTGTCTGCGGGTCTCTGCTTCCTCGTGAGACTGACACTGTTCCACGTATTTATGGTGTGCTCCTCTGTGAGGTACGTGTGCAGTAGCTGCTCATTATTTTCAGTTATCTGACATTGTTTTTTTTTTTTCTAACTTCTTTATGTATTCTGGATACAAGCCCTTTGTTGGTCCTATCTGTTGTGAATATATTTTCCCACTCTATGGTTTGCTAGTTTTATTCATTTCTTTTGTTTCCTCTTTTTTTTCTTTCCTTCATGACTAAAATTTCTTAATTTTATTTATTTATTTTTTTAAAAATACGTTATTGTCAAATTGGTTTACATACAACACCCAGTGCTCTTCCCCATAAGTGCCCTCCACCATCACCACCACCTTTTCCCCCCTACCCCTTCCCCTTCAACTCTCAGTTCATTTTCAGCATTCAACAGTCTCTAAGGTTTTGTGTCCCTCTCTCTCCCCAACTCTCTTTCCTTCTTCCCCTCCCCCAGGTCTTCCATTAGGTTTCTCCTGTTTTCCTATTAGACCTATGAGTGCAAACATATGATATCTGTCCTTCTCTGCCTGCCTTATTTCGCTTAGAATGACACCCTCAAGGTCCATCCACTTTCCTACAAATGATCATATTTCATTCGTTCTCATTGCCATGTAATACTCCATTGTATATATATACCACCTCTTCTTGATCCACTCATCAGGTGATGGACATGTAGACTCTTTCCATGTTTTGGCTATTGTTGACATTGCTGCTTTGAACATTGGGGAACATGTGCTCCTATGCATCAGCACGTCTGTATCCCTTTGGTAAATCTCTAGCAATGCTATTGCTGGGTCATAAGGGAGTTCTATGGATAGTTTTTTGAGGAATCTCCAAACTGTTTTCCAGAGCTGCTGCACCAGTTTACATTCCTACCAACAGTATAGGAGGGTGCCCGTCTCTCCACACCCTCGCCAGCATCTATAGTCTCTTGATTTGTTCATTTTAGCCACTCTGACTGGTGTGAGGTGGTATCTCAGTGTGGTTTTGACTTGTGTTTCCCTGATCATAAGTGATGTTGAGCATCGTTTTATGTGCCTGTAGGCCATCTGGATATCCTCCTTGGAGAAGTGTCTCTTCATGTCTTCTGCCCATTTCTTCTCTGGGTGATTTGTTTTGTGGGTGTGAAGTTTGGTGAGTTCCTTGTACATTTTAGATACTAGCCCTTTATCTGATATGTCATTTGCAACTATCTTTTCCCATTCTGTCGGTTGCCTATTAGTTTTCTTGATTGTTTCCTTTGCAGTGCAGAAGCTTTTTATCTTGATGAAGTCCCAAGAGTTCAGTTTTGCTTTCATTTCCCTTGCCTGTGAGGATGTATCAAGTAGGAAATTCCTGCGGTGGAGGTCTAGGAGGTTTTTTCCTACTTTCTCCTCAAGGGTTTTGATGGTTTTCTGTCTCACATTCAAGTCCTTCAGCCATTTTGAGTTAATTTTTGTGTATGGTGTAAGAAAGTGGTCTAGTTTCATTCTTCTGCATGTTGCTGTCCAGTTCTCCCAGCACCACCTGCTAAAGAGGCAGTCTTTTTTCCATCGCATACTCTTTCCTACTTTGTCAAAAATTAATTGGCCATATATTTGTGGGCCCAGTTCTGGGTTCTCTATTCTATTCCATTGGTCTATGTGTCTGTTTTTGTGCCAATACCATACTGTCTTGATGATGACAGCTTTGTAGTAGAGGCTAAAGTCTGGGATTGTGATGCCTCCCGTTTTGGTTTTCTTCTTCAATATAACTTTGGCTATTCGGGGTCTTTTGTGGTTCAATACGA
>NC_043702.1:111546958-111548883 GCF_006229205.1 Suricata suricatta
TTCCTTCTATTCCGACTTTCTCAAGGGTTTTTATTAAGAAAGGGTACTGTATTTTGTGAAATGCTTTTTCTGCATCTATCGACAGGATCATATGGTTTTTTTCCCTTCTTTTGTTAATGTGATGGATCACATTGATGGATTTGCGAATATTGAACCAGCCCTGTAACCCAGGAATGAATCCCACTTGATCATGATGGATAATTCTTTTTATGGGCTGTTGAATTCGATTTCCTAGTATCTTGTTGAGTATTTTTGCATATGTATTCATTAAGGATATTGGTCTGTAGTTCTCTTTTTTGGCTGGGTCTCTATCTGGTTTGGGTATCAAGGTGATGCTGGCTTCATAGAATGAGTTTGGAAGTTTTCCTTCTATTTCTATATTTTGGAATAGTTTGAGAAAAATAGATATGAGCTCTGCTTTAAATGTCTGGTAGAATTGCCCTGGGAAGCCATCTGGCCCTGGGCTCTTATTTGCTGGGAGATTTATGATAACAGATTCAATTTCTTCACTGGTTATCGGTCTATTCATGCTTTCTAGCTCTTCCTGTTTGAATTTTGGCAGTGCATGTGCATTTAGGAATTTGTCCATTTCTTCCGTGTTGTCCAGTTTGTTGGCATATAATTTTTCATAGTAATCTCTGATGATTGCTTGTATTTCTAAGGGATTGGTTGTAATAGATCCTCTTTCATTTATGGTTTTGTCTATCTGGGTACTCTCTCTTTTCTTCCTGAGGAGCCTGGCTAGAGGTTTATCGATTTTGTTTATTTTTTCAAAGAACTAACTCTTGGTTTCATTAATCTGCTCCACTGTTCTTTTGGATTCTATATTGTTTATTTCTGCCCTGATCTTTATGATTTCTTTTCTTCTGCTGGGTTTGGGGTGCTCTTGCTGCTTCCCTTCTAGTTCCAGTAGGTGCTCTGTTAAATTTTGAATTTGCGCCTTTTCTAGTTTGTTGAGATTGGCCTGGATTGCAATATACTTTCCTCTTAGGACTGCCTTTGCTGCATCCCAGAGATTTTGGATTGTTGTATTTTCATTTTTGCTGGTTTCCATATATTTTTAAATTTCTTCTCTAATTGCCTGATAAACGCAATCATTCCTTAGTAGGGTGGTTTTTAACCTCCACATTTATGGAGGTTTTCCAGACTTTTTCCTGTGGTTAATTTCAAGTTTCATTGCATTGTGATCTGAATGTGTGCATGGTATGATTTCTGTTCGTTTATTCTAATGGAGGGCTGTTTTCTGCCCCAGTATGTGATCAGTCTTGGAGAATGTGCCATGTGCACTCGAAAAGAAGGTGAATTTCCTATCTTCAGGATGCAGAGTTCTAAATATGTCTATCGGTTCCATCTGTTCCAATGTGTCATTCAGGTCCATTGTTTCTTTAGTGATTTTCTGTCTGGTTAATGTATCCACTGATGTCAGTGGAGTATTAAAGTCCCCTGCAATTAGCAAATTTTTGTCAATAAGATTATTTCTTTCTGCGATTAATTTTTTTATGTATTTGGGCACTCCCAAATTTGGCACATAGATATTTATAATTGTTAGCTCTTCCTGATGGAGAGATCCTGTAATTATTATATAATGTCCTTCTTCATCTCTTTACTTTAAAGTCCAGTTTGTCTGATATAAGTATGGCTACTCCAGCTTTCTTTTGGCTTCCAGTTGCCTGATAGCTATTTCTCCATCCCTTTACTTTCAACCTGAAGGTATCTTCCGGTCAAAAATGAGTCTCTTGTAGACAACAAATAGATGGGTTTTGTTTTTTTATCCATTCTGCTACCCTGTGTCGTTTGGTTGAAGCATTCAGTCCATTTACATTCAGTGTTATTATTGAGAAATGTTGGTTTCAGAGTCATTGTGTTCTCCCTAGAATTCATGTTTATAGTGGTGTCTCTGGCACCTTGTATTCTTTGCAACATTT
>NC_043702.1:111548983-111551543 GCF_006229205.1 Suricata suricatta
GTTTTTTAAATTCTTGATCCGGTATGTTGTCTAGATCTGCCTTGAGCAGTTCTGTGACTGTGACTTCCTCCTGGAGTTTTTCAGGGGAGAGTTCCTTCGTTTTGTCATTTTTGCTAGTTTTCTGTCTCTTGTCACCTTTAGAAAGCTCATTGTGCACTTTGCACCTGTTAATATTCCTCTGTTAAAGGAGGCTTATTGACTGTCCGGGACCTGTCGTTTCAGGAAATATTCTCTTAATGGTGTCTCTCAGGTTCTCTTGTTGTGCCTGTGAGTATTTTACTTCCCTCCCCAGCTGTATGCAGGACGCGCCGTCATGCGCACTCTGGCTTGTGTCTTGGGGCAGCCTCACTCATGTATCCTTCCTTCTGGAGTCCGTATTTTCTCCTTCCGCTCTTGCAGATGAGAGCAATGTCCTTCTCAGTTAGATCGATGGGGCGGACGGAGTTTACAGAGCTCCCTTCCTCTCCGCCATCTTGGCTCCTCCCCCCTAAAATTTCTTAATTTTAATGTCATTCCATTTAGCAGTTTTTTCCCTTTATTGTTTAGTGCTTTTGGTGTCCTATTTAAAAGAATAAGATTTTAGGGCACCTGGGTGGCTCCGTCAGTTAAGCATCTGGCTTTGGCTCAGGTCATGATCTCACGGTTCTTGGGTTCGAGCCCTGTGTCGGGCTCTGTGCTGACAGCTCAGAGCCCGGAGCCTGTTTCACATTCTATGTCTCCCTCTATCTCTGACCCTCCTTTGCTCATGCTCTCCCTCTCTCAAAAATAAATAAAAAAACATTAAAAAATAAACATTAAGATTTTTTTTAAAAAAATGAAAGAATGAGATCTTGCCATTTGTAACCATGTGGATGGAACTAGAGGGTATTATTCTAAGTGAAATTAGTCAGAGAAAGACAAACATGACTTCACTCATATGAGGATTTTAAGATACAAAGCAGATGAACATAAGGAAAGGGAATCAAAAATAATATAAAAACGGAGGGAGACAAAATGTGAGAGACTCTTAAGTATAGAGAACAAACAGGGCGTTGCTGGAAGGGCTGTGGGAGGGGGCATGGGGTAATGGGTGAGGGGCACTAAGGGATCTACTCCTGAAACCATTGTTGCACTCTGTGCCAACTAACTTGGATGTAAATTTAAAAAATAAAAAAATAAAGATAAAGTGAGTTTCCTGTAGACAATAAAAAAAAGAAATGTATCCCTGCCCCAGATTATGAAGAGATTCTCCTCCAGAAACTTTATAGTCTTGCTTTTTCCGTTTAAATCTATAATATACCTGGAATTTACTTTTGTATCTGATGTGATGTGTAAGGGGTCACCTCTTGTTCATTCTCATATGGTTGTTTATGTATATGTATATAACATATGCATAAATACATACATGCACGTATTAAATACTTTTTGAAAAGGTAGTCCTTGTCTGAATTTTTGTCATAAATCAGGTGTAGATAAATGTCCCGGCTCTGTCTTTTATTTCCTTGTTCTTTGTGCTATGACCAGCCTCTCTTGATTGTTCTAGCTCTCTACCTGGTCGAGTGCTTACCACAACTTCCAACATTGTACGTTGTCCCCAAAAGTGTCTTCTCTCTGGCCTTTTGTATTTCCAAATATATTTTAGAATTAATTTCTCAAGTTCCAAAAAATTCTTTATGAGGCCTTGATTGAGAGTGTCTAATTTTTACATTTTTAAAATGTTTATTTATCTTTGAGAGTGAGATAGAGGATGAGCCAGGGAGCGGCAGAGAGAGAGAGAGGGAGACACAGAATCAGAAGCAGGCTCCTGGCTCCGAGCTGTCACCACAAAGCCTGATATGGGGCTTGAACTCATGAATGGCAAGATCATGACCTGAGCTGAAGTCGGACACTTCACTGACTGAGTCCCCTAGGCGCCCCTTGACTGAGATGGTCTTTAAGCTCTCAGTCACTTGAGAGAAAAGATATCTTTGTGATATTATATCAACTGATCTATTAAACCTATGTATTACTCTATTTATATAGGACACCATTAATTTTTGTCAATAACCTTTTACAGCTTTTTTCTTTTTTTAAGTTTTTTTATTGTATTTTATTTATTTGAGACAGAGATGACACAAGTGGGGGAGGGAGAAAAGAGAGAGAGAGAGAGAGAGAGAGAGAGAGAGGGAGAGAGAAAATCTCAAGCAGACTCCTCATTGTCAGCACAGAGCTTGATGTGGGGCTTCAGACACCCAGGTTCCCCGCCACAGGATTATTTTTAATGTATTTTTCTCCCCTGTTTTCTATTCATTTATAAAATTCTGTCAATTTTGGTTTTATATAGCTCCATACTAAATTCTTCCTTTTCTCTTCTTACGGTTTGATTACTCTTGTTTATGTGTATATCCCTTCGTTATGGAGTGGTGACACACTTCGTCATTGGTCTTCCCTTTTCCACACTTCAGAGTGACTTAAGAATCAAATATGATAAGCTGTCAGTGTCCAGCCAATGCCTCTCCTACATGTAGACTACACGAGTTGTCTGGCTCCAGGTCTTGCGTATTTATTCTTCTCATGGCCCATTCTTTTTTTTTTTTTTTTT
>NC_043702.1:111551643-111675127 GCF_006229205.1 Suricata suricatta
CCACCAACAGTGTAAGAGGGTGCCCATCTCTCCACACCCTCTCCAACAACTGTAGTCTTTTGCTTTGTTCATTTTAGCCACTCTGACTGGCGTGAGGTGGTATCTCAGTGTGGTTTTGATTTGTGTTTCCCTGATGATGAGTGATGTTGAGCATCACTTCCTTCTCTTGCGCCCGCTGCCCAGCAGTTATCTATGGAGTGGGATTCTGTCTCCAAGGGCAGCTAAGCGTTCCATACCTCTTCCCCAGAGACAGTTCTATGAGCGCGTTCAGACTCTGTCTCTTCCCTTTGTTTCCCGGGCGCCCGACACTTGCGCCACGTTGGGCTGGGGATCTTACCTCCCCTGCCCATCCGGGCTGGCCCGTCCTCGGATCTCCCCCGTTCGCCCCCACTCACTCAGGTATCTTTGAGGTTCTATTCCCTCTGGAGTTCGTATTTTCTCCTTCCGCTCTCTCAGTTGAACGTAATATCCTTCTCAGTTCGAAAAACGGTGCGGAGGGAGTTTACAGAGCTCCCTTCCTCTCCGCCATCTTGGCTCCACCTCCTCATGGCCCATTCTTATCTCTTCCAACCTGTCTGTATCCATGCCTCCACTTCACATTTTATTTGTAGGGACATAGACCTGCTTACCAGCCAAATACCCAGCATGTTTCTCTCTGTGCCTTGTGCTGTGTCAGAAATTAATCCTTTAAGTGTTAGCACTTCTACTCCAATTCTAGCTGAATTACAAGTTCCTGCCTCTTTGATTTCAGTTTCCTTCTCAATGCCTTACTGGGGTGAATTACATATAAGTGAAATTATCCATGTGGTTTTCTTTTCCTTTCCTTTTTTCCCCCCGGATTTATATATTTGAGAGAGAGAGAGAGAGAGAGAGAGAGAGCGAGCGAGTGAGCATGCAGGAATGGGGGAGGGGCAGAGGGAGAGAGAGAAGAGAGGATGAGAATCTTAAGCAGGCTCTGTGCTCAGTGTGGAGCCCGATATGGGGCTCGATCTCATGACCCTGGGATCATGACCTGGGCTGAAACCAAGAGTCAGATGCTTAACAGACTGAGCCCCGCAGGGACCCCTGTCCATGTGTTTCTCAATTTCATCCTAGATGATAAGCTCCCTGAGGTTAAAGGCATCTTCATCTTAGATACCCAAAATATATTTGTAAAATGAGAGGAGAGTGGGGCACCAGCAGACCCTTGTAGCGAGTGTATCAGTTTGGTCTGTCACTCATTGTGATTCATAACTTTCCTTTTATCCTTCATGCAGTGCACATTTCTTACATGTCTATATGTAGCGGTCGCGGTGCAGGATTCTAGTAAGATCTAGTAAAATTATTTCTTTATTTGTTTTCACAATGACATTTTTAAAAGTAAGACCTGATGAACGCAGTGTTGAAAAAAATTGGGGGGGGGGGGCGGCAGTGATAACCATTTTATGACTCAATAGTTCTTTGCAGGTATGTACTCAATAAAAATACAAAATTTCTGGTGAATTGGGGAAAGTGTTGAGAGAACACATCAATTTCCTCCTGGGTAAAAGGAAAAAAATTGAGTTTAATGTGAATAATTGAAACTTGCTTATAAAGCATGGGACATGGAGAAAATGTGCATTTTTTTGTTTTCTTTTTAAAGGAGAGACTGAAACTTACTTATGAACAAAAGAGTGAAGTCCTAGAATCTCAATTAAGGGTTTTGAGGTAACGTATCATTGTCCATTTAAAAAAGCATAGCAAAAGCATAATGATCTTTCAAATGTATTTGAATGTTTGATGACTGGCCAGTCTTACTCAATATAAGAGTTACTTGATGATATTTTATGTGTAATATAAGAAATATCCTTAGATTATTAAAGGATAAGGGGGCATAAAATTGCAAAGTTTTTTTCCAAATTGCATTTGGAAGAACTATGCGCTAAATGACAAATTTTATGCCTTCATCAGTTATGAAGTATTTGTGTTTCCTTGTAGAAATAAGAGTCACCCTCTGCTCCAATAGAAGCCATGCTTTTAAAATAAAATACTGAAAATAAAGCATTCTAATTTTCAACTTACATGGAAGTATTATTTTTCTCTATAGGTATTTGGATCTAATTTTTAAAATTGTAACAATAATACTTTGAGCATTTTTCTCTACATGATGAATATGACAACATACCCCCCCTTCTCGTGGGGAGTCTGTTCCAGTACCCCCAGCAGATGCCTGAAATCGGATGGTACTGAACTCTGTATATATTGTTTATTCCTATATGTGCATACCTGTGATAAAGTTTAACAAGGGATCAGGCACAGTAAGAGATCAACAGCAATAACTAATAATAGAACAGCTGTAACAATACACTGTAATAGCATTGATGTGAATGTGGTCTCTCCTAATATCTTATGGTCCTTCCTCTGATGATGTGAGATCTAAGATGCATTGTGGTGAGGTGAAGTGGGTGGAGGATGTAGGTGCCATGAAGTAGCCTGGCTGCCACTGACCTTCTGATGCTCTGTCCAGAGGATCACCTGCTCCTGGACCTCAGTTGGGGGAGGGTAACTGAATGCATAGAAAGTGAAACTGTGGGTAAGAGAGATAATTCTTTTTTTTTTTTAATGTTTTATTTATTTTCAAGAGAGAGAGAGACAAAGTACGAGTGAGGAGGGGCAGAGAGAGAGGGAGACACAGAATCCGAAGCAGGCTTCAGGCTCTGAGCTGTCTGCACAGAGCCAGACGTGGGGTTCAAACCCATGAACTGTGAGATCATGACCTGAGCCAAAGTCAGACGCTCAACCGACTGAGCCACCCAGGCGCCCTGAGACTTCTTTATATATAATAAGTTTTCATGTAATTTTTGACATGTTTTTAAAAGATCCCAATTAAACTTATATGATAAACCATTAGTGACTTATTATGTGTTATGTGTAGAAAAAGCTAACAAGAATTGATTTTTTTTGTGCATTAAAGCTTATTTTAAATAGTGGTAATGATATATATTTCAATCAAACTTTAAAATACTTTTTATTATTTTAATAAGTCTAACTTTAAATAAAATTTAAGATCTTCAAGCCATATGTTGTTTGGAGATATAAGCAGAGTAATACTAAGAACCAGGATTCCTGGCTTTTATGTAACTATCATTCATTTATTTTAATGCACTTTTATGCACTTTAAACCTTATTCTGATTTATATGTATATATACATTATATATATACATATATAATATTTCTATATTTTTTCATGAAGAAACCCAATATTTTAAAAATAGCCTAATTTTTGCATTCTTGCTTTTTATATTTATTATATTTTGATGTCTATTGTGTTTTGAGTCTTCAGTTTAAAAACTTTTTTTAATGTTTATTTATTTATTTTGAGAGAGAGAGAGAGAGAGAGAGAGAGAGAGAATGCTAGCAGGGGAGGGGCAGAGAGAGAGAAGGGGACAGAGGATCTGTGCTGATAGCAGAGAGCCTGATACGGGGCTTGAACCCACGAAGTATGAGATCATGATGTGAGCCAAAGTTGAACACTTAACTGGCTGAGCCACGCAGATGCCCTGAGTCTTCAGTTTTTAAACTAATATTTTTCTAGATCACTATACTATGGAAATGTGACTTCTGTTGTCTCATTCACAAGTCAAATGTGGTATCAAAATACACTTTGTAATGACTTTATTCCCTGCATCCTTCTGGGTTCCCCCCCTCCCCTTTTAGTATAACTTAAGAGTATTTAAAGAGGCAAAGAGATAAAATCACCACTCTTAGAAACTCTGGCTTTTTGGCACCTATTTATTTATTTATTTTATTTTATTTTATTTTATTTTATTATTTATTTTTTTGCCATTTCAAGTAATCAGATCTACCTGAGTGTTTTGAATTTGAAACTGACAGAAGTAGTAACACAGACCTTTTGACTTTGGAATGTGCTTCCAAAGTTATTTTTTATAAAGCCTTTTGAAAGTCAGACTTTTTCTATATGGTACTTAAAAAGAAAACCTACTATATATGTTGGAGAGAGTATCTTGGGCATGGGACAAAATCAGCTCTTTTTTTACCCCTGTTCCTAGACTCCTTACATTAGCTTTTTAACCCTTAGATTGCCTCTGGATCTTTTCCACCTCCTCCAGGCTTCCCTGAAAGCTCCCCACATCCTAGAGAGGATGCAGTGTATGACAGCAAGGTGTCTTGATCATTGGCTTCCCCTCTGTGACAGCAAGTTAGGGTAGCTATGGCTCCCTGAATTTAATAGAAATTGACAATAGAGAGTTGAATCAGATGGAGATCAAATGCCTGCTTTCAGTAGTCCAAGTACTTAAGGGCCTCTTTCTCCTTTGTAAGCTAGGAAGTGGGATTTTTTGTATTTTGTTTTGTTTTGTTTTTCATACTGTGGGAAAGTCAGGTGTCCAAACTGATTTTGCCAAAGCTTTATGAGAAGGGATGGGGATAGAAATGCAACCCATACATTTTATCCTTAAAAAGTCAGCTTGGAGAAACACCTCTTCCAGAACTATCTCATGTATTAAAACAAAGTAAACACACACACACACACACACACACACACACACACACACATACATACACGCACGCACACATACACACACATACACATTTCCTCAGCCCTTTCTTTAGCAGGCTGAATATTTCCAGTTAATAGCTTGTACTTATAAGTCTTATGACTGGTAAATTCTGTATAACTTCTTTCTAAAAGACGAGAGGAGCCCACTTTTCTTTGAAATAGCTCTTTATAGAACTTTGTGATTAGATAATTTTTTAAGTTTTTTCCTTCTGAAGAAGAATGGGCAATAATAAATTACTCATGGGTAAAATCCATAAGCTTTATGTAGTCTTTTGAGGTACTCTACAATTTTCAAGGGTTAACACTTGGGTATTTTTCTCAATACAAGGATGTTGTATTATGTTGCCTTGCCTCTTTATGAAGAGAAACTATTTAGGATTTGTATTTGCAGTTTTACTTTTGATTTGTGGGTAATATAATGTCATGGAGATGGGATCCTTTCAAAAGAGAGTCGGCATCAAGTCGGTAGACTAATCAGTGTTAAAATCATACAAGAACTTAGGTTAATTATTTAATATATTCAAGTCTCATTTTATTCAAAGTGCCAATTACGTAATCCCGCTTATGTTCAGGGTTGTGGTAAGAATTAATGTGTGCAGAGCACCTTATAAGGTAAATACTCATCAGTGATAGTAGGAGTCATCACAGGGTAAGTATCCTTGTTCATTTTGCTAGAACTTTCTTTCCCTTCTTTTCAGGAAAGACTTAGCTGAATATCAGAAAAATTGCGAAGATCTTAAAGGGCGACTGAAGCATAAAGAGTCTCTCCTGGCGGCAAATACTTCTAACCGGGCTGGTGGCCTGTGTTTGAAATGTGCTCAGCATGAAGCTGTTCTTTCCCAGACCCATAATAATGTTCACATGCAGACCATTGAAAGACTGACTAAGTAAGTGTGCTTCTCCGTGTGGAGGCTTTGGTAATGTGGAAAATTGCATCTTTAGAGGGGCGCTGTGTTCTTTTATCCTGGTGCTGTCTTATATATGATTGACGCTGAGCTTCAAGTGAAAGGGACTTGGAAAGGTTCCTTCATCGTAGCTTTCTTGAAGACAGCGCAGCTGGGTTCTGCCAGGGGTGTGCGACCAGGTCATTTAGGACAAGTGACATCCCTCTCTAAGCTTCAGTCTCATCTTGAAGTGAGAGAATGGACGTAGGGGATCTTTAGTTTCCCGCATGTCTGTGAGTCTATAATTGCAAATCCAAAACTCTTCTTAGCAAAACCGAGTTGGCGATGCTCTCTTCTGATGTTGCCACATCCTGGATTTCCGTGCTGTAGTGTAGGTAGAACGAGGTCTTATCATGTCTTCATCACACACCTGCTGTGAAGTGCATTGGCAGAAGAACTCCCTGTATCCCAGTATCAATGTCTGAAGGTCAAGGACAAGTTACAAATGACTTTCCATGTAGTCCAGCGAGGCTGAAATATGACAGTTCTCTGTGCCTCTCCTTTTGTCCTATTTTCATATTCTCGGAGACTGTTTTCCTGTGAAAAGGTTATCCTGTGCAGTTGAGAATTGTTACTTACAATACTATCCGATGGTGACTTATAGTGTACGTTCTCCCATGCCCCCACTATTCCCTGTCCATTTACCTGGGCTTATTTATTTATTTATTTATTTATTTAAATTTGTTTAATGTTTATTTATTTTTAAGACAGAGAGAGACAGAGTGCTAACAAGGGAGGGGCACAGAGAGAGGGAGACACAGAATCCGAAGCAGGCTCCAGGCTCTGAGCTGTCAGCACAGAGCCTGATGCAGGGCTTGAACCCACAAACAGCAAGATCATGACCTGAGCCGAAGTCAGACACTTAACCAACTGAGCCACCCAGGTGCTCAGCACCTCCTCTGAGAAGTATTCTCTGGGCCACCTCATTCCACCTTGTCTTCAATTGATTTAGGCTCCTGTCTTCCATGATTCTATCATATGTTGGAGATGGCTGTGTGATCTGTTTGTGTCTACATGCCCGGCTTCTAGCAGAGGACCTGGCCTGTGGTAGATGCTCTGTGAGTGTTTGCTGCTCAGAGGACAAGGCCTTTTGGCCTTTACTGCTTAACAGTCAGAGATCCTACTGTTGGAACTGGTGGGCAAAATGGAAAGACGTGCTCATTAAAGTCAGACCAGCATTATTCTGGTAATGTAACGTAATTTGGACAAATTACTTCTCTATGTCTGGACTTGTGTTGTTTGGGGGTTTTATGGGAGTACTTAAGCCTTGGGGCTAGAGCACTAGCTGGTGAGTCAGACTGGCTGCCAACATTCATACTCTGCTCTGCCACTAAGTACCTGTGTGACCTCGCAAAGTTACTTAGCCTCACATGCCTCAATTTCCTTATTTTTAAAATGGAGATAAAAGTACCTAATAGGGTTATTTTGAAATTTCATTAAAAACATACCATATAGTGCTTTTAATGATTCCCACCAGTGAGGTGAAAAATTCAAAAAACAAAAGCAAAAACAAACAAAAAAGCCCTAGTTTTTTATTATTTGGCAGTCCAAATAATAAATGGTGCATAAATATTAAAACTCCTCTATACCTCTCTTATTCCGAAAGCAATCAAAATGCCATGGTTTCCATACATGATTAATTTGTTGGTTTTTATATAAAAACTGAATTTTCCAGTGTGGACTGACTGGCAGTTTTTATGCTCTCAGCTGATGGTTCTGCTTTTTGTTAAATATTATATTATTAATATATTATTAAATTATTCTTATAGATTTCATGTAACTATGAAATTTATTAAATATATATTAAAGCCACATTTATATATGCCAAGGACTCTGCTAGGCAGTTTAAAAACATAATCTTCTTTAATCTTAGTAAAGCATTTGTGAGGTAAATATTATTACTGCCACTTTGTGGCTAGAGAAACTGAGACTCAGAGAAATTAAAATTTTGTCTGTTTACTTTTGAAAATAAAAATAGAGCCTTATCTCACAAAAATAAATTCAAGATGGCTTAAAGACTTAGATCTAATTCAGAGTATAAGAATATTAAAAGAAAATATAGAAAATTATTTTCATGATGTTTGGCTGAAGTCCTATGATGGTATGGAAAATGAAGGGCATAAAGTAAAGAGAGTATACATTTAACTTCATTTAAAAAATGCTTTTACCTTTTAAATGTTTATTTACTTTTGAGAGAGAATGCATCCGTGCATGCACATGTGGAGGAGGGGGAAGAGAGGGGCACAGAGGATCCCCTCACAGACCAGGAGGTCATGACCTGAGCCAAAGTCAGATGCTTAATTAACTGACTGAGCCACCCAGGTGCCCCCAAAAGATTGTATTTAAGATACAATAATACAAATTAAAAAACTGGGAATAATATTTGCATGTTCCAAAGCAAACAATTGGTATAACGTATAAAGAACGTCCTTTAAAACAAATACAAAGGACAAACTGCCCAGTTGCAAAGTGGATAAAGAACAGGAATTGGTGAGCAACAAAAGAGGAAAATGTCAAGGCAGGAGAAGGTATTCACTGTTTTTATTCAGGGGAAGACAGCTTAAAAAAAAACAAAACCAACCAACCCATCAAATTGGTGGATATTAAAGAGATTGAAAGCGACAAATATTAGTGAGGCCATGAGTGAGCAGCTTAATATCCTGCTGGTGGAATTATAAATTGATACATGTCGGGGCGCCTGGGTGGCTCAGTCTGTTAAGTGTCTGCCTTTGGCTCAGGTCATGATCTCATGATTCGTGGATTCTAGCCTCATATTGGGCTCTGTGCTCTGAGCCTGTGTTCAGATTTTGTGTCTCCCTCTCTCTCTGACCCTCCACTGCTCACGCTGTCTCTCTCTCAAAAATAGATTAAAAAAATAAGTTGATACATTTTGTAGTGTAATTTAGCATTGATCGTTAATATTTAAATTATGTCTTACATGTTTCAAAATAACCCCCAAGGAATATGTATGTGCAAAATGGGGTAGTTCCAGGGAATACTTTTGCAGCGTTATTTGCACCGGTGTTGGGATATTATATTATAATCAGAAATACATATTTTGGTCTTCATCTCTGGTTCCTGGCATATAGTTCCTAAAAACCCTTGTCATTTCCTAAGTGGTAAGAGCTGAAGGAATATCCTTTGTTCGGGTTTTGTCCCCTGTCCTGAAACAGCTCTGGAGCGTACAGGTGAAATGCTCATCATTTGTTTTTCTTAACAAACTCGTATCAACCATACCTGGGTTTATGTTAATAAGACGACTTCTGGAACCCCAGCAAGGATGGAGTGCTGGCTGCCAGGGGAGGCATCCTGGCGAGGAGAGAACTGGGACTTTCAGCCCCTGCTCCCCAATCTCTGGGAAATAGGGAGGGACTAGATGTTGAGTTCAGTCACCAATGACTAATGACTTAATCAAATCATGCCTATAGAACCACCATAAAAACCCTAAACCGTGGGATTGGGAGGGCTTCCGGGTTGGGTACCGAGGTGCCAGGAGGGAGGCATGCTCAGAGAGAGCGTGCCAGCCCCGTGCCCCTTCCCACATACCTTGCCCCACGCATCCCTTCCCTTTACCGGTTAGTGAGTTGTATCCTTTACAATGAATGGGGAATAGTGAGTAAAGCACTTTCCCGAGTTCTGTGAGCTGTCGTGGCAAATTATCAAAGCTGAGAAAGGGGTCAGAAGAATCCCTGATTCACAGCCAGTTGTTCAGGTTTACAGGTGACAAGCCGGGACTTGAGAGTGGCACCCAAAGCTGGTGGACAGTCTTGTGGGGCTGCACCTTGCCCTGTGGGGTCTGTGCTGACTCCAGGAAATTAACGTCCCCTCTGAGTATCAGCTGAGAGTTAGAGCATTGCTTGGGGTGGAAAACCCACACATAATGTGTCCGAAGTGTTGTGAGTACAGAAATAGTAGGAGAAAACAGAAGTGTTTCTTTTGGATGTAAACAGCTAAATATCCTTCAGAGGTTTACATACGTTAAGTTATGCACAGTAAAAGAAAAAAAGAATGAGGTAGATCTAGATGTGTACTAAGCTCCATAAGAGATTTTTGAAGGAAAGAAATAAAATAAGATGAAAAGACACATGTGATACGAAACCATTTGTATTTTTATGTTGGTAAAAGTCCGTGCACAACCATATGGTGAATTTTCTCCAGGTTCATACATACACATAGGAAAAGGTTTAGAAGGATATAATCACTCAGTGTTTAACAGTGATTACCACTGGGGAGGTGGAAGAAGGCACTGAAATTGAAAGTATGTGTCAAAGAGGTCTTTAACCATGTTGATAATTAATTTTTCAAGGAGAATATAATGAAAAATTAATTTAAAAAGGGCAAAAGGCATATTCAAAGTGACGCAGATGAAGAGAGGCAGAGTTTAGCAGCCTAGCACAACCAAACCAAAAATAAAGCAGGGCTTCTTTCCCTTCTGCCTTTCCTATCATCTTTGTAGCTCATGAGAAAAGTATTTAAGAGGAAGCTACAATGTTTACATTGATTTCAAGGCTGGCAGTCATGTAGAAATTAGATTCTTAGTTCTACACTCCTTTAATCTCTATCCTAAATTTCAGCTCTTAGCCTTTTAGAATAAATGGCAACCTCTCAGTTCAGTTTTCTGCTTTGTCAGCATAGCATTGGCTCCTGTTCTCCTTTAATAACAGAGTACAGTGGAAGATCCCTGCTTTTACTGTCAATGAAACCTTTGTCTAGAGGATTCCTTTGGCCTAAGCTGGTGTTGCGTTTCTTTCAATGTATTAATGCAGATGCTGAATATTGAGTGTTATGCTGACTTGGAAGGGTGGCCAGCACTCTCTAGGTCTGGATTTCTAGATTTATGCATAATTTAGAAGGCTGAACCCTCAGTGATCTGTATCATAGAGTTCCCTGGATGACTCTAAGATGGAATTACAAAAAACACTTCTATCCCAAATATGATAAATCAAGAGTTTCCCAGCCTCTACTGGAGATGTGGCATTGTGACTCCAGCTGTGAGTTCCTTTTTTGATCTGTGAGCATGGAATGTATTGGGTATATGACATAGGACTGACTTGAGTACAGCAGACAGACAGAATCAGCCATGACTCAGAGACCAGGCCACCAGCTTGTTTGTGGGGTTTTGTTAGGGCCGTACGGGCTTTCTGGAGAGTATGATTAACAACTGTTGATGACACTGGATGCACTTTAAAAGTTGCAGTCCTCGTAGTGTTTCAGTCAGGCCTCATTGTGCCTTGAGGTCAGTAAAAGGGACAGGAACCCCTCCCCCACTTTTCGCTTATGGATCAAAATGGCTTCAAATGATAATCAAGACAGAACTGCTTTACATTAAATTCTTTTCTGTAGCTCATAGTGCCTTGGAGAAGTTTCAGTGTACTGTTCAGAAAGGAGAAGTAATTACTACTGTACTATCCTGGGCCTTTAGTCCAGCTTGTGAGTTTTTGAGTGGGACTTGGCAGTGTTGTGTAGAGTTGGCTTTGAGGACTGTGACAGGAATTTCCCAGAAATGAGGAACATGGAAATGTTGTATTCAGCCTTCTAGACTTTCTTTTCAAAAAACAGGGATAATACTTAGTAATGATGCTTAATGATGTTTGAAACTGGTACTCACTCTGGAATAATTGAGGAGCTCAAGGCATTTCGTAGGCACTTTATATTTCAAGATGAAACTCATGTCTATATGTCAGACCAACTGTCTCTTTTCCTTATTTTAAGTTTTTTTTTAATGTTTGTTTATTTTTGAGAGAGAGAGGGAGAGAGAAGGGGAGCATGCGCACACAAGTGGGAGAGGGGCAGCAAGAGAAGGAGACACAGAATCTGAAGCAAGGCCCAGGCTCTGAGCTGTCAGCACAGAGCCTGACATAGGGCTCAGACTCATGAGCCACGAGATCATGACCTGAGCTGAGATTGGACCTTTAAGCGACTGAGTGACCCAGACACCCCTCTTTTCTTTACTTTAAACATTTGACCGTGACTCTTCTGGGACTTTCTCAGTCCTCATTGCTCTGATGGTTGCACTACCTTCCTTAAAGACTCCATGCTCGTCTCGTTAGTTGTTTCATCTGAGAACTCCCATCCAAGCTTTTGTCTGGATCATGCAATGTGGCAGACTGATGGTGTATTGCTTGCTTTGCTTCAGAAAACTCCTCGATAACTCCTTAATGAACATGGTGTTCATTAAGCACTTGTAGGGCTCTGGCCGTGGGGGATGGTGATTTGGAGAGCTGCCATCTCACACTCACATTGGTAGGTCCTGTGCGTTGGTACAGCTTCCCATCGGGAGAGGCGCACTCAGACCTGGCTCTGGGCTGGGACTGCACACTGGGAGCTCTGGAACAGGTCTGCAGCTGCCTGTGTCGTTCTCCTGGGTGGCTGGGGCTGGCTGCTCCCGAGGGCCATGTAATGAGGATTGGAGAGGGGTGGGGAACGGGGAGCTGAATCAAAAAGGTGACCAGAAGTAAGACCTCGTGTTGAGGACGGGGCCGACGTGCCCAGAGCTGGGTTCATTTTGAGTGCTTGCTGTTTGGATGTGGGCTGGCTGAGTTGGGACAAGGCAAAACGAACAATGCAACGACTGAGTGGATAATCCCAAATTACCAAAATGGCTTCCTGTACTTGCAAGTGTATGTGCAACTTAGGCATCCCTCCTGAGCTTTCCAGGTGGTCTGAGGGCCACCGGAAAGCATGCGGTACATTTCTCTGACGGGACATTGGAGTGTGTCCGTCCAGTGGCTGAACAGGTTTTAAGTATAATCATTCTATGGGCTCACTGTTGAATGATGAGCTTAATGAGACATCAGTATTTGGGGCTGTTTATCTCTGATTATTGTCTGTGGTCTGAAGTTGGTGAGTTGATAGTTTGAAAAAGTTTTGGACCAGAGAAACTAAACTCTTTAGTTTCCGATTCTAAATAGCCTGATGACTTTTTAGTTTTGGATCGTAAAATACCAGAACTGGGAGGAGTTTTACTTTCTCTCTCTTGATGCCCTCCTGTAGCAGAATCACTACTGATTCACTTGATCTTTTGCCCTCTATTCCATTGAATATCTACTATGTGGCAGACTCCTCTTTGCAAGAGGACACACTGAAAAGAGATTAAATATATTAAGCGTTAAGTCTCCTGCAGGAGCAAATGTGTTGGATTTTGATCCTGTTGTGATCTGTCAGTATACTATAAACATTGAGCTTTTCTTTTCATTCTTTTTAGCTGGAACTTTGGCTTTAGTAGTGGCATGGTCAGAGCAGATCATTAGCAGATCAGAGCTAATAGCACTGAATAGCATCTTGAGTTTCGTAGTCTGTTGTACAACTTTAAGAAAAGTGACTATATGATGCCCATTTTGACTTGATGCCCTTAAAGAATGAATTTTTATTTTCTTCTAGAATTGTAGGTTCTAGTTAGATTGCATACTTTTTTCTTTTTATTTTTCTTTTCTAAGTAGGCCTCACACCTAGCTCAGAGCTCAGTGTGAGGCTTGAACTTACAACCTTGATATCAAGAGTCAGATACCCCACTGACTGAGTCACCCTGGACTGCATATTGTTTTGTTTTTGTTTTTTACTGTTTTTTTAAAGTTTGTTTATTTATTTATTTGAGAAGTGGGGAGGGTAGCAGAACAGGGAGAGAGAGAATCTGAAGCAGGCTCTGCACTGTCAGCATAGAGCCCGATGTGGGACTTGATCTCAGAACCATGAGCTGAAATCAAGAGTCAGGAGGCTTAACCCAGTGAGCCACCCAGGCACCCTGACTGCATATTTTTTTAAATGTTTATTTATCTTTGAGAGAGACAGAGTGCAAGCAAGGGAGGAATAAAGAAAGAGGGAGAACCAGAATTCGAGGCAGGCTCCAGGCTCTGAGCTGTCAGCATAGAGCCTGATGTGAGGGTTAAACCCATAAACCGGGAGATTATGACCTGCTCTCAAATCAAGAGTCAGAGGCTTAACCCACTGAGTCACCCAGGAACCCTGACTGCATATTCTTAATGAAACGATAGATACCATATGTTTGCATTTATAGATCTAACAGGAGAGACCTGGCAGGGGACCATGGGGAGAGGAAGGGGGAAAGAGAGTGGGGAAGAGTGAGGGACACAGATCAAGGGAGACTACTGAATACTGAAGAGGAACCATGGACTGAAAGAGGAGGGGGAGGGAGGGAGTGATGGTCATGGTGGGGGGCACTTGTGGGGAGAAGCACTGGGTGTTATATGGAAACCAATTTGACAATAAACTATTAAAAAAAAAAAGAAACTAGTCCTCTTTCATGGTAGAGCTTTTTTGATATGCAAATAAATATAAATTCAATTTTGCCATCATGTAATCTACTTTTTACTTAACCAGAACAATATAACCTTGCTCTGATTCTTCTACTTTTTCACATAATCGCTGTGTTGGTTAGATTTGATCAAAATAGTGAACTCTATTTTCCTTTCCTTGAGAACAAAAGAATTAAAGAGCAAATTATTTTTCTCAATTTAAAACAAACCAGGAAGTTCTAAAATGACTATCACTGTGCTCCCATGAATTTTATATTTTCAGCAATCCTTTTTTTTTAACAAAAAGCTTTTATGAAACTGCTAATAATTGTAACTTTGTTCAGTATCACATATTTCTTAAAATATGACTGCTTTCCAAATACCACAAATAGTTTAAATTATTTTGTCATTAAGAGATTATTTTTTTACATGGAGTCATTGGTTAATTCTGAAAGCCACTCAAACTCATAGATTATAATCTTTGAAATCATTGCTCCTTAAAGATTGCTAAATTAAAAAATAAATCAGAGTCAGCTCTCTCTCTCAGTAGTATGGAACTTGGCAAGAAAAAGGAAACTTCAAGCAGTTACTGCCACTCAGTTGGAAACCACGGTTTCCACGGTTGAGCTCTCTGACAAAGCATGGAGAAGCATACACAGCAGCCCAACTTAGAGTTCTTTGTGTGGATAGAAAGCTGCCCACCTCATTTTCTTTTTGGTCAACTGGTCATTTGTATCCAGTGGATAAATTCCAAATATCCTGAAGTCTTATATAGGATTTATTTAACCCACAGGACTGGACCTTTGCTATGTTACATGCCAGAGTGTTTTGGCGTCTAGTTCCATCTCTCCCCAAGAAAGAGTTAGCTTAGAGAGTTTCTGAGAATTGCTGACGAGGGTGTGGGGCCAGGCGGTGGTCCAAGCCCACAGGATGTGATTTTGTTAAATCTTGAGTGTTCTCTGTGGGGCCGGGGCATTTGAGGGATGCAGCAGGACCACATTATGAAATGTGGTCATGAGCAGCTGAAAGAATGTAATTGGAAGAGAAGGGCAGGGGCACCTGGTGGCTCACTCAATTGAGAGTCCGACTCTGGATTTCAGCTCAGGTCATCCCGCAGTCATGAGACTGAGCCCCATGTTGGGCTCGGCACTGAACGTGAACGTGAAGCCTGCTTGAGACTCTCTCTCCCTCTCCTCCTGACCGCCCGCCATCATGGTTGGTCTCTGTCTCTCTCTCTTTCTCTGAGGGAAAAAAGGGGATTGTGGAGGGAAGACAAAAAGGAAAGGACCTATTTGTTCAGATAAGTGAGAGTCAGCAATGTAGACAAGACCTCAGCAACCTCTGAACTTGTTTCCAGTCCCCACCTTCTCTGTCTTACTCCATCTTTTTCCCCCAGCCCCCAAACTTTTAATGTGTAGACTGACTTCCTCTTTCCTGCACTTGACTCTGCAGCCCGTGTTGTGGTCATCCTGTCCACAGTGGGCAGCCGGGCCTCCAGATGCAGGGCTGCCGTGAATGCCCAGCCCTCCTGGCCGCCCTTCCTGCGCCTGGCTGGGGAGGACAGAGGGCCTTTCTCCGGGGTGCGCTCTGGGTCGTGCTAAGTCGGCCCACGATGGCTCTTTTTCTACCATGCATTAATGCCTTTCTCTTCCTGACTCGCAAATACACGATCGTGTGACCATTTCTTGTTTCGAATGTTCTTTTTGTGCTGACAGGGAGAGAGATGACTTAATGTCTGCACTAGTTTCCGTCAGGAGCAGCTTGGCAGACATGCGGCAAAGAGAAGCCGGTGCTTATGAGCAGGTGAAGCATGCCATGCTGGTGGCTGAGGAAGCCAGCTTCGAGAAGACCAAGGCAAGTCCTGGAAGATCAAAATAAAGGCGCCCTGTCATTGCTCTTTTTTCTTCTCCAAGTATCTCTGTGGCTGCTCTTCCTTAACTGAGCTCTTTTCTTCTGAACACGCAAAGTGGACCCCAATCTCTTAATGTCGGCTTTGCTAAATTAAACAGAGCTCCTGTTGGCAGAATTCTTTTGTTATATGGCTGTTCAGAGAATAGAGTGCAACGTGGGAAAGTGCTTGGGGAGACTTGCATGCCTCACCTTTTCATTTGCTGCTAATTTTGAGTGCTATGAAAGTCTTAAAAATTTTTTTTAATGTTTATTTTTGAGAAAGAAAATGAGAATGAGAACAAGTAGGGGAAGGGCAGAGAGAGAGAGAGAGAGAGAGAGAGAATAGACACAGAGTCTAAATCAGGCTCCAAGCTCTGAGCTGTCAGCACAGAGCCCAACGTGGGACTTGCACCCATGAACTGTGAGATCATGACTGGAGCTGAAGTCAGATGCTTAACCGACTGAGCTACCCAGGCACCACAAGTGCTGTGAAAGTCTTAACGCTGTTTGTACATGCTCATGTATGACTACAGACAGCTGTTTCGCCTCCATGCATGAGAGATTTTGATAACATGCAAATATGCCACAGATAATGAATAATATGTGTGTGCTGAGTAGCATTTTTAGCTATGAGCGAGTCCAGAGCCCTGGATGCTAAATCAAGCACATCAGGTAATCATGATAAAGACAGTGATAGTTAACCACTTCATAATCCGGCAGTGCTGTAAGCACCCTTGCTCTGTTTGAGTCCTCCGAAGTTCCCATGTATTTTCCCCAGCCACACCAGCCGCACTATGAGTAGCTGGTGATTACCGTGTTTGACGGTGTGGATCTAGAACATTTCTGTCATCATGGAGAGTTCTATTGGATAGCTTTGGTCTAAGCCATGTAGCAGCAGCAGCAGCAGCAGCAGTATTTTATTAAGGTATGGGGCTCTTCAGGTCTCTTTAGCTCCTCGGTCACTGCCTTATCCATCTGTCTCTATCTAGTTCATCTGTGGCTCTTTCCAGAGCACTGAGCCGCACTGCTTTCATCACTAATGCCCCTGTGCCTCTGAAGCTTCTATTCATTCAGACCAAACTCCCTAACATCCTTTGACTCCTCAGACACTCCTAGTTCTTCATTCATACTGAACTCTCTAGCTCTCCCTCGTTAATACCATGACCCTCCAAGCCTCCGGTGAAGGTCCCTTGTCACTCCTGTCACCTCGTCTGGCTGTGAAGGAGGGATCAGCGTTCATATTCTCCCTTCCTGCCATTTTTAGGCCTTTGCTTTATCATCGACACTCGTGGCCATTCCTCTTTGAAATCATTGCTGTCTCTCCTCTCCCTGATTTTAATTAATATAAGCTCTCAATCTAGATGTCACTGTTTGACACTTATTTTAAAGGAAATCATCCAGTATATTACTTGGGTTTATAAAATAGTTGTTGGCTATACTTTTTAAGAGCTTTAGCATCTGATCCTTTTCTCCCTTTTCTTTGTCTGTTAAGGTTGCTGTAACAAAAATACCATGGCCTGACTGGCTGAAACAGCAAACATTTCTTTCTCACAGCTCCGGGGGCTGGTGCACCCAAGGTCAAGACACCAGAACATCGGGTGTCTGGCAAGGGCTTGATTCCTGGCTCACACACGGCCGTTTTCTTCCTGTGCCCTCACATGGCCATGGCGGTGAGGGATCTCTCTGGGGCCTCTTCTGTAAGGGCACTGGTCCTGTTCGTGAGGGCTCCATCCTAAGGACCTAATAATTTCCCAAAGGCCACACATCCTGATACCATTGCACTGGGGATTAGGCTTCGACACATGAATTTTGGAGGGGCACATACATGGAGTCCCCAGCACCCTCCACCGCCCTCCTTGGATCATCCCGAAAGGTTTCTATGCCCATGTAATTAATCCACACAACACTGTAGTCCCAGCGTACCTTGGCTTGCTTGGGCGTGTCTGTGGGCTCGCAGGCTCCACAGCTGCTCTCTCCGACCAGAGCCTCTCTCTGCCTCCCCATCCCCATCACATATACTCACTGTCCTCATCCCTGCCTTGTCTTCTCCAGCCTCTTCTCATGTTTGTTTTATCTGTTGTCTCCTGGCTGGTCTTCTTCCCTTTCCATTGAAATATGAATTTTATATCCCCAGCTGAACTCATTACATTAGCTCCCCGCAAACTGCTGTGTTCTCTCTCCATCGAACGATCCACCGCTGTGCCCTGACTGGAAACCTGGTTGTCATCCCCCACTTCACGCCTGACTTCCAGTCAGTCACTACGTGCACATCTTAGTTTCTGAACTTTTCTTGACTTCCTTCCTCGCTGTCCCCTCTCTTGTTCAGGACAGCATCACCTCTGGATTTATGAATTACAACATCCTCTTCCTTTGCCCCATTCCCTGCACCACGGCCAGAAGTGATCTTTCTTCAAGGCAGATTTGACCCCGGGATTCTTTGACTTAAAATCTGTCCAGGATTGACCACTGCCTCGGGACCTTCTCCAAGCCCTTTCGCAGACTTCCCGGGTCTGTCATGTGCTTCCTTCCAGCCCTTCCATGTCACTTATTACTCTCCTCCGACAGACGTGGCCACTGTTAGCTTGGCAGGGCGATTGAGTTTAGGGGCTGGGCAAGGTCTTATTAGAGTCAGCAGACCTAGATTCAGGTTGGCAGCGCCGCCATTCATCAGGCCAGGTTTTAACTCCTGTGTAACACGGAGAGGATGCCTGGCTCAGCGATTCAGGAGGACTGCATGTGATCAATTGATTGATTGAAGAGATTAAGTTTTATTTATTTTGAGAGAGAGAGGGAGAGAACCAGTGGGGGAGGGGCAGAGAGAGGATCTAGAGAGAGAGGATCCTGTCTAGACAGGATCTAGACAGCACAGAGCCTGACGTGGGGCTCAAACTCACAAACTGTGAGATCATGACCTGAGTCCAAGTTGGATGCTTAACCAACTGGGCCCCCCAGGTGCCCCCAGTGGGGACTATGGTTTAAAATGGGAGTCTGTTATCTCATAGAAACTGGCACACAGTATTTCCTCAGCAACTAGTGCTGCTGATGGTGATGGCTGCTGATCCCTGTTTATGTCCTGCTTTTTAGCCCCTGGGTCTCTGCACATGTCATGCAAATCCTTCTTCACTTCCTACCTGGATATATTCTCTCATCTTTCAGGTCTGCCACTCAGAAAATCTCTGCGGGCGCCTGGGTCGCTCAGTTGGTTAAGCATCTGACTTTGGCTCAGGTCACGATCTCATGGTTCATGAGGTCCAGCCTCGCATCAGATGAGCTCAAGTCCCTCTTTGGGTGAGCCCTACTTTCCTCTGTCTCTCTACCTGTAGTGGGATTCTCTCTCTCTTCCCTTCACTCATTTGCACCCTCTCTCTTTCAAAAAAAATCTCTGAGCTCCCATGCCTAGATTTGACATACCTCTTATGTGTCTGTACAGCAGGATTTCTCCACCTTGGTATTATTAACATTTTGGACTTTAACAGAATTCTATGTTGTTGAGGCTGACCTGCCTGCATATTTTGGGATATGGAGTAGCATCCCTGGTCTCTGTTCACCAGATGCCAAGAGCATACCTCCTGGTCCCCAAGTTCTGACAACCAAACATGTGTCCAGACATTGCCAGAGCTTCAAGGGGTGTGTGTGCATGTGTGCAAGTGTGTGTGCGTGCAGAATGGCCCCAGCTGAGACCTACGCTCATTACAGCATTTACCAAAGTGTATTATTATTCCTAGTTTGTCTTTATCTTTATCAATCTCTGGCAGGAAGGAGCTTACCCATCTCTCTCTCTTTTTTTTTTAATGCTTATTTATTTTTGAGAGAGAGAGAGCATGGGCAGGGGAGGGGCAGAGAGAGAGGAAGGCACAGAATGCGAAATAGGCTCCAGGCTCTGAGCTGTCAGCACAGAACCTGACACTGGGCTTGAACTCACAAACTGTGAGATCATGACCTGAGCCGAAGTCGGATGCTTAACCAACTGAGCCACGTAGGTGCCCCGAAACTGACCCATCTTGATCACTATTAAATCTTTAGTACCTTGTACACTGCTTGGCACTTAATAGGTACCCAGCAAACATCTACTCACTAAGGGAATTGTGCTCTGTTTTCGCTAACAGTCTAGAATTCTTTAATCTTATCTTTCCAGTTTACCCACTTTGCCAGTGTCCAGCAAAAGCCCAATCACACATTTATTTTTAGGCTATTTTCAGCCTTTCAAGCATTGCTGAAGAAAGCCATAGAATGAATTCCAGGTCACCTTAGGTGGTTAGTACTGTTTAGTAATTCTTTTCTTTGCAGTTGGCCCGCTTCAGTTCTGTAGGCAGGGATTCCACTTCCCATGGCTCCCCAGCTCCGCTCTTAGCTCCTCGCGCGGTGGCTGGCCTCGTCACTGACGACCAACTGACCAGAGCCCCTTCAACACCTCCTCATCCCTCAAACGTGTCTTCTTCTCATTTTGTCTTGCTCATCTGGCCATCTTAACTTCCCAAGATGAATCTCTTTCTCTAAGTTCTTGAAGCCTCATACTTGGAGGACTTCAGGGACCCTGCGCCGTTTGTCACCACATCTTGTGTATCTTCTGTCCTTCCCTCTCCTCTCTTTCCCCATCATCCTCTCTACAGCTGTGATTCTTGTTTAAACAGACAAGAGCCAGCCCTCACTTGATCGGCTTCCCCGTCATCGACTCCCTTCCCACCACTCTCACTGGTGGACCCTTCCAAACTGGCATTCACCCTTGAGCTCTCCGTTCCCTCTGAGCACCCTGCAGTCAGGCGTTCAGCAGGATGTGGTCTGATTTCATGCTACTGAATTGCTCACTCAATGGTCACCAGTCACTTCCTGATTACTAAACCCGGTGACCTCATCTCTGCCTTTGTGTGACTCCAGCTCTGCTGTCTCGGAAGCCATCGGCTGGGCTATTATGACACGTCCTCTTTTCCCCTTGATTTATCTGAGATTTGCTCCTGTGGGTCCTCTTTGAATTGCTCTTTCTTCTCCTCTCCATCTCTTTTCTCTTGTTTTCCACAAGCCTTCAATACAGATGCTCCTCAGTCAGGAGTTCCAAGCCTTCCACCTGTGTCATCCTAGTTGCTGGCACCTCGTCTCCCCTGTCATGTCCAAATCCCTTCCTTCGTTTGAACCCCCACCTTGTGCCTTTAGCTGTACCAGCTCTCCTGAGCACCAGACCCTTGCATATGGATGATATTTCATTAGCTTCTGAACATCTGTGCAACCAAATTGTTGTTCCTCTCCATGTTCCTGTCTACCACTCCTTTTCTTTCCACCATTTTCTGTGTTCTCCTCAGATACTGGCTCCCTCATCTTACCAACAGCCCTGGCTCACAGACTTTAAAATGTCTCGGCTTCTCCCCATCCCTCATTCTCAACATCCAGTCAGTTGCCAAGCTGTTTTTGGAGGCCTTTCCTAAGCTATGCCCACCCCTTCCTTCCTGGCTCAAGTCCTCACATACTATTACACAACCCATGTAGTGGATTGCGTTAGCCTTCGCCTGGTCCTGTGCAAGCCTCTTCCAATTCCAGCATATCTTTCCCACTGTTGCCAAAGTCCTCAGTTGTGATGCTCCCTGTTCTGGGAGCTCCCCTCTTGCAGTGCAATAAAAGCATGACCTTCCAGATCTTTCACAATATGGCCCCACCCTAACTTCTCTAGCCTTATTTTTCACTACACTCTTTCATATGACCTGAATGTGAACTAGTTTTCCTGAATGTGACTCACAAGGTCAGGAATGTGACCGCCCTGAAGGTGACCATAAATCTGCTTATGCTACACTTGACAGCGCCGTATTGATTGATCTATCTATTCAACCCAGCTCAGGTGGCTCAGCGCTCAGCTCAGTCTCCCCCGAAGTTTTCCCCAACCCCTTCTTGTTTGAATTAACCTCTTCCTCCTCCATATTCAACTGAGCAGTGTAGAATTCTGGTAGCTGGTTACATAGCTCTCACCACCAAAGAACCAGAAAAGTCAGGTCTGTGGTGTTTGTCATTGTATTCCTCACGCAGCTGTTGACAGGTTCATTACACAGTGTTTGTTGAATTGAATTAAAGTAAATTGTTAGCCTTAACTATAAATATGAAATGTGTAATTAGTGCTTTTGAAAACTTAACAGTTAAGAACAAAAGAAGCTATTGTATATTGGGAATCTAAAGCAGTTTTCATTGAATTACTATTAGTGCAAGAACCGATTTCTAAGCCTCATTGAATTAGTAATAACGCAGGAACTGACTTCCAAGCAGTTTAAAAAATACGGTGCAGATCTGCTAGTTTTTATCTGACAGGTATGTTACAACATACTAGGAATTTTGCTTCCTGAGAGTGAAGTATAAAATGGCATACATTAATTTTAAAACCAACTACTTGATTGTTGAGTTTGGTCTTCTAGTTCCTTGGCTTTTGTCACCATCTAGTGGTCAGTTTTGCATATTGCATGTTAAGTTAGTAGATGAAATTATTTTAGGTCATATATTTACATTGACAGTGAAAACAGGATTTTATAAGAATGAAATCTAGAACATGAGGAAATTGTAATGCCATGCATATATTCATCTGTGAAACTGCTCTATTCTGCCACTTTTTAGGTTTGTGATCTTGGGTAAGTTACTTAATGTCTCAAAGCTGCTCAGTTTCTTCAGCTGAGCAATAACAACTATTTAAAATTCAGGGGGATATGGTCATTTGTAGCAAAGTGGATGGACCTCGAGGGTGTCATGCTAAGTGAAATAAGTCAAGCGGAGAAGGACAGATACCGTATGTTTGCACTCATAGGTCTAACGGAAGAAACCTAACAGAGAACCATAGGGAGGGGAAGGGGGAAAGAGAGTTGGGGAGAGAAAGGGACACAAATCATGAGAGACTATTGAATACTGAAAATGAGCCCGAGGGCTGAAGGGGGAGGGGGAGGGAGGGAAGAGGGTGATGGTCATGGAGGGGGGCACTTGTGAGGAGAAGCACAGGGTGTTATATGGAAACCAACTTGGCAATAAACTATTACAAATTAAAAAAAATATTTTTAATGTTTTTATTTATTTTTGAGAGAGACAGCAGGAGCAGGGGAGGGTCAGAGAGAGAAGGAGTCACAGGATCTGAAGACAGGCTCCAGGCTCTGAGCTAGCTGTCAGCACAGAGCCTGACGCAGGGCTTGAACCCAGAACCGCAAGATCATGACCTGAGCCGAAGTCAGAGGCTTAACCAACTGAGCCACCCAGGCGCCCCTTAAATTAAAAAATAAAATAAAATAAAATTCAGGGGGCCTAGGTGGCCCAGTCAGTTAAACCTGCGACTTGTCTCAAGTCATGATCTCGCAGTTTGTGGGTTCAAGCCCCACATCAGGCTTTGTGCTGACAGCTCAGAGCCTGAAGGCTACTTTAGATTCTGTGTCTCCCTCTCTCCCTGCCCCTCTTCTGCTCATACTGTTTCTCTCTCTCAAAATAAACGAACATTAAAAAAAAATTTTTTTAAAGAACTATTTAAAATTTAGCAAGAGTGTTAAATAAATTAATCCATGTAAGCTGTTTAGCAAAATATCTGGTACATAGTAAGTAACCAATAAATGGTTTTGGTTTTCTTTGAAAATTGCAAGTCCTTACAACCAGCAGTAATTTTAAAAGCGAGGGAAAAAAATAACCTTGGGAAAAAACGAGGGTGGAAAAGCAGAAGGTGTGCAGTGATGCCTTGGTAAAGCTTCAAGATGAGAGGTTAACCAAGCCTCAGACCTGCTTGCTTCTATTTGAAGGGAAATTGTTGGCTTCAGCATGAAAATATTATGAGCATATCTATAAGGAGGTAATCCTCCAAGGGAAGAATTAATATTTTCTTCATTGCAACCGGGCATGTATATAAAAATCAAGACAGATTAAAGTACTGCCGTGACACCTACTCCTCGTCACCTCTCCCTGGTGGCCAGTCTTAGCCGGGAGAAGGCCATCCACAAAAACTGAGCCTTCAGCCATGGTTTTAAGTGATTTACAACTTCTTGCTTTGGGCTTTGTGTTTATATCATCTGACCTTGGCATTAGACCTCTTATTCTGTCAGGATCTTTACTGTTCCTTGTTCCCGAATTGACTGACTTCTTGGAATTGATTCTTTGGTTGCTGTTCATGTTAGCCTGATGTTTGTTTGGATCTTCAGCAGTCTTGTTCCGCTGTTAACAGCATTGGCTCCTGAATTCTTGTTCAATGAAAAAGCTTTATATTCAATAGTCATCTTATTCTTTCATGCCAATAGTTTTCTATCCACAAAAGTTATGAACATTAATTTTATTAGGTTCATATAAAAATTTTTTCAAAACAGCAATCGTGTTCCAAGGCACAAAAATCTCAAATTCATAATCAAGCCCCAAGGGCTTAAATTATAGAAAACCTATGCTTTTTCACTTCTTTTAAAGTCTAATGTAAAATTTTATTTTACGGGCTTTCTCAGCTAGAATTGGACTTGGGACCAAGTCCCTGGAAGAATCATTTTTCAGTCACTGTGTGTGCTTGTCCGTTAATCTGAGACAATTGAGTTTTACGCTCATATTTTATGCCTAGGAGTATGGAAACCTTCCAGAAGAGTTGGAAAGAAATTAGGATTTAATGCTTTCGAGATGAAGAGAAGAAAATTCACATACCCTTGATTATTTATTGTTTATATTTATTGTAGCTTTCTCCAGAGGGAAGCAGAGCTATGCATAAAGCCCATGGGTGCTTACGGAGACCATTTCCCTCCCCATTAACAAATGTGACTCTGTCCCCAAATGTGACTCTCTCCCACTTATAGCTTGATTCATACTTACAGAGTCTGTAGATCATATGAGACTTGAGTTTCTTGGCTTTCCAAGAATGAGGTAGATATCAGACATTAGATAAGAGCCCCTGGAATAAGACTAAGATGTCATAGAATGACTCAGATTTTCTATGTCAAGCACCTTAACTTCATTGGGGTTTTTTTAAATTGGGATTTTAAAGCTAGTTTATTATTGAGTATTATACATAAAGATACTGTGAATGTAGTCAAAAGGAAGTTAGAAAGTTTCTACTTCTAGAAATCCAAAGTGGGAAATTGAGACTAAGAACAATTATGGACTTGTAAAATACCAGCAGTGAAAGATGACACTTCTTATTTTATAAAACTAGGTAGTAAATGCTATTTTGAGTCTTTCTTTATCTAAACTTTTTATTATTACCTAATTAGTTTTTACTTTAGTTAATTAAGTTTCAGGAACCTTGATTATTCGATAATGTTAAAGATAGATGCCTGTCCATAGCAGCAATGTCAACAATAGCCAAAACATGGAAAAAGCCTAAATGTCCATCACCTGATGAGTGAATCAAGAAGATGTGGTATATATACACAATGGAGTACTACATGGCAATGAGAAAGAATGAAATCTGGCTATTTGTAGCAAAGTGGATGGACCTTGAGGGTGTCATGCTAAGCGAAATAAGTCAGGCGGAGAAGGACAGATACCATATGTTTGCACTCATAGGTCTAACAGGACAAACCTAACAAGAGGATCATGAGGAGAGGAAGGGGGAAGAGAGCTGGGGAGAGCGAGGGACACAGATCATGAGAGACTGTTGAATACTGAAGAGGCACCGTGGACTGAAGGGGAAGGGGGAGGGGTGATGGTCCTGGTGGGGGGCACTTGTGGGGGAGAAGCACTGGGTGTATTATGGAAACCAACTTGACAATAAACTATAAAAAAAAAAAGATAGATGCCTGTATGTAATAACCAGTTCGTCTCATTTTCAATTTTGATCTGTTTATTGTTTGAAGTATATGATTCATTTTTAACCGGAAGCAAGTGAAAAATCAGTTAAACTGGAGACTTATGTACTTCATTTAGTATAAACATGATATGTAATTGGAACTATTAGAACACTTGATTTTTCTGATGCCCTTTTCCAAATTTGGACTCATCTATGGCCTTCATGAGGGTCTGTTAATCTGAAGTTTTTTAGTTGCTTTGTTAATACAGCCTTAACTGTGAAAATTGAAATATATGAATAAATGTAACATTTGAATAGTATTTTAGATCTGTAATTGGTATTGACAGACAAGTATAAAATTATTCTAATGGGCTTTATAGCGAGTTGTGATGATTTCAAATAAAATTAAGGCCTAATTGTCTCATTTTCCCCTTATGTTTTCCAAATTCTGAGGCCCCATTTCCCTCTGTCTTTCTTTGGCAGGCTTTAATCCAGTGTGAACAGTTGAAGAACGAACTGGAGAGGCAGAAAGAGCGACTTGAAAAAGAACTCGCATCTCAGCAAGAGAAACGGGCCTCTGAGAAAGAGATGATGAAAAAGAAAATGACAGAAGAAAGGGAGGCGGTGGAATCAAAGGTACCCGGATTCAGCTCCCTGCGCCGAACAGTGTTTGTGTGACGTCACCACTGACGCTGTAGGCCGCAGCTCTCAAGTGAACTCTAAACTAAAAACCTTGTGAGGAGCCAGTTGCTTTTAATTTAGGGTTCAGAAACATTTTCCATTTACCCCCATATTTCTCGAGAAAAGTTATATTCTCAGACCTCTCCACATTAAATAGCCAATTCAGTTCCGTGCTGTGAAATTGTAAACTTTGCTTTGATCCCTCCATTCTGTTTGAGTCCCTCCCCTCCGGCTCTCAGCGGGGGCCAGGTGCTCTGCGGGTACCCAGATTTTATTTCAACCTGGGCTAAGTCAAGGAGCCACGACTCCCCCGCTCTCTCCCCCACTCTCAAACTAGACTTGCAGAAGTTAAAACACATGGAAGGAACCAAGTAGCCAAGAAAAAGTGATTATATACACGGTACAAAGTAGGTACATGATGAATAATGAACATAACCGGATGGATGAATGGAAGGGAGAAACGAAAAACAGAAGGAACAGTGAGCATGAGTTGGGCAGTGTTTGGGAAACAGTAAGAAACTGGAAGGGAGAGGAGCGCCAGGGGGACTCAGTTGGTTAAAGGTCTGACTCTTGATTTCGGGACAGGTCATGATCTCGCGGTTCGTGAGGTCGAGCCCCACATCCAGCTCTGCACTGACAGTGCAGAGCCTGCTTGGAATCCTCTCGCTCCCTCTCTCTCTGCCCCTCCCCTGTTCACTCGCTCTCTCTCTCACTCAAAATAAATAAATAAACTTAAAAAAATAGAAACTGGAATGCAGAAATAAGTGAAACCTAGCTTTAAAAAGTTGCCACAATAGAGTAAAATTGAGCAAGATGTGGTCCATGAAATAACCAAAACAGACGTTACATGTTTTTTTTTTTTACAGCAACTCACAGCGTGTCCCCCGACTGCTGTGCTATAGTATTCCAGTGTGTGATAATCACCTTATTCGGCACATCGCTCTCCTGAGTGTCTGCTGTGCGCACGGCAGTGTAATCCTGAGGATACACAAAGAGAAAAATCACCAACTCTGTCTGGGGAATTTGAAGTCTTTATGGGTACCTGAGGCATTTACTGTAAACTCCCTTGTCTTATCTTTTTAAAAAAGAAAAGTGTGCCCATCAAAACTCCACTAAGTGTCAATCTAACTCTGCCTTCTCTGGCCAGAATTGGTGGCCTGAGCCTTGCGGACGGCACCCACGTGCAGCATGGCCTTAGCACCCACGGCGCTCTTGCTGCGTTTCAGAAGTCTCGCCATGCACCCCTTCCTCTCTCCCACTCACCCAGCGCGGGGCGACAGATAGGAACTGGAGGGCCTGGGGGTGTGGATGCCCCAGGACCAGTGCAGTCCCTGCTTACAGAGGAGAGGAGAGGAAGACATTAAACACACACTTCCATAAATGAGTTTTTAATTACTACTGTGATAAATGCAAGAGAGTACAGTATAGGGTACCCTGAGAAAATAGAACAGGCCAGGAGCGCCTGGGTGGCTCAGTCACTGAGCAGCCAACTTCGGCTCAGGTCATGATCTCATAGTTCATGGTTTCAAGCCCTGCGTCGGGCTCTGTGCTGGCTGCTCGGAGCCTGGAGCCTGCTTCCGATTCTGTGTCTCCCTCTCTCTCTGCCCCTCCCCTGCTCATGATGTGTCTCTCTCTGTCTCTCAAAAATTAAAATAAATGTTAAAAAAAATGTGTAAAAAAAAAAAAAAGAAAGAAAATAGAACAGGCCAATCTGACCTAGTCTAGGCGGCCATGGACGACTTTCCTAAGGAAGAGATTTTGAAGATGAGACTCAATGCCGCCAAGTGGTAGTCAGGTGAAGAGTTGAGGGGAAGAGTGTCAGACCCAGCAAAACAGCACCCCTGGACCCTGAAGCTAGCAGGCATCATACTTGTTAGGAATTAAGAGGAGACCCAGGTGACTGGAGTGTAGGACGTGGGCACAGTAGTGGGAGATGAGTTTGGAGCAGTATCCAGGGACCAAATCATGAATGGACTTAAAATCCATGTGAAAGATTTTAAGTTTTATCCCAAACCAAATGGACAACCATTAAACACTTTAAATTGGGTGGCATCATGCTGCCATTTCTATTTGAGAAGTTCTGTCTGCTAGTAAATTGGAAGGAGACTTGGAATAAGTGCCTGGAGATCAGCTGGGAGGTAGTTATCATAGTCCAGGTGGAAATGATGGTATCTTGGGACCATTTTCAAAGACTATTTTGTTGTTGTTTATTTCTGAGGTGGAGGAGGGATGGAGAGGGAGGGAGATACAGAATCTAAAGCAGGCTCCCACTCAGCCATCAGCTCAGAGCCCGATGCAGGGCTCCAGCCGACAGACTGTGAGATCATGACCTGAGCTGAAGTTGGATGCTCAACCAACTGAGCCCCCCAGGCGCCCCCAAAGACTCTTATAAATCACTTGTGTTCTCCTCAAACTCTCTACTATACCACGGTCCCCTCATTCTCTGCAGAGCGTCTTACTTACCGAACAACGGAGACTGAATCCAATGAGTGTAACCGTGTCAACTCCTTACCTTCCCCTCACCTGTGCCTTCAGGGATGATCTCACCAGCACCCCAACACTGGCGGACAGGAGAGGACTTACCTCACTCTTTCCCCTGCTCTGGGTCCCCTTCTCTCCTCCAGCTCGGAGCTTCTCTCCCGCATTGGAAGGATTGTTTACAATCTAGTGGTTCTCAATGTCGGCACCAGAGAAGTTCCAAAATCTCATTGCCCAACCTGCGTCCCAAACTAATATGTGAGGATGGCTGTGGGTGGGCTTCAGGTGTCAGCAGGTCTTAAAGTTGTCCAGGTGACTTGGATGTGCAGCTCAGGCTGGAAACCACCTCAGTTATTCCATGTGCCTCCTTATTCTCTGTGGCCCAGTTTCTGGAAAAGTCCGTCTGTCCACGTTGTCTTTATGCTCTCTCTTCCAGTTAGCTCTTCAGCCCTCTGCATTTCGGCTCCTGTGCTCACAGCCAGGGGAACCCTCCTGTGCTATGTCAGCTGAAGCCTCCTTGAGCTGCTTTTAGGGGATATGTTTTAGTTCTTATTCTCTTTAAAGGATTCTCTTTACAAGGCACCTGGGTGGCCCAGCCGGTTAGGCCTCTGACTCCTGATCTCAGCTCAGGTCTTGATCTCTGGGTCATGAGTGCAAGCCCCGAATTGGGCTCTGTGCTGGGCATGAAGCCTACTTTTAGAAAATAAATAAATGAAAGGTCTCCTTCCTTTATTTCTCTGGATCTATAGTCTTGATTTGGAAATATGATACTGTGCACCTTTCGAAACAATGTAGGAAATGCATCCAGAAAGCCACTTGATGGAAAGTTCTAGAGTTTAGCAGTGAGCGTTATATTCTGGTGTCTTTGGCATTAGGGCAGCTTCGGGTTTCATGTATGTGACATGGATTCCTAAATCCTCGGCTCCCCAATGAGCCCCCAGACCAGCTGGTCTTGCCATGCTCCCACTCTTCATCCAGTTGCCTTGCTGGCGTTTTTGTCCCCATCCTGCCCCTCACACTACTCATCACGAGGTCACCAAATTCTCAAGATTCCGGTGCCTGAGAGTTGTTTGTTGCGCTGTGTCGCCACCCCGCTGCCATGCGTTTCCTTACTCCTGAGTGATTTCTGCAGCCCCAAGCACTCCCCTTGCTTCCAGTCTCACCCCTGAGCCACAGCCAGGATGGTCTTTCCAGAATGAACACGTCAGTATGTCAGTGTTTGCTTTGAAATCCTTACCTGTGTCCCTGCCTCCCCTTGGAGAAGATTCTGGATCCCTTAGCGTCGCATACAGATTCTACGTTTCTCCCGCTGTCTTCGGTTTGCCAGTCTCCTCTCCCTTCACTTTATTTCCTTGCCTCACCACCGTCTGCTCTACTGTTTTTCCTTCCAGGAGTTTTCATGTGCTTTGCCCCTTCCCTAGAAGACTCTTCTGCTCTGAGCCCTTCCCACCTGATCCTTCAGAGTTCTTCCTGATACCACCCGCTTTCAGAGATGAATTCAGAGCCTCTTCTATGGACTCCTGTGACTCAATTAGTTGCAAATTCTTGGTGAATTGTTTGTCTCCCCCAATTTACCATAAGCCCCCTGAATGTGTGGTCCGTTACCATTGTCACTGGTGGCGCATTCCCCTCACATAAAATGTGCTCCATGTGTATTTGTTGAATGAATGAATGAATGAAATACAAGGGAAAGAAGAGAGGCCCTGTGCCATTTGGAAAGATGTTGTGAATTTGGAGGATCAGAGCGGTCTGTGTCTGCAAGAGCTCAATGAAAATTTCAGGAGGAAGGGCGCATTTGGAGTGTCGACCTATAACTCAGATTCGGAAATGCAGAGCTTGGGGGAAGGGGTGCTGGCTGGAACCAACAAGAATAAGGCACGGTCGGTGAAGGGGGCGGGGACTTTGTGAACTGAGTGCTGCATGTGCGGCAGAGAATGGGACCAGTAGCAAAGACCAGCTATTATTCATGTCTGGGAGACTCTTATTTTCTGGGCTGTTCAGTGGGAAACCAGCCCTGCTGAGCAGTTCCATTTGCTAAAAAATGTGGTGAGTCTTTGTGGTAAGGAAGGGCAGAGGAAGGCCGAGAGTGCCAGGCAGCGTTCCGGGTGCCCTCCTGTAACATGGCCTCTTTCCTGACACTGATAATTATTCCAGGAACAAAAGTGGCAGCAGAAGTGCAGTGTAGGGCCGAGGCTGAGTCACATGTTCTGTCCGCAGCGAGCCTTGGCTGGCATTCTCTCTCGAGGTCCTGCCTTAAATAAAGTGTCTGAATGAAGAGCTGAAAGCAGTTCTCACACTCCAGCAAGTGCTGTCACCAGGAAATGGCCGAAAGTGGCCTTGGAGTCCAAGGATTGAGAGTTGAAGTCGGGTTTGACCTTTGTGTGACCTTAAACAATTCTTTTAACCTGGCCAGATTTCAGAGGAGAAAATGATGGAGTTGATCTACTCAAGGAATTGACGGGCTTAAATAAGAATGTTTTCAAAGTACCTAATATACCTTGGTTAGAGCAACATTTAATAGCTTTTAGCTCGCAGCCAGTGTCATGCTTGCTCCTCAGAAAGAGGACTAGGCTGATTGGATAGATTTCTTGGACCTGCGTATTAGTGAAGCAGACAATTTTGAATATAAACCCTGGCTCTCCTTTTTATTCATTAGCTTGAATGCAGTTAGGCTAACTGCTGAATTTTCAGACTCTTTTTTTTTTAACTGAAAATTAATCCCATATAATTCCTTCTCCAAGGGGATTAAAAGAGGGTATGTCCCACTGCCCAGCACAGGAAGTGTCTCTGAGAGGGAGACGGAGCAGTTCGTCCAAACTGTGATGCTCTGTGGTTCATGCTGAAGCCGCCCCCTTTCCTAGCAGGAAGGGATGCTTGCAAGGCTTTGAGACTTTCCTTCTCTCTTTTTATTCTTGTTTTTTTCCTTTTTCTTCTTACTCATTCTCATGAAATTTCGTGTGTGGGGGGAGCTCTAGGAGAGCAGATGTCTTCTACCTAGACAGATTTTGAATCATTTCCCCATGAGCGGTACTTGCTGTGAGTTTGTTTCTTGTTTCTGTTATGGTCCTTGGCTGACCTGAGCCCCTAGGTTTGTTAGTTCAATGCACCATTGATCATATTTATTGAGCGTCCCCTATGGTCTACCCATTTTTTTCAGTTGGTTTCCTTGATACTAGCCCGTTGCCAGAATCCTTACCTCTTGCCCCCATTGAATAGTGAGCACCACCTGGTACCATGTTCAGTACACGAGGGACCGCCTCTGTATGGAGATTTCCATCAGGCTCACCCAGCCTGGGCTTCCTTTTCTCCTGCTTGCCCCTGTCAAAGTTTAAAGGACTTGCCTGATGTCAGCACCCCGGACATCCAGCAGTGCTGCAGCTGTCCGTGTTACTTGTGTCTCCGCAACAGATGTGGATGGAGAAGCTCCTGCAGTGTAATGTTGACTTCCAGATGGTGGGCGTGGGGAAAAGGGAGGGGTGACAACAGGAGCGGAGGCCTCAGGAAGTGGGTGACAGGAGGGAGCAGACAGGCAGTGGGCAGAGGGCAGAGTGATGGGTGGCAGAGAGAGGGAGTCAGATGGAAGGAATGTGATTTGTTACACGCTTGTAATAGAAACTGACTCAGAATTGACAATTAGCAGGTAAATGTCTGCATGTTTACTGCAAAACCCACCAAGGTTAATATGTTTACGTAAGATACACCTTCACTTAAGTATGATTTTTAGTAGCTGGATATTAAAGTTTGCTGCTGTGGTATGGTTCCAGAGAAGCTAGAATTACATTCATGGATACTCATGAACTTGAATTTTCAAATTAAGGATATGAATTACTCTTGTTATTTGTTACACTTAACTTTTTTTGACTTTGAATTTTGGGTTCAGATTATAATGTGAATTAGGATAGTTTGTAGCTGGGTATTAGTAAAAGTAATTTTATGTGCAAATTGGATTTTTAGCCAATCTTTCGATGATAAGATGGACATGTAAACAAACCATACGTCAAATACACAATTCCCCATGATCCCCAGAAAAGTTAGTTAATAAATCTACTGTCTAGTTAGAAAATGGCTACCAGGGCCCATTATTTCATATGTGTCAACTTTAGCTAGTTATACAATTGAAGTGCAATCCTGATCTATATCACAAAATCTGAGTTATTGATTTCAGTTGTTAAAACTAAATTCACACCCATGTCAGTGTACAATGATAGATTTAAATATTTCAGTTTTGTTATGAGTTCTTGTTTAACAGATTAAAAGCTGATAGATATCTCTCTATGTTTCATTCTCGAGGAAGGTAGCATTTCTTCTTTACTTTAAAACTGCTACTACAAATAAGAAATTAAGAGTCTAAGAAATTTTGACTTACTGGAGCAGAGTAAAATATAATTACAAACAAAAAACTGTAAAATAGGTTATATCTAAGACCTAGAAATCATTTCTCACCCTGAGAAGAAAAACGAAGGATCTCAGATCCCTAGGGTGGATGGTTCCTCAGAAGAGCTGTTTATTCCAATGACCCATTCCTCACACTTTGGTGAGGAATATGACCTTGAGGAACCTGCAGTCTAACGAGGAAACAGACAACCAAATGAAGGGAGAGAAGCGCAGTGTTGGAAGCGCACAGACCCTGTGGTGTGATGGAGATCTATAGAAGTCGTGGGGCGCATGCCTGAGTGAGAGTCGAGATACAAAACCACCGGCACTGCATGAGCAGCAGGTCCTTGAGAGTATATGTCGGCTGCAAACCCAGGACACAAGAGCTGAACGGCAGCCCTGAGTGCATGAAGGGCTCCTACTCCGTGCTGGGAACAAGGGATCAAAGAAACCTTCCTGGTGGAGAGGGTATAATGGCCAGGAGGAGAAAGAAATGGAGGGCTGGCTGGTGGTTTCTTACAGCAAAGTGAAGTGCGGAGAGCCGTGTCTGGTGGCGTTGGGGGAAGGAAAGTGGGATCTGTCGAATCCTAGTTGCTCTCCCCAGAGAGACCCGCCTCTCCAGCTCTCCCAACCAGTCCTTTCATCCTTCCAAATGAGAGAAGGGTTCAAGACTTTAATTTCTTGACATTGCCTCTGCAATTCATTTGATTCAGTCTCTTCCACTGAAGTTTCAAACCAAACTTTGATTTTATTATCTTGTTCTGTATTTCCCAACATGAGGGTAGAGATGCAGGAATAAATGGGGAGGAAGTACGTTTTGGGATCATGGGGGATGGGTGAGTAGCAGAGATGGCAAAATGGACATACCTGATCCACAGAGAAATGACTTAAGAGCGAACCCAGTGGCCACACGGAGACTATTAATTCAAGATTTTTTTTCTTACATAGTGTTTTATTAGTCTAAGGTGTACAATATAATGATACATTGCTCGGTGCTCATCAAGAGAAGTGCACTCTTAAACCCCTTCACCTCTTTCACCCATCCCCCACCTACCCTCCCTCTGGTAATGACCTGTTCTCTGGATTTAGGAGTCTGTGTTTTTCGGTCTCTTTTTTCCCTTTGTTTTGTTTCTTAAGTTCTACAAATGAGTGAGATCATATGGTATTTGTCTTTCTCTGGCCTCCTTATTTAGCATTACCGTCTCTAGGTCCATCCATGTTGCATGTGGTAAGATCTCATTCTTTTTTTATGGCTGAGTGATCAGTGTTCTTAGTATTTATTTTGTCAAATGATATTATCATTTAGGACTTCTGTTTCCTCCTATAGATATTGTCCCTGTCTCAAAATATTGCCCAACTGGAGGTCCAGGTTGAAAAGGCTACAAGAGAGAAGATTTCAGCTATTAATCAACTAGAGGAAATTCAAAACCAGCTTGCTTCCAAGGAAATGGATGTCACAAAGGTACAAGATGAGATTCTAGTTTATAATTTTTTCTAATGTACAAAACTCAGAAAGAAGCATGGAATAGAAAGGCTTTGTTATTTAAGATAGCAAAGGTCCACCTAATGGTCATTAGGCAAATATTTACCTATTACCGGCAGGCCCTTTGATGGGTGCTGCAGAGACAAAGATGAATTAGATGCAAATGATGTCTTTGAAGAACTCAAAGTAGCGGAGACAGACTTGTCATTAAGCAAGTTTCATTACTTTAATCATTGAATGTTTGAGGATACTTGTATTTCTAAATTAGACAGTTAGGAAAAATGTTTGTCAAAGATAGCATTGGTTTGGTCCCCACAAAAATAGTAAAAGACATATATTTACAACACCAAGAGAGTACTTAAAATAAAAAAACCCTCCACCTCCCATTCCTTTCCATACCTGGTCTCTAAAATCAAGGTTCTCATACTAAGTGTCTTATTTTATTGGTCCTTTAATTTATACTTCAAAACATCCCAGTGTCTGCCCTTTGGGCATCACAACCTTGTGAACCAAGAACTAAAATGTTTAATAGTCTTAACTGGCTACTGTAAGGTACATATTTACAAAACACTAGAAGTCCATGTAGATTTCAGTAAGCCATTGCTAAAACTAAGAAACTACGTATGGGCACACATGATGTAATAAATTAAGTGGATTTATTTTTTACCAATATGTACACAGATAATTTTGTTTGTATGCTTTTCATATTGCATTTTACCTATCAACATATTTTCCTAAATGTTGACACATTTGTAATGCTAACGTTCTCTAATTTAGGAATTACAATTACTTTCCGCTTATAGAAGAAACAAAGCCCATTTTTTCTTTTATTCCCATGAATTTCTTTAATTCTCCATTTGCTTTCTAAAATTCAAGCTAGCCAATGTCGAGGTTTAAAGCTGTCATATTTGCCGGCATCATCAGTGTGTTTGTGTGGAGGGTAGGGGAAGCTGGGATAGAGGGCTGGCAGGGGCTAATCCAGATCTGGGGGGAAAGCTGTGGTGAGCATTCAGTTCATTGCAGGGAGAGGATGTTCTGTTGAAACATGTACGGTCGAGATGCCTCTTCTGTCTTTACAACTGTCCAGAAAACCATTAAAATATCAGAAGGGTTCCTTGACGTGGCTCCAACCCTGAGATGAAATCATTCTATTTCGATTTAATTCGTTAGTTTCTTTTAGATGAAACTGAAGTGTGATGGATAAACTTATCAGATGCTAACATGGTAGTAATATGGCGAAGGAACTTTAAAAATAAAATTAAGGGATAAAATAATTTTAAATAAAACCCAACGCATAATCATTTATTATGTGTTGATATTGGGTTTGAAACACCATGGCTGTGTAATTATTATTTTCTGGTATCAATTTGGGTTTTTTCATTTCATTCATGTGTTTACATCAAATAGGTTGGAATAGTGAAAAACCAAGAAAGAAAGGAAATTAGGGCCCCTCTAATTTTTTTTCTGTCATTCTTCATTTTAAACTTCATTTAGCTTTAAAAGTAATAATTTTTTATAAATTACTAGTGTTTTTGAAATGGGACACATTCAAGGCATTTGAGTTTCAAATTGAATTTTCAATAAAATTGTATTCTTTTCTAGTATTTTGTGGGCCACTTGGGAGAAACTTACTTCTTCCTCTGTCCTGTCTCTATAAATTTTGGAGACAGATTAGTTTACATTTAAAGCATTTTTGGTTTGGGCATAGGAGATAGATGCGGGTTTTATAAGATTCTAATACCTCAGTAATGATAAAACTAATTTCTAAAGTTCTGATTGTATTTTTGGAGAAATACCAAAATTGAAAAATTTCAAGCAACTGTAACTATTGGATGATATGTGATTTTTAAAAACTTGTATTTATCAGGCACTGGATTAACAGACTTGTGTGTTAATCTCTTTTCAGGTTCTCAATTATCTCAAAGGCTCATAATTTTTTAATTTAGATTTATCTGCTGATTGTGTTTACCAAATATATCCACCTGTCTGTAGAAGCCCTGGATTGAAAAAAAAAAATTGTATAAGGGATGACACACAACACTTTTAGGATGCTATGTGTGTTCATTATTTAATGATGTGTTAAAATCATTTCACTTAAATGTATATTTTCCTTTTATGTTGGATGCTACAGTTACAAATGCAGAGTGTGGATGGCTCCAATCTATGATTCTTACCAGGCAGTCTTTCTTCACTTAAGTGCATAACACTGTGCATAAGGTTGACATTATCTACAGATATTGCAGTAAATACTGGAGACCATTGTACACCTAAACACCGATCATATTGCCTATTGGAAGACAGAAAAATTGCTTTAGAAATTTCTTTAATAAAAGCCTAACTAACTAATCAAATCTTTAAAGGAAAGCTTTACTTTATAGAATGTCTATTTAACTGTAATAATTTGAATGAGTATTAACATAGCTTAATATTTTAATTAATGATTTCACTTAGTTAAGTTTGAGATGATAATACATTTTGGATAATAGTATGCAATTGAAACTATTATTCCCACAAAAAATCATGGGCACATTACTTAAATTTCTTAGTTATACATTCCTTTATCTGTAATCTGAAATTGTTAAACTTAGTAGTACCTGATACTGCTTTCGCATCTTCACAGAATATATTGAATATTCTAACAGAAAATGCCATTCTTAGAAGAGTCCTAGTGTGTTTCATTTACATGACCTCTAGGGGGCACCAAATGATCTAATTGTAGGCATTGCCTGGTAGATTCCAGCAGCTATTGATGTATTTTTTTTTTTTTTTACAATCTAACAGGTGTGTGGGGAAATGCGCTATCAGTTGAATAAAACCAAAATGGAGAAGGATGAGGCAGAGAAGGAGCACAGAGAGTACAGAACAAAAACTAAACGGGATCTTGAAATGAAAGATCAGGTAAGAGATGACCAGGGTAACTGCAGCAATTAAAGACGGAAGTTAGTTATTTCTGTTCTGTTGCTTCTAACTAATGGAACGGCCCAGTCTATACTATTAAAAGAATTTCATTTCTAGTTGCCTAAAATTATCACCTTTCACAGGAAATGGTGAGAACACAACCGCATGCGTGTGAAATCCCAATCTGACAGGTCATAAATATACATTTGGATATGTGTATCTATTACTTACAAAAGTAAAAAAAAATGTTCTAATGCACAGTTTGAACCTAAAATATACGTACATAAAGTTCTTGAAAGATGCCAACTTGAATCCAATTTTAAGTGAAAAAGTTTAGAATTTGTAAGATGAGATGAGTTGATATGTAAATATGTCAATCAAGTTGATTGTTGGCAGAGTGAAACCAGTTTTAACGAAGATAACCATGAATGCGTTTGCTCAAGAAGCCTAAATATGGGGAAATTAGAAATGTTAGTGGAAAACGCTGCTTACTTCAGGCTCAGTTGAACAGATGTTTTGTGTTATACCTCAGTTGAGATCAGGTAGAAACTGGGATTTTAGCTGACGATATGGATAAAGGTTTTAGAGAGGTAATTCTAATAGACTCACTTTGGATTTCCTATTTTTATGTTATAGTACAGAGCATTGGAGGCTCTCGTTCTTTCTATTTACCAAAAGCAGATTGATAAATCTATTCCATTAAAATGAGTTGTCAATGTCAAGATTTTTTTTTTAAATCGCCACAATTTAAAGTAGGTAGCCCTTAGTAAATTTTTTTGAAATATATTTCTAGTTTGAAGCATTTTATTGGACTTCCCAGCATATTTTCCCTTTCAACCCCATCAACTTTCTATGCAGATGACACAGAGACAGTTGGGAGAAGTATTAAAAATGAAAGTGATAATGAAATTTAGTACAAAAAGTTTTTCAAGTCATAGCTGAAATCCCTGGCACTAAAGTTAACATCTGAACAACTAAAATCAGACTCTGCTTTTGTACCACTCTACTCAGTGTTAGGACTTCTAATTTTCAGAATTTTCGTTATTAACATAACATAATGAAACTATTTTACTGCATCCAGTTGGGGGCGTGCCTGATAGTGGAATGGAAAATCCTCTCTGTCCTCCACTGAGGGACTGAGACCACCGAGCAAATGGAACTCTCCTTTCCTTTCTGATGTATTGTGACTTTTTTAAAGGGGTATCATCTTAGTAACCTCGCTAGCATTATTACATACTTTTGTCATATTATTTTAGAGCATCTGCCCAATATAACATCTTGGACTAACTGGAAAAAAATAGGAAGAGTGTCTGAGTTAAAATTACAGGGTAATGTTCTATGGAGAAAAACCACTATAGGAATAATAAGATTAGTGTATTACGTCTAAGTGAATAACGTGTAGAAGTGTTTGCAGTATTTGTTTTGCAGAGCTTCTAGCTCTTGGCAATTAACCAGCAATGATGTGGAGGCTAAAGGTGCAGGATTTTAAAAGGAGCTGTGTTCATTTGTAAACCATTTCCTGCTAAATAGTGAAACATTAGCAGTTTTCATGATGATTTCCAGTGTTTTTAGATAAAGATGTGCCTTCTCAGGAGGTCAGAGGGTTAGGACTAAAACCTCAGAACGGTTACAAGATGCTTGTGATGTGAAGTGCTCGTTACCATTTTCTCTTGGACAGAATGTGAGGAAATCTTATAGGTACTCTTTGTAGCTATTCTGTATCGAACAGACAGTTTCAGAAAAGAAAGGAGTGGTGTCTCATTCTGAGGATGATCTGGACGAGCAAAGCAGCAATTGTTCTTTGGTCTTTCAGCCATGACCTGACCTTCTGTCCACAAGACCAAAGAGCCCCTTTGCTTGGCCACCATCTGCACTCAAGAGAGAAATTTACATTCAACTTTTAAAAGCTGGGCATGTCAGGCGTTTATCTGAAATACTTATAATAATATAAAGTGTATTTAACTTTTAGAGTGTTACACATCAAGCGATTGAGCGTAACAAGAAGGCCATCTCTAGGTTTACAAATAAAGCATTCCTTGTAATATAGTCATTTTATTAGTATTTTTGTTAGTCTGGACTCTTGAAACATTTTTAAAGTAGGTGGGAAACTGTGACATTGGAATGTGGTAAGAACAAGAGCTTTTTTGATGTCTACAAAATAGGGCAAATGGTTGGCCACCAAAATAATTTTCTCTGTGACCTGGACCTTCACTCTGGCATAACTAGAAGGAAGGGTTAGGGGAGTAACAGTAGCAACCTCTTCCTCCCAGTTTCTCCTTTTCTTTTTTATATTGTGTCAGGAACCCGTGGGCGGATTATCCTTCCCATCGACTCCTTTGTGTCACATCAGCATCGAATGCTGAGTGTTGCTGCCCACCTGACAGGACGGCTTCTCACACATAAAAAAAAAAAAAAAAAAAAAAAGACATTTGGCTTGGAGGAGATGGACAAATGTGTACCCTGACTTTTATTAGAAATTTTTTGTAGGCAACAGGTACACACATACACATGCACACACTCCACTTCATTATGGGAATTTAAAAACCTACAAAAAGAGTGTTAATAGGAATGCCCACATTTCCATCACCTAGGCTCACCATTTTGCCAGTCCTAGTCCATCATTCCCATGGGGTTTTGTTTTCTGTCCTCCTCTTTCATCTTCTTTGTCATCTCTGTCATTGTGTTTCTTTATCTTCTCTCCTGCATTCTCTGCTTCTGTCTTCTCCCCCCATTGCTCCTTTTGCTGAAGTATTTGAGGCAGAGCTCAGGCATGATGTTATTTCACCCATGAACCCCTCAGTGGGCATCTGTGAAGGGTTTTGTTTTCATAATCACCATGTCATCATCACACATGACAACACCAACAATAATTCTTTCAATATCTGATAATGCCCAGCCCATATTCACACCCCTCTCCCTGACCATCCTAACAATGTCTGTTTTACAGCTGGTTTTTTAGAATCAGACAGACAGGTGGTTTTTGCGTGTCAGAATGTTATGGTTTGATCTTCTTTAACAGGAAATAAAGGGATATCTCAGCAACATTTCAACGTTCTTAATCTGTTGTTATCACATTAAATTTCACACATATGTTTTGATTGTGCTCTGAATTTACGTGGTGCTTCAGAATGATTCTGGGGCATCATAAAGAAATAAGAATTAATCCTATAGCCAGCTATCTGAGGGAACATGGCGACTGTGCCTCAACCCCAATCACCATGGCCTGAAATGACCCCTGTAGAGTCTGAAAGCCAAAATTTGTGATTAATTGCAGAATCTTACCTCTAAGATTCAGGAATGACACTGGAAGCCCATTACAAAAATTACGACCAAGGCGTCAGTGGAATTTTGTCACCTTCCATTCTGGCAGATGAATCTCTGAAGGTGATTCTTTCTAGAGCAAAGGTTTGATCAGGACGTAGTGTAAAAGGAAGATGCAGGAATTTCAAATGCAGGGAAAAAGCGATGTTTTGAAGGTATTAAAATATAATCATTTTCCTTTCTTTTATAGCCTTTCTCTCTCCCCCAATCCCTTTCTCTCACTTGCCCAGTTATGGTGTTTTTTATTTGCTATTTAGCTCCGGATAACCTCCAGTGCAGGGCTACTCGTGGGGAGCCCCGGGTCAGGGCAAGCAGGGCTCTGCAGTGAGGCCGCCCGGTGTTGTCGGAGGCAGGGGTGAGGCCACGTCCGCGACCTGCCCTGCGATGCCAGGGGCACATGCTCAACCTGCCTTCTCCAGGTTCACATCGGGTCTCCTACCAGAGGCAGAGGATGACTGCATACGCACCCCTGCCCCACCCCCCACCTGGCTCCGTCGCAGGCACAGGGCAGGTCTTAACGCGCCCGGCTGGAAGAGGGGACCACATGGGGACAACTCTCTGGGTCCGGTCTCGGGGCTCCTATGAGGCAGTGAGGGGACAGGACCGCGGATCCCAGCAGCGGTGCCACGGCCCTGTCAGACTTCTCTGACAGAACATAGGTACCAGCATGTAGTCATGGAGAAGTTCAAGGTGCCGAGCATAGAACGTTGAACAGCAGGCTTCTACGCACGGGCCTGGCTGCCTGTGCGCGTCCAGCCCATGACGCCGCCAGGGCAGGGAGGGGGGAGAGACGCGGTCAGCCGTCCAGCCGGTGATGCCACCAGGGCAGGGGGCGAGGAGAGACGTGGTCACCTGTCCAGCCCATGACACCGCCAGGGCAGTGGGGGAGGGGGGGAGATACGGTCACCCATCCAGCCAGTGATGCCGGCAGGGGAGGGGCGGGGAGAGACAGTGCGCTCCACCAGTGCGTGCCTCCCCCTTACACACGCAGACAGGCAGGCATGTTAACACGCCCATGTGCCGGACCCAGACCCGCAACGGACTGCTCGTGGGCCAAATCCGACTGCTGCCTGTTCTCACAAATAGTCGTATTAGAACGCGGCCACATCCATTGGTTCACTGTTGTCTGCTTTCCTCCTTCATCGCGTTGAGTTGTTGGCGGAGCCCCCAGAGCCCCTAGAGACTGAAGTGTTTACTCTCCCAGCGCTTCCGGACAGAGTCTGCCAGGCCCTGCCCTGGGTGTGGACATGGAGCCGAGTGTCTTCAGGTTCTCCTGCCTTATTAAACAGTGGGGCTTGGGTTTAAAGGCTCATCAAGCCTCGAGGATAATTAGTGGCCTTAGAGCATTTCGCGGTGCCCACGTGGCCTTATCCTTGGCCTCTTCTTCATCCCCGGCCTTGCCAAAGGAGCATGTGACCATTCATAGTGTCCTTATTTTACTGGTGGCATGTGGCATGATAACGGTGTAGGTGAGAGTACAAAGAGGACGGTTTCTCTTAGATCGGTGCAGTTTTTTTCAGATAAGATTTTTTTTTTTTTAAACCAGCACTGTGTAAGTTATAACTTTGGAGTTGTGGCTACAAGGGAGCAAGAGACACTGGAGTTCAAAATCACTTGAGTGGGATAATGAAAGTAAGTATTTTAGCATAGGGCCCATATAGAAAAGAAGTAGATCAGAAAAATTTGGCAGGAAAAATTAGGGCAAAAAAGAATGTGAGCTGCTCTGTACAGCAGTACGGCTCAGCACTTCAGTACTGACATTACGCCCGGACCGTATCGACGGAGGAATTCTTTCTGAAGTACAATTGCCTTAATTAGATTGTTGGAAGAAGTACATCTGTTCTGTATGACTTGGTATAAAGATGAAAGGAAGCCTTGAAAGTCCTGAAAGGAGGTCCTAATGAAGGCCAGAGAAATAAAGGCAATAATGAAAAATTGAAGAATTGGACCTTTTTACTTCGAGAAGTCTGAAGCTTTGGTACCTTCAAGGACTTGACAGATTCATTCAAGGAGAAAGCTAAACATCTGCTTAAACACCTTGATCCTCAATATGGAAAGAATAAGAGGAAAGTGATTTAATCACGGCGACTGGAAATCACAAGAGCCTGAAATGAGAACCCTCTGACAGAAGATTGCAGTAGATTGCAGCAAGTGGCCACAGAACTTTCCTCCCTGAAATTGCTAGTTTCAAACAATAACAGCAATGTGCCAGAAACCTGGCCAGTGGCCCCCCGAGGTCCACTGTCTTCTGTTGGATCGTGGGCACATCCTCAGAATATCCCACTTCTGTCTGTTAAAGTGGCTAGTGGTGTTATTTGTCTTTTCTACTTGTAATTTAGCACCTACAGATTAGAGCAAAATCCTCCTCAGCTCTGTTCTCTGCCTCGTGTCTGCAACGCCGCGTCCTCTCGTCGGAAGGCTCTGGGGGAGTATCCTGAGATAATGGGTAGCTTCTGGAGAGCTAGACTTGAGAGACTTTCCAACTACCACCTGCCGTCTCACTTCTGCCTCTGCAAGCTGACTGGGAGAGGGGCCACTTGGGCACGCCGTTAGCGCATGTAATCACTCGGGTCTGGTGATGACAGCGCTGCTCTCCAGTGTTCTTCACACCCTCTTCCTGCGCTGAACGAGTCCCTGTCCCTGCTCCACACTCAGGTGACAGCCGCCCGTGAGGGCCTGGCCTACCCAGGCCGGTGCAGGAGGCGCTGTGGGGCTGAGTTCTGGAAGACCCAGGTCCTGCCCTGGGGGAGTTTATATTCTAGCTGAGGAGATGGGGTGCACATTGGAACATGCCTACAGAATCCTCGCAAAGCAGCCCATCGGCAAGTGCAAATTAATGTAGTGTGAACTTCATGCTGGCTGCAGCCCATGTGAAGCAGAGTCTGGTTCCATGTGTGTGATGCAATAAAGCTTTTTTTTCTAGCATCTTCCCTAAGTGCGCCCTAAAGCATTGTTCAGATAGATTTGTGTTCTTATCACAGCCTCACCAAAAATTGTGAGAAAATTCTTCAGCCTGGCGTATGTCTAATAAATCAGCTTCTTTTGTTCTTGTGCCATGTGACACTTGAATGGAACAAATGGGATCATGTAAATAAAACTAAAATTCATTTAATAAAAGATTATTGAACTTCTGCTTTTTCTGAAAGACCATGCAAAGTTAATTTCTTCACTTTAGACCATAATTATGTCAGTAAAGTCACAAAATTAGCAGTAAAAAAGTAAGTTTCTTTTTTATTTATTTTTATTTTTATTTTTATTTTTTTGTGCACAGAGGAACAGTTTCCAGATCAGTCCAGTGAATAATACTAACTTGAGGCATTCAGCATTTGGTTACGTTGTTAATGATTTGGGCAGTACTTGTTTACCCCATTCATAAAAACCCTATAGAAATTCATATTCTCAGAAAAGAATCATTTGATTCTCCAAGAGAGATGGTCATGCTATTCACCATGATGATGTATATTTTAGAAAATCAAATGTGTAAGCAGAAACAATATATCTGAAGATAGCAACTTAGGGCTGTTTAGAGATAAGGGTACAGAGAGGCCAGAAAACAAGCCCGTTTAGAAAGCACGCGCCTTGCGGGATAAACATGTAGAAATACATGTCTTTGGACAGGAATATAAAACTGTATAGTGAACTCAGGGAATTTGTGCTATATTTTCAGTTTCACTGGATGATACGTATTTTGGCCCTTAAAAAAACTTTCTGCATGCTTCTTTTACCTTAAAGGTTGAACCCACGGATCAACCTGCCACTCTTGAAGACCATGGTCTCAGGTACCAAGTCCCCCAATATGAGTGGCTACCAGGTGGCCAGTGGCATTTTGTGTGGCCACACAGGCCAGTAAGCTGACAAACACTAAACACAGGACAGCTATGTGTGCTTTTTTTTTTTTTTTTTTACAGTCCAGGAATATTATACTGATACCCAATATAAATATTACTAATTACTACAGATGTATAACTTTTCAAATAATATTTATTACATAAACATAAGCACAATCACAGAAGCCAATAATTCCATTACCCAATAGAGCAAATTGTTTTCATTTTTCTGTTTTATCTTCTACTTTTGTTCATATGCATATATGGTATTTGCAAGTAGCAAGCATCCTACTTGTTAGAATTTTGGTTTTTGCTTATTTCACTTAATGATATCTCCAGCAATTTTATGTGTTGCTTCCTGTTCTTCATAGGGATCACGTCAATATGGCCATGTACATGTACTTTTAAAGAAAAGAATAAGTCAGGTTTGGGGGCGCCTGAATGGCTCAGTCAGTTAACTATCAAACTTTGGCTCAAGTTGTGATTTCACAGTTCGTGAGTTCGAGCCCTACATTGGGCTCTGTGCTGACAGCTCAGAGCCTGGAGCCTGCTTTGGATTCTGTGTCTGTCTCTCTGTCTCTGTCTCTCTTTCTCCTGCTCATGCTCTGTCTCTCTCTCTCAAAAATAAATAAACATGAAAAAGAAAACTAAAAAACTAGGTCAGATTTGGAATAGAACAGACACTGTTACAAATTTAGAAATTTTTGCCCTAAACTTGACTTGTCGCTTTAATTCAGCAATCATATATCACATGCACTGTGCCTGCGTAGAGTGCACTTGTGGTTTTCTGTACTTAAGGAAGGGAAGGTGTAAGGCAGGTATGCAAATAAATATATGTCAGAGAGGTCCTAATAACTATAATTAGCCAATTACACAGGGCTGTGGGGATCTAGAAGAAGGAGAGATGGCATCCTTGAAGGATGGGTAGGACGTTGCCCAGCATAGATGAGAGAAGAAGGCATTTTGGTTGGAAAGTCTAGTGTTTCAGCCTGAGCAAAGGAAGGGGAATGGGGCCGGGGGGGCCATGGTAGGGTGGGGTGGGCTGTGGAAAAGGAAAATGGATTCAAGGAACATATGATTCCATAGCATGCTCGCACAGCTGACCCCAGCATCGCTAGTGCCACGTCTCTGCCCTAAAAGATTGCCCATAAGACGACGCGAACAGACACTTTTCCAAAGAGGACATCCAGATGGCCAACAGGCACATGAAACGATGCTCAGCGTCACTCATCATAAGGGAAATACAAATCAAAACCACATTGAGATACCACCTCACACCAGTCAGAGTGGCTAAAATGAACAAATCAAGAGACTATAGATGCTGGTGAGGGTGTGGAGAGACGGGCACCCTCCTACACTGGTGGGGATGTAAACTGGTGCAGCCGCTCTGGAAAACAGTGTAGAGGCACCTCAAAAAATTAAAAATAGAACTACCCTGTAATCCAGCAATAGCACTGCTAGGAATTTATCCAAAGGGTACAGGAATGCTGATTCATAGGAGCACTCGTACCCCAATGTTTATTGCAGCACTTTCAATAGCCAAATTATGGAAAGAGGCTAAATGTCCATCAACTGATGAATGGATACAGGAGATGTGGTTTATATATACAATGGAATACTACATGGCAGTGAGAAAGAATAAAATCATTCCATTTGCAGGACTGTGAATGGAACTTGAGGGTGTCGTGCTAAGTGAAATAAGTCAGTCAGAGAAGGACAGATATATGTTTTCACTCATATGTGGAACTTGAGAAACTTAACAGAGGACCAGGGGGGAGGAAAAGGGGGAAAATAGTGAAGGAGAGGGAGGGAGGCAAACCATAAGAGACTCTTAAATACAGAGAACAAACAGGGATGATGGGGGGTGGGGGAGAGGGGAAAGTAGATGATGGGCATGGAGGAGGGCACTTGTTGGGATAAGTCCTGGGTGTTGTATGTAAGCCAATTTGACAATAAATTACATTAAAAAATAAATCACTAGCCAATGGGAGGCATACAGTTTAAGATGTTACATAAAATGCCTTTCATTTAAAGGTCCAGATATACACACCTCTAACCTCAGTTTAATAATACAACTGTTCGTATACAACAATATAAAAATGATTTACCATGAAAAGAAAAAGAAAAGATTGTCTGTAGAAAATGGGCTCCTTTCTGTAAGGTTCAGAGTCCCAGCACAGTTCCCTATTGTATAATATACAGCACTCCCTACAGTCAGGCCTGGGAATCATATTCTATTTGGGGAATGTCTGCATTGGATTTTCTTTTCCTTTGTAGTGTTTTTTATGTAATGGAATAATTTCAAGATTTTCAAATTTCAGATAACATACAATAAAATGTCATTTTATAAATAATGTTAGAATCGAGTAGGATTAGTTTTTTAGAAATAAAGAATTCACAGTTTCCTTAATGACTTTTTAGAAGATAATCTTCATGACTAAATATTTAAGGTGAAATACAGGGTATAGGGTTCTACTTGACCTTTGGACTCTGAGTCCAAAGACTTGACTTCTTGATTTGGCTTTTTGGCTAAGTTTTTGGGCAAACCTCTCAGAGCTTCACCTTCTTTTCCAGTGAAGTGAGAAGCTCAGAGAAGTTTTCTCTAGCTTGAAATTCTATGTTTTCAGAAACATAGGAGATATTTCTCTGCCCCCTCTTAATTATGAATTAAGTATGAATAATATCAATATAAATCACATGAACTCTCAAGTGTCCTTTCAAATTTTCCAGTTTTTCAGCTGATCTAATAAAAATGAAATTTTACTGTCACCAATTTTAGATCATATTTTTTCATTATGATTAATAATAGGACAATAAAATGACTAGCCTTTTGAACAGTTGAATTTAATCACAAGAAGACTTTAATTTGCAATAAGAATTCAAGCCCTACTCTGCATTAAGAATGAAGTTCTATTGGATATGTTTCAGACAAGAGCAAACTGTCCAAGGATGTATTTTAGAGGAGTAGCCAGCTCTCCTGAAACCTGTGGAATGAAGTATCCTCAGCCGGGGTTTCCATGTGAACCATCCATCCCCAGAATGATGTCAGAGCATTATGGTCCTAACAACTAATGCTTTCCCTCAATGCTGCCACGTGGCACTCTAACAAAATGCAGTCAGGGAATGAAATGCGGTGGTAGTTCTGGACCTACATGACCTAGAATATGATCATGTTCAGTTTCTGTATTTTGATTTTTTTTTTAATCATCAGAATGAAAACAAAAAAAAATGTTTTTTAATTCTCTTAGAGATTTCAGTATCCCTGGAATATTTCCCAAGCCCTCTTTGGAGTCCAGTGTGAGAGACTGTGTTAGGCAGAGGTTGTAGATATAACTCTGCAGATCCTAGATGTAACTGACTGTTAGTAAGTTACCAAGTGTCTGGATTTTCCCATTATTCTTGTTAACAGATTGTCAAAGTAATTTAACCCTTTTTGGTATCAACATCCATAATTAAGTGGATAGGTTACAATGACATTTAGTTTTTAGGGAAAAGATAAGAGAGCAGCAGTGTCCTTATTTCTGGCCTGCCTTCTGCCTTCCTTATGAGGAATGGGAAATTGTTCTTTGTATCACATCTCTCTACTTTCAACCAAAGTTCTGATAATCATTCCATCTCTGTCTTTGTCTCTCTCCATGGTATGAGTCATGTACCTGATAGCATCAGCTTGGCTTTGGGAATCATGAGTCAAGCTGTGGCTGAAAGTTCCCATTGAAATGCAGGAGATTGCTCCTGTTTTCTTACAGTGGTGGCCAGGGGAAACAGGGAAGTAAACACTTCTGAGGACACCATAGGAAGATGGACTAGAATGAACTGTTCCACTTGAAAGATTGTCTCTTCATTGCAATCTTTTGGACCCTTCTTTCTTTTGGACCCTTCTTTTATTTGCTCAGAATTTTATGCATAGAAATGTGAATTTACTCATACTGAGAGATAATTATCATATCCTAATTTGAATTAGAAACTTTAGAGTATTATGTTCAAGTTGCCTTTCCACTGAAATTTCTATTATTATAGAAAAATAGGGCCGGGTCAGTGTTTCTTTCCTAATTTACTGAAGGTCCACTCGGTGTAGTGATTGAAGCCATGTAAGTATTTGTATAACAAGAACCAGATATGTTTTAATTGAAAAATGGAGTTAAGACAATGGATCAAATATCTATTTATGTCTGTATTTTGAAATCTATGTGTGGATACTGTGTCTTGCTAACATGTCCTACAAGAAGTATGACTAGCCCAAGTCTTAAGTCTCTAAATGCTGAATTTAGGATACTTTATATTTATCTCATCAGCTGGAAGAGAAGGGAGGACCCTAGAATTGTCTCAGTTATAAAAACAGTAAGAGATGGGCTCCTGGGGGCTCAGTCAGTTAAGCATATGACTTCAGCCTAGGCCATGATCTCACTGTTCCTGAGTTCAAGCCCTGCGTAGGGCTCTGTGCTGACAGCTCAGAACCTGGAGACTGTTTTGGATTCTGTGTCTTCCGCTCTGTCTGCCCCCTCCCACTCACACTCTGTCTCTTTATCAAAAATAAAGAAACATTAAAAAAAATAAGAGAAAAGAGTAGAGGAAAAGGAGAAAATGAGAAGATTTTAAAAAGCATTCTATGGACACTTACACTAAGAATATCTGGGCTTTCCATTAGACTCTAACTCAGAAAAGGCAGATATGACCACAGATCCATCCATTATGTTCCATCAGCACTTTCAGGAGGGATCCATAATAATAGATTTTTTAAAACTAGAATTTCTGTTATAACCTTCTTCCCCGCACTTCCTCTCCTCTAAACCATTACTGGTTGTTGAGAGTAATTCCATATAGTTTGACATTTTTCAAAATGCCTTTTATTCACATAGCTGTAAAATTAATGGAGGTGATTTTTTTCATTAGCCTCCCTCATTTCATTGGCCACATATGAAAAACCAGAGCTGGAGGACCTCAGGTTGTAAGAAGCAATGGCTTCATGGGCACTGAGAGCCAGAAACTGTTTAATGACTTAATTTGTCCCCTTCCTGTTGTAGAGGATTAGACTGTAGGGAGGCAGAGAATGATGACCTCACGTTTATGCACTACTTTGTTTAATATTACTGATAAACTGTTATATATCACTCACAGATAGGCAATGGGGTTGCAGTAGCGTATGTTTAAATAAACCATGTGTATTGCTCAGGCTACTCTTCTGGGCTGGTGAGAAGGAAGTATGACAGGATGGGGGCTCAGTGCAAGGGGTGGCATGTTGTGGCGGGAGAGGGTTTGAATTCCACTCAATTCTACTCAACAGCCAATTCTCCACAGGAATGATAAGAAAATTCAATGGGGGGAAAAGTCGTTTTTCAACAAATGGTGCTGAGCAACCTGGATAGCCACATGTCAAAGGATGAACTTGGGCTGCTACCTTGCACCATGTCCCCCAAATTAACTCCAACTGAAGACCTAAATGTAAAAGCTAAACTTCTAAAACGCTTGGAAGAAGACATAGGCCTAAATCTCTGTGACCTTGGACTAGACAGTGGTTTCTTTGATATGACACCAAAGGCACAAGCAACAGAAGAAAAAGAATTGATAAATCAGGCATCATCCAAACTGGAAACTTTTGTGCTTCCAAGAATGTCATCAAGACAGTGGAAAGGCACCCCCACAAAGAGAGAACATGTCTACAAATCACCTAGCGGGGAAGAGACTTGTAACTGGGACTCATAAAGCATGCATACAACTTAATAAAAAGACAACCCAATTTAAAAACAGGCAAAGAACCTTAGTAGATATTTCTCCAAAGAAGATAGACACATGGCAGAAAAAGTTCGTGCAAAGCTGCTCATCATCATTAGCTGTGAGAGAAATGCAAATCCAAATCAAGAGTAGATACTATTTTCCACCTACTAGAATGGCTGTAACTGAAAAGACAGATACTACCAAGTTTCGGCAAAGATATGGCGGAATTGGAGCCTCGTGCACTGCTCCAGGATAGTGAAATAGTCCAGCTGCTTTGAGGAAAATTCTGTAGTTTCTCCAAAGGTTCAACACAGAGTCACCACACAACTCAGCATTTCCGCTTCTACGTGTATACCCAAGAGACATGAACTATGTCTCCACACAGCTGTGTTCCTGAGTATTCATTGCTGCATTATTCATGACAGCCCCAAAAGGCAACAACATCAGTGTTCATCAACCAGTGACGTGATCATATCTATTTCTATATGCTGGCGGTAAAAATGAAAGAAGTACTGATACATTCTACAACCTGGTTGAGCCTTGCAAAAAGCCTGCTAAGTGAAAGAAGCCTGTCACAAAAGACAACTTACTGTATGATTCTATTTATGGGAAACGTCCAGAATAAACTTATCTATAGAGACAGAAAGATTAGTGGTTGCTTGGGACTGAGGAGGTTGGGGGCAAATGGGGACTTCTGCTAATGAGTATAGGGTTTCTTTTGAGGTTAATACAGTGTTCTGAAATTGACTGATGTGATGGCGGTACAGTTCTGTGAATATACTAAAACGCTTAAATGAGAGAATTGTATGTGAATTATGTCAACAGAACTGTCCTTAAAAAAAATACTCCTGCCATCGGGGCGCCTGGGGGGCTCAGTTGCTTAAGCGTCTGACTCTTGGTTTTGGTTCAAGTCATGATCCCACAACTCAAGTTCAAGCCCTGCATCAGATTCTGCACTGGCTATGTGGAACCTGCTTGGGATTCTCTCTCTCTCTCCCTCTCTCTGCCCTGTCCCCACTCATGCTCTCTCTGTCTCTGCGTCTCTCTCTCAAAAATAAATAAACATTAAAAAAATAATCCTACCAAAAACATCATATATCAGCCTAGTCTGGAGGGGAGCAAGAGTAGGAAGGGAAGGCCATTCAGGTAAAAGGGACAGAATAAGCAGAGGCACTGTTGCATTTACACCTGGAGGACAAAAGGAGCCCTAGAGATGAGGATGGCAGACTGAGCCCCAGGAAACTGAAGTTCCTTGCCCAAAATCTACGTACTCCACTGGACATCAGAGTCTGTATCTTGCTCTACGTCCCCAGGACACAGCACGGAGAAGCCTTACCACAAGTTTTATCTGTCAGCTGCACGAGCGAGTAAATGAGTGCACAGGTGAGCTTGAGAGTGAACTTGACATATTCAGTGATCATGCCTCAACTGGACGACACCTTAGTACATCTTTTGTGCTAGAGCAGAAAGTGCCAGAATCCAGATGAAGGGAACTTCCTTTATAGTAACATTTCCATTTCACTAACTTGTTTAAAATGTTTGATCCGTTGTTTTGTGTTTTGCCACTCTGGTAAGTGTGACATGGTATCTCACTGTGGTTTTCATTTGCATTTCTCTAATGGTTAATGATACTGACCATCTTTTTGGGTGCTTGCTTGCCATCCGTATACTTTCATCAGTCGCCACGACTCCTACACATTCAAGATACCGTTGTCTTCACTGGTGTCACTGCAATCATGTCCTGACTGACTTCCCTTCCTCCATTTCTCCCCATCTAGTCCCTTCACAGCCAGAGGGGCCCTGTGAAAACCTGTGTCAGATCTTGTCACTCTTCTGATTACAACCATCCAGCAATTCCCTATCTCAGTCAAGGTGATCATTACAATGATCTATGTGAAATGCCGCATCTTTTACCTCTCCATCTTCATCACCTGCTTTTCTCTGCCATCTCTATGCTGTAGCTACACTGGCTTCCTTGATGTTCCTCAAATACATCAGATACACTCCCACTTCAGGGCCTTGGTACTTTCTGTTCCTTTTGAACACTGTTCCCTAGGAGAGCCTCGTGGATCACCAGCTTTCAAGTCATTGCTCTAATACCTGCTCTGTGAACCCTTCTCTGGCCACCTTATTTTAAATTGTACCCTGTTCCCCCAGGGCTCCCTCATTCTCTTTCTGCTTTATTTTACTCCCCACATCACTTATTTTCTTATCTGCCCTCCCCCCACCACAATATTGATTCCACGAAGGCATGTCCCTCTCCGTCCATACTCAACATTTACCAAAGCACAATGTGAGTTGAATTGCATCTTTGAGATATCTTCTCATTTGCATTTAGAAACACAAATCCAAACACCTGGCTTTGAGGCTCAGTGTAATCTGAGTTTCTACCCCTTCCCCTACTCTTCCGGTCTCCATTCTCTAGAGCCTCAGTGGGTTGTCAGGGCCTCTGGACAAACCTCCACCTTACCTGTTTTGCACTCTTCCTGTGCTTAGCCAGCTCTTTCTCTAAGTCTCATTTGCCTGTCTCCACAACCATTAGTCTCTCTTGGTATCTGGTTTATTTCCTCCATGGAACTTACTGTAATTTTTAATTATTTAATTTTTTTAACTTAAAAATCTCTTTTATTGGAATGTACATTATTTGAGGTCAGAGACTCTTACTGTCTTACTTCCTTTTGGGTTCCTGTGCTCCAGCATGTAGCATGCACTGAAGGCCCCAGTAACTGGATAGATAAGTGGGTAGAGAAAGGTAGCCAGGAGGTTAGGCCCTGAAAGTAGATGCCTAAACTCATATTCTCCCTTCACTACATACTACCTGGTGAACTTGGGCAAGTTCCTTAAGATGGCTGAGTCTCGGTTTTCTGATCTGTAAAATGAGGACAGATAAATTACCACTTTACAGGGTCTTATCAAGATTGGAGATAATCTGTGCTAACCCCATAGCACAGTATGTGCCATATAATAACTGATCTATACGTGTTAATAAATTAGCATATGTTAGTATATTTTTACTAATGTCTTGATGACTGTTATTCACATTCTCTACCCTCACCTCTTTCTTCTGACTGTGCTCTATTTTATCTAGTTGGTTTCCATATAATATTTCCATATAATATTTTTAGTGTGACCTGACCAGTCATATGAACTTACATTAACCTAGCTTTGGAGCCAGGTCCCATTTTGTGTTATGTGTTTATCAAATATGTCTCACTGTGAACTCTTGTTGAGCTTAAGTTCCTCTAAAACCCCAGACCGCATGTGTCTGCCGCCCTACGTTGGGCAGTGATTCAGCTCTTTCATTTGTCTGTGAATGTTGATTGCTTTAGTTTGGACGTATCATGTCAGCTGGCCTGAACTCTTTGGATTCTGTTTTTGATTTCTCAGTGTAATAAATCGGTCCTCTCAGATTTATGTCACAGGCCAGTTTGACCAGCACATCACTGGTGTCCTCCGTAAAGTCAGTGCTTTAAACAGGTGAGCAGAAATGGCAGAGTAAGATCCTGGGACCTGTGGCTGGAGACCTCCCTGGAGCTGGAAACTTTCATTCTGTCTTCCATCTGGTTTCTTAAGCTGATGTGTTTATTTTCTTGTTTGAGAACCAGGCCATTTTCCTTCTTCAAAATAATTTTAATCATATCAGAACACATTGACTTTTGTACCTACTACGTACAAGTAGTGTATGTGGGCACCACTGAACCATATGACAGATTAGATTGATGGCAAATAATGAAGAAATTAGGCATAGGTGGCTAAGAAATCAAAGTGCCTTTGTAAATAGGGAGCAGATTTGTAGTTGGCAGGATTTAAACCTGTGTTGGGAAGCTCCAGTTGAAGGGACAGACCTACCTGAAATTCCAATTTCTTCATCTAAGTAATTGGAAGAAATAGATTAAATTGGAAATTTGAGAAATTAGACAGTAGAATCCTGTTCTGAGATTTGTTCTATTCATTGTATTGACCTTTTAAAAGTATGTTTGTATATGTATATCAAATCATTATGCTGTACACATAAAAGTACAGTTTTGAAGACTTTTTTAAACGTTTATTAGAGAGAGAGAGAGAGAGGGAGACTCAGAATCTGAAGCAGGCTCCAGCTCAAAAGCTGTCAGCACAGAACTTGATACAGGGCTTGAACTCATGAACTGCAAGATCATGACCTTAGCCAAAGTCAGATGCTTAGCTGACTGAGCCACCCAGGCGCCCCTAAAAGTACAACTGACCTTTAAACATCACGGGTTTGAACTTCTAGGTCTTTCCTACATTCAGGCATTTTTCGATAAATATAGTACAGTATTTTAAATGTATTTTATTTTCCTTATGATTTTCCTAATATTTTCTTTTCTCTAGCATGCCTTATTGTAAGGGTACAGCATATAATACATAGAACTTAAAAATATGGGTTAATCAACTATTTGTTATTGGTAAGACTTGTCAGCAGTAGACTTTTAATAGTGAAGTTTGGGGGAAGTTCTGTGTGGATTTTCAAGTTTGTCGGGGACCAGCACCCCTAACTCCAACATTGTTCAGGGTCAACAGTAATACAGTGTTATATGTCAGTTTTATCTCAGTGACAAAAAGTGATCATACTCATCATTGCCATATGTCTGCTTGTCTGTTCGATGCCTACTTCATTTTTCTTTATGAAAATGAGTGAAGGCAAGAATTATGTTACTTTCTAAATCATCACAGCATATAAATTCAATACTTTATATGAAAGTGGCTTCTAAACTATGAAAAGCTTTATATATACATAGAGCTGTTATGGTTGAATAGATGTTCAGTAAATTGAATAGATGAATTTACTCCTTTGTATGTGGATGGTGTTAATGTAAAAGAATCATACCCAAAATATTTATTAATTAAAGCATCTATTTTAAATTGGAAGCTTCCTGCCAAATTAGTTAGAAAATATAAGTTATTTTTGAGTTGAAGTGAAGTACAATAAATTCTTAGGTTCCCCAAATAGAATTTTACAGAAATATTTATATAACTCACAGCTAAAGTGAATTTTCTAAAAGCTCCCCATAAGGTGGGATCACGTACGCCATGTCTCAGTACAGAAGGATTTTTTTTTCAATCAGTTATGTCTCTAAAAATAAACCTAGTTTTGTTGTTAAAATTTGCTGTTTCCTCTTTACACAAGAACGTCTCATTAATTTTGGTGAAAACCATCCAACAAGATCAGGTTACATTGTCCAGTTTTCCAGTGGAAGAGAACCCACTTTGTGTCCCGGGCAGAGTAGCAGCCAAGAGGTGAGTTGAAGACAGACACGCTAGCTCAGTGGTCACAGGATTTTGAATCCAAACATAGGTGTTCAGGGGAGAGGTTCGGATGCTTTATGTGCGCTCAGATTAACATCCTGCTTCTCTTCCTCTCTCTGGAGTTTTCTAGCCAGAGCATTGGTGGTGATGTTCTCTGCCATCAGTAGACCAAGGAGAAACAGAGAATGGGTAGGTAGGGAAAAGGGGTGACCTCTTGGAGGTCCAGTATATTTGCATGGGGCAGAAGAGGGGCTGTATTCTGTCGTCTGTACTGTTAAGTGGTCTAGACTCCTTAGACGGGGTTTCCTTTTCTCAGTCATTTGAAACCGATTTTGTGAAAAATTAAAATATGATTTCCTATCAAGTAAAACCATTCAGTGTCAAGCGAAAGGCTGGGGGACCTTGAATAGGTCCAAATGTTTGCATTTTTCTTCATTTGAAAGAAAAGAAATGTTCTATTTTGCCCCCAGCACCTGTACTAAACAGTAATATGGATAAAAATAAAATCCAATAAAATATGCTTTTTAATTAAGAAATTATATATATGGTCTTATGAAACTAGTTTTTAAAAGGGGGATCTGAGTCTTAAATGTGTTCTGATTGTCAGAGATTGACAGAATTTAACTAATAGGAGAATACACAGAGCACAAAGAAAAACTTCTTGTTGAATAACAGTTGTCAGAGAAGAAGCATATGATGTGTTTTCTTTACTGCATTTAAAAAATTAATTATTGCCAATAGAAGCTTGTTTATGCTGGTTAACTGACTTAGCCTTGTGGTTTGGCCTTGTTCCACATTTAAGTGGAAATGGCTTTCGGCGGAGAGGCCAAGGACTGGGTTCTAGTCCAGCTGAGTGAACTTCAGTGGGGTCTGTGATCCCGCTGGACCCCAGGGAGAGGATAGGTAAAGAGGATAACTAGGCATCTCCTATTTCTTACTACTTTTTTAAATTTAAAGTCCTCTATTTTTATTAAACAAAGTCTTGAAGTAAACAGGGAAGTTAACACTCAAATGTTTGAGGACCCTCCTGAATGATTTCAGGTCATTTTGGTAGGAGCACGTTTTAGGAGAGATCTCAGCAGCACGATATTTAAGGAAGAGGAATTTTGATAAATTAAAGAATCCACATCGAGGTCTTGAAAGTTGGGTGCAGAATAATCCAAAAGCTTTCATGCGGTTTCTTTTTGGGAATCAGAGCATTTCACTGACGTTTTCCTGACAACTCGTGAGATAGTAACATTGAGTATGTAAGAGTTTTAATTTGTTCTAGTTGAAAAATAATAAAAATGTGTGCATCATCTAAGAGACACAATAGTTTGCCACCATTGCCTGTTTTCCTACTACGAATAAATGGGCCGGTGTAATTTTACATAATTCTTAATAGCTGACAGAGTAACTGAAAAGCCATGCTTTCTGCTGGAATTATAGCAGATTTATTAACTTGTTTTCTTCAGAAATTGTGATTTGCTAGTTGTCAGTACTTTTATGTCTACTCAAAAAAAATTGGCTTTGAAAAGCATACATGGATATTGGTATCCTATAATTATAGTATTTGAAAAAAATTACATGTGAAGCATAAATAGAAAACGTAGGAATCCCACATTGCTATGACTTTTAAGCTGCAATTCCTTCAAGGTAATGGTGTCGATTTTGAAAAACCTCTTAGAAAATAACTAATTTAGGATGATAACAAATTATATCCATGATGTCTTTCAAGTATTTTTAATCTTATAATGAAGGCATTGTAAATACATTTAATAATAAAAAGATGTCTTCTAAACCATAAATACATAATAATACACAAAGAAATTTACTTTTTCCTGTAGCATAATCAGATAAAACTTTAAGAATAGTAGCATTTTCAGTTCATTTAAATTTACTTATCTTTATAGGTAGTGAAAACATCTTTATCTTACTTGAAAATACCTTTCATTCTCTTGTTTATTAAAATTATTTTAGTGTGGTTGTATATTTAGTCTTTTTTAAAATTTGTGCTTAATTCTGTTTCTATACCCATGGGGAGTGCTAGCATATCAACAACCCAGTAACTAGTAACTAGTGTGCAGTAGGACCAAAGTGATTTTAATCTTATATTTCAGTATATTTTCAGTTGGATTGTGTTATTGGAAAATGTTAATGTCTTCAATATTCAGAGATACAAGGAACAATATATCCCAAAATGTAATAATGTAATGTGAAAATTATGGTTTGACTACATTTACTATGAATCCTAGTGCCCTAAGATTAAGACCTGAAAGAAATTTCCTGCTATAAATTTTGATAAGAACTAAACAAAGAGTATTGCAGTAATTTCTGTTATTTACTATAGCCCAGATGCTTGAAAATTTGAGGAGGTAATGATATGAAAAAATTAGATGTATCATTGGTTTGCTTTTTTTTTATCACTATGGTAGGGAATTAGTCTATATTTTAATAATTATAAAGGACAAGAAAGAGTAAGATGTACAGTGTCTAGTAGGCACTCAAAAATATTTATTGTATTGAACTGAGGGCTTGGGAAGGAATTACTTATAAGAATTAACTAACAGTTTGTTTTCCTAAGTCAGAATTATTTTCTTTTATTTTTGCTTTGGCTGATTTTCTCAAATGGTGATAAATGATTTTCACATGGTGGTAAAAGTCAACAACTGTGATGAACATGTGAGTTTAGAGTGGCTATTTATAGATCTTTTCTTCAGTAATTCTTTTATCACCCAGCATTTGTACTTGTTGAGTAGTCCTCTCTCCTAAGAGAGAAAAAATATGAAGTAGTTTTTAGGTCTTAGAAAAGACCAATCTTTTTATAAACTTATTTTTTAATGTTTATTTATATTTGAGTGAGTGAGAGCGAGCAAGAGAGAGAGAGAGAAAGAGCAAGTGGGGGAGGGGCAGATAGAGACAAACAAAATCTGAAGCAGGCTCCAGGTTCTGAGCTATCAGCACAGAACCCTCGAAGGGGGCTGAAGTCAGATGTTTAAACAACTAAGCCACCCGGGCTACCTGAAAAGACCAGTCTTTTTCATGAGGCTGTCCCATCAGAAAAAATATCAGGGCACCTGTGTGGCTCACTCAGTCGGTTGAGCATCTGACTTCAGCTCAGGTCATGATCTCATAGGTCCTGAGTTCAATACCTGCATCAGGCTCTATGCTGACAGCTCAGAGCCTGGAGTGTGCTTTAGATTCTGTATCTCCCTCTCTCTCTCCGCCCCGCCCCTACTTTAAGCTCTGTCTCTTTATCTCTCAAAAAAAAAAATTAAAAAATATTGCACTCTATCTTTCTCTCTCAAAAATAAATAAACATTAAAAATTTTTAAAAAAAGAAGGAAGGAAGGAAAAGGGATCTTCCTGTTTTTAATGCTGCTCAGTTTGAGAGAAACAACCCCTGGTTTATTTTCCTTTTGAATGTACTTATTATAACAATCAGGATACTTTCAAAGTGCTTAAAAAGCGTTGGGTTACAGTTGGTCAAACATTTTTTTTAGTATGGATTCTGTGCAGAGCTACAGAATTCTATTCACTTGCTAGGAAGCACAGGTCACAGACTCCTTTGTGTGGGTGGCCCTCACCTCAGACACTGAGGCATCTTCCTCCGGGCACCCTCTCCTGCCTCTCGGCCAAAGGACCATGGCCCCGCTTCAGGGGAGAATGGAAGGAGTCACAGTTTCTTCTTGGCCTTTTTGTTTTTAAACTAATATCCCCTGTTACTTTATTAAATTAACATTAAAACTTAATTTGAATATATTACATATATTTAAAACATGCATATATATGTAATAGGTTATAAGGTATAATATATACATATTTAATGTATGTATGTACTTACATATATATGAATGTATTTAAACATATTTTCCCAGTTTTACTGAGATACAGTTAACATATAACATTATATCCGTTTTAGGTACATACTCTGATGATCTGATGTGTGTGTGAAATGATGACCACAGTGACTTAACGTCCATCACTTCACACAGTATGCACTTCCTTGTGAGGAGCGCTCCAAAGATTGTTTCTCTAAGTAACTTTCAAATAGAAAGTCGTGTACACTGCCTCCCCAGAACTTATGTCATAACTAGAAGTTGGTTCCTTTGGACCCCCTTCAGCAGTTTGGCCCACCCCTTACTTCTGGCCACCACTCACTCATCTGTTCTCTGTATCTAGAAGTTCAGTTCTTTAAATTTATTTTTTAAATGTTTTTAACATTTATTTTTGAGAGCAAGGAGGAGGGGGACAGAGAGAGCATTGAGCAGGGGAGGGGCAGAGAGAGAGGGAGACACAGAATCCGAAGCAGGCTCCAGGTTCTGAGATGTCAGCACAGAGCCTGACGGAGACAGATGATATGGAGACATGAGGCTTGAACCCACGAACCATGAGATCATGAGCTGAGCTGAAGTCAGACACTTAACTGTCTTAGCCACCCAGGCACCCCGGTTGTGTCCATATCTTAACTATTGTGAATAAGGCTACAATGAAAATGAAGGTTCAGATATCTTTTTGAGATTGTGATTGTTTCCTTCAGATAAATACCCAAAAGTGGAGTTGCTGGATCATCTGTTAGTTCTACTGTTAATTTTTTAAGGACTTTCCATAGTGTTTTCCATAGTGGTTGCACCAATTTACATTGCCATAAAGCTAATTTTGCATACTCACATTTTAAATGTAAAATGATTTTTGCTTTTATTAAATTAGAATGTTAAGCACATTGCCAACATAAATTTCCTTCTGGAAAACAAGAAGCCAAACTGTTACCTTTTTAAAGCCTTCGTGTGTGTGTGTGTGTGTGTGTGTGTGTGTGTGTGTGTGTTTAAGTTATAACATGGAGTGGTTCCAAGATAGTAAAGGATGTCTTTTTTATGTACACAGGAATAGAGACCTGTACTAGTCTTTTTAGTTGTATTTTCTCCACAAACCTGTCATATTTAAATGTCCTAATGTAGCATTTTATGATATGTGCAGTAGAGTAGATAGCATAGGATTACCGGCTCTGTAAAGCAGAGGACTGCAAAAGATCAGAAGTGCTTTTGAGTTTATTAAAATAACTCCATTAATATAGCTCTAAGCTATGAACAAAACAATATCCTCTTGAATGGTAGTTCAGTTAGGTGGGTTTGTAACAGATCAAGCAACCCTTCCTAGGAAGTTTTTACTTATTGATACATTTAAACCTATTAGTTCTCGGGTTGGGGTGGGGGGCTGAGGTCCTAGGGGGTGATGTTAGGAAGCTATTTTCAAATCTTTGAAGTTATAGCAGTTTCTTGATAATTTGTTGGGACAAATCCCCAAGTCTTCAATGACAGCAAAAGCAATTGATTCCTCTGATTAATAGAGTAAAATATAAATGACCCCTTCAACGTCTAGAATGTTTATAAATATAGAACTAAAATTATTTGTGAAGCTATTGAAGTGAATTGTACTAAAATAAACTCAGTGTATTTCATTATTGTGAAGTGACATCTCAGGAGAGGGTTATGTTCTAAATTCAGTTTGAAAGGGAAATGAAATGCTATGTAGGTCAAAATTACTTTTAAAAATCTCACAAATTGCTCATAATTTACACAGTCTACAGGGAGTCAGATGTATTGCTTTTAAATGTGTTTAGAGCATTCTATTTCTATCACATTGGATACATTCATATCCTTTCCTAAAAACTCTACTTTATATTTTTTCACTTCCATTGTTGGGATAGATGACTGTTTATTCAGATAGGGACCCAGGTATACAAGTTGGCTTGTGTTTGGGGGCTCATTTGTATGAAAAGTACATCTGTTTCTTAGATGAAATTGCACTTAATCTCATGGGATGTTGGTATGGCAAGAGGTGACGGACCCCATAACTGACCAGGGGCTCAGCAGGCTCATGTCTCACTCTTCATATTCATTTCCAGGACGTTAAGGCACTGAGATAAATGGTGGATGGAGTTCTGTTCACTTCTTACACACTGCAGCCGTACGGTGTGCTCCTGCTGCAGCTAATATTAGCTCTGAACCCTCTGAGTGTGTGGTCGTGATGAATGAAGACAAGAATGAAATGTACCACACAGCAGGGAGATGTGAGACTGCACACACCGAGGACCCTTGGCATCAAACCATAGAGTAGAAGAAACAGGGGACCTTCAAAGTAGAAAATGAAGGGTCAGCCCCCTGCAGGAGACAGGTGTGCCTCTGAAGTGGCACTTTCTTTCACAATGTCATGATTGATGGCTATCTCTATGTTAGTGCAGCTCTTGATACATTTTCTGATATTGAACGAAAGCAAAATTTATTCTCAGATAACGTTAAAACTTCACATCATGGATACATCTATCAGTAACTGGTGTGGTCAATGATTAGCAGGTTTATATACTTGACTATTTCATTAATTTAAGAATCTAACATTGATTTTACCATTGTGTTCTTTAAATCCACCTTTTGATTCATAGTGTGGAGTCTTCTTTATCCACTGGTATCTGAGACCCACACCGACCTCTCCCAGTCATTCCTAGCCAATGATGCTTTTGCCAAGTATCATAAGAAAAAATTCATCACCTCATTTTTTATAGCTTTCCAACAATCACATCTCATTTCAGATTATACCTCATCCAGGGTCATCTTAATGCTCCTTTGTATTTCCAACAATGCCAGGCTTCTAACATCAGCAGACGCAAAAAGTCAAAATCTTTCTTTCCATCTTGTTTATAATGTGAATGTGTAAGCACATAAGTATTGGAACATTTTAAATATTTTATCCTTTTAGAACACTGAAAGCGCATGAGAAAATTGGGGGCAAAACAAGGCACCTCAGTGTTTTACAGAAAAAAATTACAGACTCTGAATGGCTTAATATTTTGTCTGTGATGAGCAGAAATTTGCATTCATGAGAAGACACAGCAAGCCGTTTCTCTACCAGCAAGCATAAAGCATTAAGGAGAGCTATCACCTGGGCTCTTTTTTGTAAACTGACTACAGAGCTGAAATTATTCATATTTTTGCCCTGAATCTGCTAGTGTCACAGCACAGTGGTTTAAGTTTGGCTTAACCGAAGTGTCCACTGTATTGTCACAGTACAACAGAATCAATTTTATTTTAGATGACTTCAATTTTTCTTTTCTCTAGATACGTACTTTTAGAAAGGCACTTCTTTTCTGCCACAGTCCCTTCTCATCTCTTTTTAACACTTGTTTTGGCTTAGAGTTACTTTTTGTTCTTAATTTTTTAAGTTTATTTATTTATGAAGAGATAGAGACAGTATGAGTTGGGGAGGGGCAGAGAGAGAGGGAGACCCAGAATCCGAAGCAGGCTCCAGGCTTCCAGCTGTCAGCACAGAGCCTGATGCAGGGCTCGAACCCATAGACCATGAGATCATGACCTGAGCAGAAGTCAGATGCCCAAACAACTGAGCCCCAGGTGCCCCTGGCTGCGAGTTACTTTAGTGAGGAAGTGCTTCTGAATATAAGTGATCAGCTGATACCACTTCCCTTAATATTAAGGAAAGGAAAAAAGAAGCTTTTGTTAAGATTCTTTAAAGAACATTTGCTTAGAATAAGAATTGATTCGGTAGTCACATGAGAAACAATTAGAAATCGGAAAAGTTTCACCAAAATGTTACATATTGTACTTGGAAGACTGAAAGGTCAAGGCCATATTGGTTCTTACACTTGCGTGAAGTCACTCTTGTAAAAGAAACTGTGACCCGAGGCCAAGCACACGCACACCCCATTCTTCAGGTCCACTGCTAACATCTCACAGAGAAATGCTTCTTCAAAATGGATCTTGGCCAGGGCTTCGCGGACTGAGATCCTTGTGTTTGCCAGTGTGATATTTGATCTCAGCCATGAGTTATGTCCTCTTCCAATGTCTGTGTTATCCATGCCAAATTGTGGGCCAGGAGGCCCACGTTTCCTCGCCACCCTCTGTGAACACCCATGTTTGCCTAGGGAGACAATACACCGGCCAGTGGAAAGACTGCAGAACTTGAGATCAGACTAACCCAGTTTTGAATCTCAGCTCTGCCTCTGTATTATCTTGTATAAGTTACTCAATGTCTGTGAGCTTCAGATTTTTCATCTGTAAATCAGGAGTAGGATGCTTATTTTTGCAGGGTTGTCATGAACACAAAATGAGATTAAAAATACAAAATTTAAAAATACAAAATGCTAAGTAAGACTGTGCCCGGCAGGCACATGGTAAGCACTCAAAACTGATGATTGGTATCAGTGTTACTATTAGGCCTGCAATAAAAACATTACCTCAAAGTCCTGTGCCCTCCCCAATGGTGACCATGAATAGAACTTCCAGAATGGTCTCAGCAACCCTCCACATCTACACTAAAAAAGCCAACCATTTTTGTCCATTTCTAAAATGACTTTAATCTCCTATAATATCCTTTTATTCATAGAGGCTGGTTTTCTAATTGTCTAGTGTGGAGAGTGAGTCTTGGAAATACATTTCACTATATTCTAGAGCAGGGCTATCTAGTAGAATTTTCTGTGATGGTGAAAATATGTTATACCTGCATGTCCAGTATGGCAGACAGAATCCATATTGAGTGCTTATCATGTGATTAATGCAAACGAGGAGCTAAACTTTTTATTTTTATTAAGTTAAATTTTAACAGCTACAGGTAGCTTCAGACACAACTTTGTTATGATTTGGTGAAATTGTTCTTAGGATCTGCAAGTTAACAGAAGTGTCAGCTGGCAAACACTAAATTTCCAGGGAGTACATTCTTTCCACCCATACAGAACTTGACAGAAACTATTCTCTCCCAAGTTATAGATTACTATGTCTCATTTTTCAGTATCATATACAACTTTACTTTCTAAATTTATTCCATGAATTTATCCATTGGTTTCTGAGTGATAAATTCATGCTGTCACGTTTCTTCAGCTTCAAAACCACAAGTTCTTTCTCACTTAACAAAAACTTTGGGTTCCGATCTTCTTACTGTTCTGTTTTTTTTTCTTTTGTCCCCATTCTCTTCATCAAAATACAAATCAGTTACCCTGTATTAAAAATTGTTACATGATTTTTAAGTCACATACGGTTTAGTAGCAGGAATAAATCACTCCCATTGGATTAAAATGGTTCATGTGTGCTACTTTATCTTTCCAGGTAAAGTTATCCTTCAGGATTACAGTGACGTAATTTTTCAGATGGATTTTACATTCATTTCTTTGGATATTTTTTCTTAGGAAATCAGGAAGAATACATACTAGAGCTTCTCCTAATGAAACTTTTTATTTGATTCTCCTTAATTTATATAAAAAAAGTTTTTTAATTATCAGAAATCCACAGTGCTTTTCAAATTGCAGGATCATGAAATCGATATTTTAGGTTGCAACCAAAAGTGTTTTTTTTTTTTTAAGAAGTGGATGGAATAAGGAGTAAGACACATCTGAGTGCTTCACACACCGTAAGGATTAATATTGTTTTATGAAATGTCTGTTACATTTAAATGTGTGTGTGAAAGTGTGCACGTTTCTGAATTGTGATGTAAAATGGATTTCTTACTCTGGTCTTATTTGAAAAGAAAAGAAACAAAAAAGATTGAAATCCATTGTTTACCATGGTATGGTATGGGGAGCAGTAATGTCAGAAGATCTGGCTCAGGGCTTAGATTTACTCTTTTGAACAATCATTCAATATCTTTGACCTCCAGTTTCTTTTTTGAATAAATAGGGACACCTTCCCTATATACTTCATGCAGTTGTTTTAAAGATTGAATAACATTTTAAGGTAATAGACACACCATAGACACATTTTAAGGTTGTAGCACACCATATTCCTTTAAAGTGGTTTGTCGATCATTTTCTATTGAAAAACCTCATGGCTTAACATAGCAATCATTTTTGTTCATTTTATGAATCATCAGGTCAACTGAGATTTGGCTGATCTAGGCTGCATTTGACTAGGTGGCTTTGCTTCATTATGAGTTGTGGGTTGTCTGGGCTGTGGTTTGAGTTTGGTTCTGCTCCACATGTATTTATTCTTCAGTCCAGGCAAAAAGGGTAGCAGCTGTCCAGGGCATGCTTTTCTAATGGAGAATCACCAGAATACAGAAGCAAAGCCAAAACACATAAACATATTTATAACTTTTGCTTATGTTATAGCCACAAAAATTTCATTGGCTAAGTGAAATCACGTGGCCAAGCCCAAAGTCATTAGGAAGAGATAGTGTATTCCATTCCCAGTGGAAGAGAGATAGGAGTGAAATTTTTCTGAACAATAATCTAAAGAGTCATATTACCCAAAAGCCATTTTTATTCACTACTTCATTCTGAATATGAAATGACATCCAGGTATCACCATGTATTTGAAGAAAGCCTCTAACACAGGGGATTGGCTAAAAATGGATGAACAGAAGAAAAGGAAATTGAAGCAATGTATTATGAGCAGAGGAGAATATTTAACATACTCTAATATTCTAACAAAGAGATGAGATATATCCATAAGATGATTAAAAGTTGCATGCTATATAAAACAGTGAAAACAAGGAATATCTTGTGGAAATGAAAAATGTGGTAGAAATCTTCATAAATTCAGTAGAAGCTTTGGAAGATGAAGTCAAGTGAATCTTCCAGAACTTAGAATCAAAAGATGAGATAGGAAACATAAGGAAATTAGATGAGAAATCCAACAGAGTCAAAAACCAATGTCTGGGAGTTCCAAGAAGAGAAAATATTAAAATGTATGACATCATAATATTTTAAAATAATCATACAAGAAAATTTACTAGACTAAGGGGGACAAGCCTCCAGATTGAAAAGGGCCTACTGAAAACCCAGCACAAAACATGAAAAAAGGCCATTCCAAGTCCAACACTGTAAAATTTCAAAATGCCAGGGAAAAAGAAATTATTATAAAAGCTTTCAGAAGCAAAAAAGCAAATTACAGACTAAGTGTTAGGAATCAGAATGACATAGAACTTTTCAATTGCAATATTATATTCTTTAAGACAGTGGAGTAACCCCTTAAAAATCTTGAGTAAAAATTAATTTTAACATAGATTTTTATACCTAGCCAAACTGCAAGTGTATAGATATAAAAATGGCATTTGCAGGCAGACAAATACTTTTTTAAAATGTATTATTCAGATACTCTTTCTTATGAAAGTTGCCTGAAGAATATACTTTAACTAAAAAAGGAAGCAAACTGGAAAACAGGTTGACTTACAACCTGGAAAACATGAAACTTTAATAGGAGCATGTCTAAGACTTGACCCAAGACTGAGATCAAGCAGGCCAGACATAAAGTACCAAGGAGGGTACATCTAGGGGAAAATTTTAAAAGGAACTGATAGTTTATCTGATGTGTTTTGTTATCTGAGAAAATAATATTGATGGGTATGTGACAGATCTTTTTGAATGTTGGAGAAAAAGCTATCAGTTATCTTGAAAAATAAGCTATTAAAAAGTAGGAAGTTAATTCCAGAAATAATAAAACATTATACAAAAAATTAATCAAAATAAGATATGAAGACACAGATCCAAAGAGTGGATCAGATGGGCCATTGTTGAATGGGCTCAGAGATGGTTGTAGGTAAGAGTGCGGGCACTGTCCTTCTTTGTTATGAGCAGTTCAGTCCTAGTTGACTTAAATTAGGTGAAGTACTCTGAGAGGAAAATTATAATAAGTAATAAAAATATAGTTACATATGTCTATAATTAAGGAAAAAACTCCTATACAACAGAAGATTATAGATAAACAGTAAAAAGTCTCCCTTTCGTTATATCCCATTCTTGGTATGATTCTCCTGAGGCAGCCTCTTAAAAAAATTTTTTTTTAATGTTTATTTTTGAGAGAGAGAGAGAGAGATAGAGCATGAGCAGGGGAGGGACAGAGAGAGAGGGAGACACAGAATCCAAAGCAGACTCCAGGCTCTGAGCTGTCAGCCCAGAGCCCGACGTGGGGTTCAAACTCACGAACTGTAAGATCATGACCTGAGCCGAACTTAAGCACTTAACCAACTGAGCCACCGAGGCAACCCTTGAGGTAGCCACTTTTAACAGTTTCTACTTTTAGTTGTTCTGGCAGTTATATTTATGATGGAAAGTACAGCAAGACCTTGTTTTGAAAGTAAAATTTGTTCTGGAAACATGCTTGTATATCAAAGCAAATTTCCCCCATAAGAAGTAATGCAAACTCAGATGATTCATTCTATAATCCAAAAATATTCATATAAAAATGATTACAATAATGTAACATAATATAAAATAATGAAGAAAAATAAATTAACCTCCACTTACCTTTGAAAACTCACTTGGCTGGTGTGAGAGAGACAAGATGTAGGATAACTATAACTATCACTAACGAACAGACCTTGACTACAGTGCAGTATTAATAAACTCTTGTCATATACTGTACTTAATGTAACTGGCAATAAAGCAGCAGAGGAAATGGTGTATGTCTGCAGGCAGCCTGACCTAGAATGAAGCAAAGCTTACTCTTGTATGGAAAAGCCAAGGACTGCCCATAGGTTGCTTTCAAGTGACAAAAAATACACCAGTGCCCGTTGTGAGCACCTTCCAATATTTTGAAATGTCACCGATTTCTGCCAGATGTCGTGGCCTGAGGCCGAACATCTAAGCATGGGAGCTGACCATACACAATCCCACAGAGAGAGAGAGAGAAAACTATTGGCTCGGTTGTGATCATGTGACATTCAGCATCACATACTACTCATGTTGCAAGACATCACTTGTTTATCAAGTTAAAATTTGTAGGAATGTTTGCTTGTCTTGCGGAAGACTCACAGAGCAAATAACTTGCAATCCAAGGTTTTATTGTGTATCTTTTGGTAAAGTGTAAGGCTATCTGGACTTGTCTCTGCCTGGTTAGCCAAGAGATGGCCGCATCAAGCTGCACTGTAGACACTGCAGGTTAATAGCGTGCTTTGGGAGTAACATACCACTGGTCTATGACTGTTGTTGGTCCTTCATCCCTGAACCACTGTATACAGCCAACGGAGCAGCACTGACCTAGTTGGGTGAGGCAAAGAGTTATCCTGCCAGTGGGAGCATGGCATTTCTGGCTAGAGAGTCCTCTTCTAACTGTTGGAGTTGGTGCCATGGCAGATTTTCCTGACTCAGGGAGTGAGTGTTGAGCCCGGGTCCAGCTGGTTACACTATTTGTTGATTTTGATTATCTGCACCAATAAACTTTTTTTCTGGCACAGATAATCAGAAGAAGGCAGTAATTTTCCATCTAGTGAACAAAACTGCTTTTTGCATTTTGAAATTATAATAGTTTTATTCAGCTTTCATCAGAATTATGGGAAACATTTTGTTGAATTAGTCTTTAGTCCACTGTCCTTAGGCAGATCATGTTTTCTACTTACCGCTGTGCTGTTCTTGAAAGATAGAGAAACAAACTCAGCAATAACAACACTAGCTGTCTTTTATTCAGCTCTTACTATGTGCTGGACACTCTGCTCACTACTCATCACCTCATTTAATCTTTATGATAGTGTTCAGAACTGGCTACAGCCATCACTTACATTTTAGACTGAACAATCTGATTAATAATCAAGTGACTCGTCCAAGGTCATAGGGCTGGAAAGTGCCAGAGCTGCGTCCAAAACAATGATTTGTATTGACTCTGGGGCCCATATTTTTATTGCGCTTGCCCAACTTCCAGTACAGCCTCTGACCCTATTACATGGGAAAGCCTGATTAGCAATGTGAGGTCACATATCTTATTATCGTTGCCTAGTGCTTATAAAAATTGTTGCATCTTTTCTTGTTAAGAAAGTTTTGGATTTTATACACTTTCGATTTCTGTATTTTTTTGGTATCCTCTCAACTCATAATTCTGGAGTCATCTTTGATGCCTCACGATAGCTTTCCTTTTATTTCCATATATTCACCATGTTCTCGCTATGTTTTCTCATATCCGGAATATTGCAACTATCTCTTCCTGGTCTGCCTTCTGCCAGTCTCTGCCACCTTAAACTGACCATAAACATTTCTCTGGTTGTTTTAAAGCTCAGCTTCTCTCATACTGAGTACCTTTTTAAACCATAAATATCTCTCCATTATCTATAAGAAAAATACAGCTTTAATTCATCTGGAGTTTAAGACCCTTCATAAGTGGTCTCATCTATCATTCCATTTCTCACTTGTCCTGCCCAAGTTAATTATCTCTAATCTGACCTACTGAAGCACAGATTCTCTCTACTACTCACTCGTTTCGTATGTGCTTTGTATTTTGATAGCTTTTTGTGTATGTAAATGTCTCATTTACCCATCTGAATTAACTCCTGAGTATAGAGATGGAAACTCTCTAAGTCCCCCATAATATTCAGTGTGGTTTCTTGCAGATAGCATTGTGTAAAAATTTAATGAGTAAATGTTTGAAGTTTTAAAAGTCAACATATAATCCCGATTCTATATGTTTACTTTTGTTAGTTTCATAAATGTTAGACAACTAAAACTTAATAGACATTCATGTTTTTTCATTTCTTTAATTATATTAAATTATGGGATTAGAAATAAAGCGGTATAGCTTTATCAGTTTGAAACTTTTAAAGAAACATCAGTTTCACTTAGTGTTCTAATCCGAAAGATATACAAAACCTACTCTGAATGAAAGTGATAGGTTCATTATTACATAGGTTTTTAAAAATAAAACAATATTTGAGAACTTGTTAAAAGTTGTTTTATTAATTGCTGGTAACGTATGGTTTTGATGGGGGTAAACTGGATGTTTACAGGGTGATAAATATCAAAAAACAAATCATTTAGTTTATCTTGCCTGATGCATTAAATGTCGTTGGAGCATACTGAGTAATGACATGAGGAAATTTGAAATGTACTTAAATACTAAGTTTAAAACACTTAGACATGGTCTTGTTTTCCAAAAGGAGATTGCGTTTTTGTGAATTAAAATTGCTTCTTGCTTTCTGTTGAATTTGAAAATGTTTCTACCTATTACTTTCCCCTTTCTTTGTTTTTCTGGCTTTAACAGTCTGAATATCTTTTTTTTAAATTTATAGATGTTGTATGATAAATAAATATTTCTCCTTTAATGTATGAACTATTTAAAACTGTATTCCATGTAAGGTATTTTTGCTTTGAAATATTTGAGTTTCAGTAAGATGAGGATAATTTCATCCTGAGACCAAAGAATAAACTATCATAGATTTTTATGTATTTTAGATGTTCATATTTATTAACTGTAGAGTGCTTTTGTTGCTTTTTAATGCAATTTTAGTGTAACATTATTTTAGCTCAGAAATCTTACTTACTCTAAAGGCTTGAAGGTTCTCAGGCTATATTTTTTCCTAAGAAGTATTTTTTTCCAAATAATATTGAGCATCATAATGATGCCTTCTTTTACAGCTCACATTTTCCAGAAGATATAACAATTTACCCTTCAATTTGGCTTTCAAAACATCCAAATGAAACCATAAATATACCTTTCAGAACAGAGTCACATATTTGAAGTAAATCACTGCATATATCTGATATAATCTCACAAACAAAAATGTTGTATTTTTACAGTGGTGATATTTTTAAGTCAATACTGTTTTTAAAGGGATTGAGCCTTAAGAATGAAAGTGCAGATTATCCATTTTGAGTACTCTCATTTAATCATTTCATTTCTGAAATTAGACTTCATCTTACGATCCAAAAAAACCTCACTAATGTGCATTTTTGGCTGGGTTAATTCCCTTTGTCATAAAATGGAAGCTAGCCTAAATTTTCTAATAATTTTTCATCCCATTAAAATTCATGGCAAAAATAAAAATGAGATAATTTTGAATTCAAGTGCATATAGTTTATATGGACGCTTTCCCCCCTCCCCTCCTCTCTACCTAAGGAAATAGAGAAATTGAGATTAGAAGTCAGTGAAAGCAAACAGCACTTGGAACGGGAGCAGCAGAAGGCAGCCGGGGCCAGAGAGGAGTGTCTGGAACTGACAGATCTGCTGAGCGAATCCCAGCACCAACTGCACCTCACCAGGTATTCCCTAATCCCATTACGCGCCAGAGCACCAATTCCATCCCGCTGATTTTTGCCACCGGCTTCCAAACAGTTGTTAGAGTTCATCTTAGTCATTCACTTCACACACAGCTTTCAGGCATATTAAGAGAAGTGGAGATGTGGTAAGCAAAACACCCAGACATGTGAATGATAAGTGTGGCAGGGAATTACTGATATATTACAAAACGTTTCATCAACAATGCTCAAATATTTAGGTGGTTCTCTATCAAGATGAGCAGTAAGACATGTGCCTCCTACCACCACCACTACCTTTTCAGTTAATTCTGTGTCTAATGAAAACATTGAACTGAAAGATCGGAGGAAATATATTTAGGAAAAGAATCAGATACTGTCAGTGATAAAAGAGACAAAGTAAAAGGCATCCTAAGATGCAAACGGAGATGTAACTGATACAACATAAGGAACTTGAGTCCTAAGGAGGCATAGAATTCGGAGACGAAATTGATTGACACTGTTCGTGTTCAGACTGTTGTTGTGACCGTGCCCTGCACTACTGTGGTCTCGAATTACATGACTTCTGTTGTGAGCTACTGTGAGGCCATTATCAATGTTGTGAAACTTTTGTAAACGCATAGCTCAGCCCTGGATTACAGTGCGACATTTTAGGTAGCAAGCGCTGTATAATTTGCTGTGTGGAAAACACACACACACACACACACACACACGTGCACACAAATGCACACACACAGAAATTCAGATAGAGATGGTAATATTTCATGTTACCTATACAAGTGGTTCTTCCCACTTTGAATTCTAGTACGATTTTTCATTTTTCAGACCAAGCATGTAGGTTTGTTCAGCCTTTAGAATTTTGCAGTTTTTACAGAGAACCTTGTTGAAATACACATGTAAGTTTATGAGCTTTGATGTGGTTCATAAATTAGAAGAACACTGGCCTTTTTATCATAATGACATGTTGAATTCAAACTACAAAAGGGGACTGATCCCTTTTACATTAAATATGACAATGTAATTCTGAGCACGGTATGATAACAGATGGAGAAAAAGCACCACTTGCACAGCCTGTATTTGGAGAAAAAAATATTCTAGGGGTTGGTGAACCTCCCAAAGTTTTGGGTTAGTGTTATGATGCCTCCAGTTCTGTTAAAATCAAACTTTGTTAAAAAACATTTTGTTATGATAATATTCCAAATGGTTTGCCAGCCTCGCTTTTAAACAATGCAAGGGAAAGAGAAGAGAGGAAGAGAGAAAAAGAAGGAAAGAAAAGAAATCGTTTATACATGTGTGATATCTGGAAAAATCCCAGTAGATACAACACTTTTATGAGAAGAAATGCTTACTACTACAGAGTAAGAACTGTTCTTTTGATGCCCGTTCAAAGTGCTGTCCCGTAGAACCGAGAGGGTAATGTCAACATGGTTCCTATGTGTTGTTTAATCTTAGAAGTTTTGAAATGTAGCTGCATCATGATAGTTAATAGTTTTTCTTCTGAAACAACCATGTGTGTGTTAAGCACTACTAAACCGCAGAACCGGAGCAGCCTTTCATGTCTCCGTGTGGCTGGGCTTCAGGAAATTAATATTAATGCTGGTTTTGTCCCCCTTCGCCATTCTGTCTTAGTCAGAGAGTTAATTTCTGAAGTCCAAGTCCTCTAGGGAGTGTTCCTGCACGTATCAATTTGTACCGTCTGACAGGACCAGTTTCTTGTAAGAAGAGCGTATTTAAGGTACAGCGATTGCTGAAAATGGACTCGTAGTAACTGATTCCTTTGTTCTTGAGGAAAGCCGTGTCGCTTGGTTCCATAGAAAGCTTTTTCTGTTGGGCTTTATTTACGGCTAGTCTACAAAAATTGAAAATCAGTTTTACAGAAAAGAAAACTTAATTACCCAGTTTCTGAGTGCAGTACTTTTTTGTAAGCATTTTACATTTAGTCTGCGTTCATGTTCTATAAAATCCACATTCATAAATTTAAAAAGGACAATTAAAAAAACAAAGAACTGTGTGTATCTTTCTTTTGCACTAAAAATGGGACATGGTCGTTGGGCTAAATATTTCTGATACACTTTTTTGGGCTTTTTAGAATTTGCTTCCCCTCAACGCTCTGTATTGATCTGGTATACTCAAGTATGTGGCTGAGTCTTTCTTTTCCCTTGTAGACCAGTGGAAATGAGTACATTCCACACAGTAGCTCTTTACTTAGTCTTAACTTTAACATTTTAAATGACATATCTAAACAAAGTTTGACATAGAGTATGAAAAGACTGTTATAAGTAATGATAAGGGTGCAGATGATCCAGGGAAAGGACATGTAAACACTAGAATATTACTTTGTAGATCAATCTGAAACAAAAATAACCCATCACTTGTTTACTATTTCCCTTTATTGTCCACTTGGACTTAAACATGGAAAATAGAGGGGCACTCAGCTGGCTCAGTCAGTGGGGCATGTGACTCTTGATCTCAAGGTTGTGAGTTCAAGTCCCACTATGGGACATATGTCGACATATGTTGGGTGGACATAGTGATTACTTTAAAAAATGAAAAATAGAAATTCAACACTTATGGAAGTACCCAACTGGTAAGTATAACATTCACTCATTCAGTATCTATTGATTGGACACCTAGTATCTTTCAAGTACATTACTTGGCCCTGGGCATAGAGAATAAAAAGATTCAGTTCTTCCCCTGGGCTGCTCATTCTCTCGTACAGAGCCAGCTCTATATGTACAGTAATAGCAGAGTGTGATAATAATGCAGTAACAGACATAAAGACTAGCACAGGAGCAACTAGGAAGAAGCACCAACTCACTGTGCATTGGAGATGAAGATGACAGGGAAAGCTTTCTGGAGGAGAGGATGTTTGGTAGCTGTTTTGATTAATGGAGCGATATATATATATATATATACATATATATATATATATATACACACACACACATACATATATATATATATATATATATATATATATATATATGTATGTAGTGAAGATGGGAGGGGGATATAAACTCTACAATCAGGTAAGGTATTTGGTAGGGGCTAAGCCAGAAAAGGCGAACAGGGACCAGAGGAAGGGACTCATGCCCATATGCTGCAGTTTGGGCCATTCTGAGAGTCATGGGTTTCTCTTACTGTATTTAAGCCTGGCTGTCAGCACGATCACTTCTTGGGGTTGGAATTCTGACTCAGCAGTGTGGAGAGCAAACTCCGAGAGCTGATGTAGGAAACAGGAAGACTGCTTCAGGCAGAGTCAGCACCTACAGCCTAGAAATATGGCCTGTTGTCTGTTTTTGGCCATGAGCTAAAAATGGTTTTTGTATTTTTAAATGGGGGGAAAAAGAACAAAAGAAAAATAATGTTTTATGACATGTAAAAATCATATATGCATAACTAAAGTTTTATTGCACACAACCATGGTTATCCCTTATGCATTATGTATTGAGACTATTATGGCAGAATTGAGTACGGACCTCAAAACCTTAAAATATTTATCATCTGGCCTTTTACAGAGAAAATTTACCAACCCCTCAGGAGGCTGTGTAATTCAAGGAAGAAGTCAAGAGAGCTTGGACTATTCTTTTATTTTAGAGAGAGACAGAGTGGAGGACAGGGGCAGAAGGGGAGAGAGAGAGAGAGAGAGGGAGAGAGAGAGAGAGAGAGAGAGAGAGAGAGAGAATCTCAAACAGACTTCACGCTCAGTTCAGAGCCCAACGCAGGCTCGATTCCATGACCCTGGGATGACCTGAGTCGAAATAGCAAGTTGGACACTCAACCCACTGAGCCACCCATGTACCCTCAAATACATACTTAAAGAAGATAAATGAAAGGTAATTATAGATTGGCTGAGGAACAGATGCTTGACAGGGACCTGGACTCGAATGTCAGTCCAGGGAGTAGTAATGAAGCCCTAGGCATGGCTTTGCCAGTAAAATGAGAGGGAAATAGCATCTTTAAGAGGCATTTAGGGTACAGGCACCTGGGTGGCTCAGTTAGTTAAGTGTTCATCTTCAGTTCAGCTCTTGATCTCATGTTTCATGAGTTTGAGCCCCACACCAAGCTCTATGCTGACAGCTCAGAGCCTGGAACCTGCTTCATATTCTGTCTCCCCCCTCTCTGCCCCTTACTCACTCACTCTCGCTTGCTCTCTCTCTCTCTCAAATATAAATAAAACTTTTTTTAAGAAAAGGAGAGGCATTTAGGGCAGCAAATGAGAGAGGCCAGAATTAAAGGTGACTCCAAAGTTTCTAGCCCGGGTTAAGTGGATGAACCATTAGCTCAACTAGGGAACTGAAAAGGAGTAAGGAAAATAATACACTGTGTTTTGGGACTTGAGCGGAGGTTTGCAGTGCAGGTCCAGTGTGAGGAGAACAGTCGAGATCTGAGACCCTTCGCTGAATGCTACTAATCATACGTAGCCAAGGAGATGGGTGAAAGCATGAGAGGCCCATGCTTGAAAGTAGGATAGAGGAGAGCCACCAGCCAAGGAGACTGCAGGGGCTGTCAGGGCATAAGAAAACAAAACAGAGGGACACCTGCTGGCTCAGTTGGTCAAGCTCAGGTCATGCTCCCCTAGTGTGTGAGCTTGAGCCTGCATGGGGCGCATTGCTGTCAGGGAAGGGGCTGCTTCAGATCCTTGGCCCCCCCGCTTTCTTTCTCTCTCAAAAATAAATAAGGACATAATACAGAATGATGCACAGGATGGAATAACAAAGCCACATGCCCCTCTTAGGGCGGCCCCTCCTCGGGCATCCAAGGGTTCAGGAAGTGGAGTTTTGGACTCTTCTCCTGGGGCATTCCATATCTTGGCAACTCTTGAAAAGTGACTTAATTCATTGAACCTGCTTGCTTACCTATAAAATGAGGTTACAAACTGATTTTTGAGTTTCCTTCTAGCCCCGCCAGTCAGTGATTCTAACAGTAATTTAAGACACCCCATTATGAAGTGCCTTATTTCCTGATATTAGGCATTTAAATTGCCTGGAGTATTCTTTGTTTAAGAGATTTTCTTAGTTTGAACTTAAGAGGTTTCGTCAAAGCATCCTTCATGCCTCCCGTTTACTTATATTCATCATAACCTGGGCTTTGCTGACCTCTCCCAAGCATCCGGGAAACGCTCCCCCGTAACAGCCTCAGCTCAAGGTTCTTAAGCTCTGCCTGGACTTTGTCACCTGCTCCCGAAACCTTCCATCGTGTGGTGCTGCTTCAGCGGGTCCAGACCACTCGAGGGTAGTGCTGGGCGCAGGGCTTCAGCGCTTCCTGTTTGATCCTCGCTCGCGTGCCTGTGACACAGCCAAATTGCACTTTGGGGCTTTTCTCCCCCATTGCTGTCTGTACTTAGAATACCCCTTTGACCTTCTCTGTCCTTGTTATCATCTTACCTTCCTTTCTAGGTCCTGAGTTTTCAACTGTAGCCCTCCCAGAGACCCCACCACAGGGAAGATGCTTCCCAAGTTTATGTCTCTTCTTTCAAAGCCCAGTATTTATGTATAATCTATATAATCTATTATCTATTGATATACTAAATATAATTAATATAATACTTAATATAATTTAGTACATTGATATACTAAAATACATCAGGGTAAAAGTATAAGATGGAGATAAGATGGAAATAGCTTTTTTTTCATTTTTAACTTCATATGAACATACATGTTTAAATGTAGCAGAATCAAATGATAGACACTCTAGCAGTTCAAAAGGGGTTGATAGAATATGGCTCTCTCTTAAATATGCTCCCCTAAAAACCTCTCTCTCTCTTTCCCTCTTAAACATACACACACTCCCAAATTAGCATCCTCTATGATTTAGAGGTAGCCTCTCTGATGGCATTTGAAATCAGTGCCTAATAATCATAATTGACAAGTGCATCATGAAAACAAAAGCGAGGCTTCCTTCTTCCAGTTACATTTTTATTACTAGTATTATTCAAATGACTTTTTCCTTTTCTATAACAAGCTTTCAAGTACTTCTTAAAATATCTGCTCATTTATTTGCTCATTCCACGCGGAGCACATCCTATTGCAAGACACTCTGCCAGGGGTGTTAGGAGACAGAAATATCAAGTCGCTTCAGATGCTGGCCCTCAGAAACTTACAGGCTGGTAGGGAAGATGAGAAAATACACAGAGAGTTGGTGAGGTAAATGAAAAGATCCAGAAGGGAGACTCCAGATACAGTATTATAGGGACAGAGAGACAGACAGCCTCTTACTGAACTCGGTGGCCGTGGGAAGCAGGAAAGGGGGAATGAAGGGCATTCTGGGAAGGGGCGCACCTGTATATGAGAGTAAGTTAAATACACACAACCTGTTGTTTAAATACCTAATAGGGGCACCTGGGTGGCTGAGCCGGCTTCGGCTCAGGTCAGATCTCACATTTGTCGGTTCGAGCCCCGCGTCAGGCTCTGTGCAGACAGCTAGCTCAGAGCCTGGAGCCTGCTTCAGATTCTGTGTCTCCCTCTCTCTCTGTCCCTCCCCCTCTCATGCTCTATCTCTCTCTGTATCCAAAATAAATTAAAAAATAAATAAATAAATAAAATACCTAATAGTATCAGTTTCTGAGATGAAGAATATATCGATCTCACAATCTGCTATACCATGCTCCATGTGGTAGCTCTTTCAAAAATAAGAATAGGGTTAGTGGCTAACAACAGAAGCCAACACCCCTTCTGTGTTCCAGGCTCTGAGCTCAGAGCTTTTCATTTGGAACCGCCCCCCTTCCCTCTCCCCCAGAGCTCTGTAAGGTACAGGCTATTTTACAGCCGAGGTAGCCAAGGCGCAGAGAAGTGAAATGACTTGTCTAAGGCCACACAGCTGACCTGTTACAGAAGCAGGCTCTCAGCCACGGCGGTTTGCCCCGTGCGCCTGTACCCTTCTCCACCCCGCTTGTAATTCTGTGTAGATTACCAGGAAAATGATTCATGCAGTTGTCCCCGAAAATGCAACTGAAGGAATCAGTGGTGTAAATTTATGCTAGAAATACGTGTTTGCTGCTCCCTTGTACACGGATATAAATACATGTCAATGTGTTTTAATCTTGGCTTGGGTTTTTCTTAGGAAACAGTGTTTTCTGGTCATCATTTTGCCTTAGTCACTTAACATGTTATAATACAACTTCTCCTTCACTTTCTTCACTTTATTTTTCCCCAAGAGGAAGAAGGGGCCTTTATAAAAAAAAACAAAAAACATGGAAATTCCGTCACACCTTTGGTTTCGACATGTCCAAACATTTTTACAGAGCTACTGGGTCCCAGTCCCTCTCCCAGGACTGTCATTTACATCCATGCAGGTAGATTACTTTGTGATACAACGTGTTGGAACAACCCATTTTGGAATGTTTATATGATTGTTGCTAATTGCTTCTCCATACCTACTGTACATACCTGCATTGCAGCATATTCTTTTGAATCCTGCATCTTTTGCTCAGATCTGATCTGGAGCGGAATGACTTCAGGAAGCCTTCTTTGTACTTTCCAGAATTTAGAACTCTAAATTAGTGTACTTAGTGGCTCTAAGTACAAAACACTGGAAGACCCCAACCTGCCATCAAACCTGCAGGATGGAGCTTATTTCAGCAGGGCCGCCTTTCAGATGTTTATTTCCTCTTTTATATAAATGATGTATTCAGTGATAGGTCCTTCAAAGAATTTCTCAGAGCAGGAAGCTCCATAAGGCCCATAAAATGGGTACTCCCCTTTTCCCTACTTTCCCGGACCCAAAGGGGAAGATCTGACCTATGACCTGGAGAGATAATAATGTGAAATGTACTATCTATGTCTTTTTAAAGTGGGGAAGGGTGTAATAGAGGGGTTGCCAGGTTTTTCCATTATGGTGGGTGGGTTACCTGGGGAGCAGTGATGAGGCTTCCTTTCTAGAACGTTGCAGAGCGTTTAGCCTGCACATAGTAACTACTGCAAAGGCCGGCTTGAATGTCGTCATGTGACCTCTTAGGAAGCCCGCAGAAGTCTCTGGTTGAGGTAGCAGAAACCCAGGAAGAGAGAATCAACCAGTCTGACAACCAGTCTGTGTGAAACCCGGACGCAGCTGGCCTCCGGCTTTCTTGGACCAGGACTCAGGCTGCACCAGTCCGCTGTCCTTTCCTGCCAGTCACAGGGCTTGGCTTCTCTCTGAACGTTGCTGCCTCCTTCCAGGTTCTTCCACACCTCGGAGGTGAACTGGAGGTAGAGGATGTGCCCTTGATCCCGACTTGCAGTCAGGACGTACAAGACTGGGGCATCCTCACTCGCCCACTTCTGATCACACAGCCATCCCTTGGATGCACACGGGGTCCTATGCACATGCACCCTTTTGGTTGCTGGGGGCCCGGCTTCCTCAGCCGAAGCACCTGAGGAAGGGAGGAGAGTCTCACTGAGCAAGGAAAGGCGCTCTGACAGCAGCGGGGTGGTGGTGGTGGGGTGTCTGCACAGAGTCACTTTGTGGTTTGTGGTTTTAAGTAGAGAACTCTCAGAATACAAAAAGAGAGTTGTACAGGATGCATAAAAGAGCATCCAGTGCTGGCCAGGCACTGTGCCTGACTCACAAAATGTAGCCTGTAGATTATGAGCCTTCAATAAATACAGAAATGGAGTGTTTGGATACTTTTATTTTTGTTTATTTAAGTTTATTTATTTTCAGAGAGAGCATGAGCAGGGGAGGGACAGAGAAAGAGGGAGAGAGAGGATCCCAAGCAGGCCCTGCTGGACCTGGGGCTCGAACTCACAACCGTGAGACCATGACCTGAGCCAAAACCAAGAGTTGGACACTTAACTGACTGAGCCATCCAGGTGCCCTATGACCTTTTATTTAAAATTGTCACATTATACAAGTGCATGATCAGTGGGCTTTTTTTCTTGTGTCTTTTAAAATTTTTTAAATTTTGCAGTAATTCATTTTTATTCCATTTTATAAAACTAGCGCTTTGCAAAGAAAAAAAAACACCTTTCGGGACATCTGGGTGGTTCAGTCAGTGGAGCACCTGACTTTCGCTCAGGTCATGATCTAATAGTCTGTGAGTTCAAGCCCTGCTTCAGGCTCTGTGCTGACAGCTCAGAGCCTGGTGCCTGCTTTGGATTCTGTGTTCCTTCTCTCTCTGCCCCTTCCCTGCTCTCTCTCTCTTTCTCTCTCTGAAAAATAAACATACATTTTAAAAAATTAAAAAAAGAAAAGCAAAAACCAAAAAGCTTTCACAAGAGAAGCTTGAGCACTCTGTCTCCTCTGTCCTTAGCAGAAGCCCAGCGAGGCTGAGGCATGAAGCCCTGCAGCCCGGGTAGGAGGGGAGAGGCAGGCTTAGAACTGGGTGTGTCAGACTTCAGAGCCTGGGCTCTGAGGCTCCCTTTCACAATAAGTGCAAAAACAAATTTCAGAGCTAAGGAGAAATGCCCTTTGGGTTGTGGTGCCCAGTTCACAGGCCAGGACGTGGGTCTCATGAACCAGGTGTGGCATTTGGCTCGGTGGAGCCAACTGTCTATAAATGCTGAATAACGCTGCCTCTCTTCTTTATCATTAGGGGAAATTCAGAAGGGACTGTTCTGATTTCTGGGTGACAAACGGTCACAGACCAGACTTCCAGCATCTCCTCACTTGCAGAGGAGAGTCTAACGTTGACGTGCAATCTTGGTGTTCCTTGGTGAACTTCAGTTTTTGGGGGGGTTTTTTCCCCCTCTTGAGTTTTATTGAAGAATTTTTAGCCTCCAGTTTCCTTTTCAAAGTTAAGTTTATTTTTTTCTTGTGCTCCTTTCATGAATAAATTAAGCAGAGAACGTGTCAAAAATACTTTTAAATGGATATATGTGCAACCAACATCTTCCAGTCTTGAAATAGATGGCCTTGGGACTGTTTTAAATTGCAGCCTCTCCCCTTCCCCCAGCCAGTCCCCTAGAGAGCAGGCTGTCAGAGGGCCAGGCAGGCAGAAGCGTTTCATTTTGTTCCGGTGGACACCGTGTTGCCTGAGCCCCCCTCTCTCCGCCTGTTTGATGGGCTAAGAACCGGGGTCCCCAGGCAGCCCGAGGCGGGAGAAGCTATAGTCAGACGCTGCCAGACTAGGTGTCTCTCCGGGCTCTGCTTCACTTTCCCTGGCTCGCTCAGCTCAGCTCTGCAAAGCCCAAATGTGTGTGCGATGGAAGTCGACTCCAGGGACGTCTCTTCCTCTCCCTTGCCACACAGGCCTGCAGCCTGGAGCATGGTGACGGCGGCCGCCAACTCATTTTCTGGAGAAGCCTGGAGGAAACCGAGAAAGGGTTGCCTACAGCACTTGCCTGCCTCAACAACAATGAACATCAAGTTCAGTGAAAATGGGGGGGGGGCGGGGGAACAAAAACAAAATACTGTTGTTTCCGTAGCTCTAAAGAGGAATATTTTTCTAAAGGAGAGCTCTGACCTCCAGTATTCATTTAAGATAAATTAAAAAAATATAATGACGTTTAATTTCTTTTTAAACACCTCTTCCTAATTGGAAGTGTTGCCTAGACCAATTAGTAGGCATTACTTACTTGTTATTTACTGGTTTCCTGATACTCAGAAGCAGATTTTACAGTGGTTCGTTGATGTTAAATGTCGGAATCAAAGGTCGTTTTTAGGATCCTGAGAAAGGAAGAGGTTTGAGGAATATCCAGTGTCACTCAGTGCCCACCTCCGGCCACGTCTCACGGGGGACCAGGGCCCAGTGCCAGTTCACACGTTTGTATTAAGCTGCTACTGTGTTAGGTTGGCCTAGCAGACAGTGCAGCTCCCTGAATTCACGAACTCAGAGAGGACACCGAATGTATCAGAAAACGTTTGGAAGCAGCCTGTAACGCTGATGTCCAGTTGAGGGGAACACTGTTCCACCTCGGCTCTGTGTGACCTCTCGGCGGCAGGCCGCGGTCCCCTGAGGGAGGGCAGGTGGACCAGGCACACTATGAAGGGGTTCCTCCTGGGAGGGCACCAGCGTCTGGTCATGAGTCCCTCCGATGCCTGTAGTGTGTCTACTCCCCAAGAAGCCTATTTCCGGCCAGGAGATTTACCAAAAGAATCCAGCCTATGTTGAGAGTGTAATTATTCTAAATATAACTTTACCAACAACAGAAGGATATCAAATAAAGTAACAGGTCACTTTTGGGATATATGCAAAGGGTGGAGGTGGGGGGGTGTTCAAGATGAGGCCTTAAAAGCAGGTTTTAGCAGGTTTGAGGTTGGCTGGGTTTGGCTTAGCAGCCTGGGCGTAGCTTGACTCGGGCACAGCATTGGTTCTGTTTCTGGGGGTCTTCTGTCACCTAGGGGAAAGTCTCCTGCCATGCTCTATTTCCTACAGACCTTAACTGTAATTTAGGGAGGATAAACGTGAGCATGAACATCACTGAGACACAATCGGGGCTCTCTAGATCCTAAGGTGTTACTCATCTGCTCAGGGATGACGCCACCAATATGAACTCGTGTGAAATAAATTAGTTAGTGGTCACAAGGCATTACTCAGTCTAGAAAACTTTAGGGCAATTGAGGCAAGGTCAAATTAGGCAAATCCTGTTTTGGCAAGGCGGTGGTGGTGACAAATCAGGGACACAGGGAGGCTGTCTTGTTAAATATATGACTTCCCACGTGCTCACTCCTCAATGGCCCTCTTTGTCTTTGCGGGAGAACCACCTTGCCACTCCCGATAGTCACTCTTTGTCGAATAAGAAATAATGAAAGCAGCCCCCGCAGACTCGGGGCCCTTTAAGCTCGGCCCTTCCTGCACTCATGGCAGTTCTGGATTCCCAACCTGTTTCTGAAATAAGGCATGTATTCAGGATCCATCGCCATTGAATTAGTCCACAATGTTTGGGTGAGGAAAGATGATAATTCTATTAAGCAATGATAAAATTCATGCAAGGTGGAAACAGAGCCCATGTCAGAGGAGCCCCAAATCAGATCCTGCGCTCAGACGGATTTGCACAAAGGGCTATCTGTTCAAAGTGGAAGAAAGAATGACAGCATGAGACAACTCACGTAACTAATAAACTTTTGAGACGCTGTTTCATATGTTTGCTTTTCATTAAATTCGGGAACGGTTGCGACGTTGTTGTGATTCAGTCAACATTTATTCCTATCTGTTTTTCATATACAAAGGCTTAGGGATGCCAGAAAATAAACTGTTAACGGAGAATTAACTTCTTTGGCATGCTTTCATACTTATCTTCCAAATTAAAGAAAATGAAATGGGCAGAAACAGAGTGTAGATTACCTCCTTTTTGTCAAAAATGGTGGGAATTTGAAAATTAATAATAAAAAAGGGAACAGATGCAGTAACATGCCAGAGGGAGATTAATGTGGAGAGTAAAATCTGTGAGCAACAAAACTGAAGCAAACTGAATCAGTGGGAGGTGGTTGTACAATCAAAATCAGGATAAAAGAGAAATTACAAACAACCCTGCACTTGTCAAAGTAGTAGTAATGAAAGCCTGACTCTGCCAGCAGTGAGAACCTGTGTTAGCACTTTGGGGTAAGGATGATAGCCGGGTGCCAGGTAGGAGGGCAGTGTTAGGTTCCTGGGCAACAGCCATCTTGTGTCGAACAGATGGCGCCGAAAGCTGGCAGGGGAGGGGCTCCTTAGCAGAACTAATCAGACAGTAACAGATAGGGCAGCTGGGAAGACTGACCACAGAGAGGGAGTCTGCGGGGTAGCCGAGTACCATGATGTCTGCAGTGGTGTGCCCATTGGTCTGAGATAAGACCTTGCAATGTCTTTCCCATCCGCGAAAGAACTGGAACTTTTGTGCGAGAAGAAAAATGGAGTGGAACGAGAGCACAGTTGGGGGTGGGGGTGGGTTCTCAGGGCAGAAATTGGGAAGGGAAGAGCCTGGTCCATCTCACAGTTCGTGGCAGGACTTTGTAGTCCTAGCCTCCGCACAACCTTGATCGTTGCCGTCTGCGCGGTCCCACCGCCCTGATGTGTCCAGGGGAGCACGTGGAATGATCACTTTATATATTTTATGCCTCAGAGAGTTTCTGGGATCAAGGCTGTACTGAAAATCAGAAGGGACTTTGGTGTGATTTCTACCACCCAGGTGTCTAACAAATGAAAGGCCAAGCCAACATATGATTCCTGCGTTTGGGCTTAATAATTTCTCATAATCTGATTGATACCGTGTTGATCCAGAGCCTCTTGCCCTTCTTTTCTTTCCCGTGTAACTGCTGGTTGAACGTCAAAATGTTAGGCATAATTCCGAGCCCTAAGCCTTAAAACAAAAGTAAGATTAAGTCATTCTGAAAGAAATGGAGGTGAAAACGATCTGTTAAATTTAATGACTTATTAAGGAATCATGTTTTTTAAAATATAGAGTTGGGACCTTCAGGCTAAAACTATTACTTTAACAAAGAAATCCAGATCGTCTACATCTGTTTTTGAACTAGTATATTTCTCTCTCTCTCCTTTTTTCTCAGAAGCTTTGTAGCTTGGCTCAATTTATTCATTTTGGAGGGGGAGGGGGAAACATTACTAGGATTTGAAATAGGTGGGTATAACATAGCCATATGCTATTTATGCAGCAGTTTCTGCAATAAATCTAATTTGGTGCTGTCAAAAAATTAGACTTATTTGATACAGCAGCACATTAGTAAATGATTGTGGCAGATTTAAAGCTGACATTTAGTCTCTCCTCACTCTTAACAGAATCTCGCAAATTTGCCTCTTCCCCCTTGATCGACTCTATGAAAATGTCTCAGTTCTTTGTCCTGCAGTCCTGCAAATATTTTCACATCTGAAAGAAGGTCTTGCCTTAAGGTAATTGAGGAACGGGAAAGAAGAAGGGAATATCCTCTGTTGTGAAAAGACTTCGTGAATAGATGGGCAGAAAAATCAATACGCCAGAAGAAAAATCATTGTGTTTTCATCATTTTCAGTTCATAGAAAAGCAGAAGCGTTAGTCTCATTCAGAATGTAGATAAATTAAGGAAGGTCAAGTTCTCTATTACGGAATTGAAATATTTTTACCTTCCGTCCTACGTCCATATGCTGTCTCAGGAAAACTCCTATCAGAGAATGTGGATGACATCAGCTCTCTGCCTTTACCTAGCGGGGCCCTCAGACACGGCTCCGCAGCTTCCTCCTGCGCCCTGCCAACGCTGCCTCAGCGCTGCTTGATTTTCCGTATAAAATTTGTGTTTCAGGTGTTGGTATCAAACTGTCTCCAACTTTCTCCCAGTTTTTCCATTTAAAAGATAAAAAAATAAGCCTAGTACACATTAGGCAGATAAATATTAACAGAACTCTCTGAATTCCTCCAACGAGTCCCTTTGAAAAAGTAATCGTGATATTCTTTCCCTTTCCTTTTTCTTGCGTGCTTCTGGAGGGGAAGAGTGTGTGCACGCGTGCACACTCCCGTATCTGCGCGTGAGCGCAAGTGATGTGAGACGGAGTGGTTTTTCATCTGTTTACATTCTTATCATGCACACTTTCCAATAACAGCCTCCCAGCTCAGCCCTTGCAACCGGCACTCTGCTCCTACCTTGTCTGTGGCAAGTCAGCCCACGGAAGTGATCAAATTACAGCGCTCTTGTGCGATTCGGAGCGGCATCCAGGTAACTGAAGCACTGTCAGGGCACAGATCACACTCAAGGGGAAAAAAACGCCCAGAAAAATAGTAAACAGACCTGCTGGGGAAATTAGGTACCAGTTCTGAAATTTTCTCCACACGGAAATTATTTAGGAATCTTGTTTGGGGGGAGATGAAAGAAGGAAGCACCTCGAAGAATCCATATTTTGTGTTCAACGATCCACATATTAAATGACATGATATATATTAGATCAGAATGATTTGTAGGACATAAGGCATTTTGGAGATTCGTAATAAAATTGAAATTTGAGCTAAAAAAGAATGTCTCAGCCCTCAGATTTGAAGCTGTCTCTGTGGGGTTTTGTTTTGGCTTTTATATTTAGCATCACAACAATTTTCCTTAACACATCTGAAGAATTGTTCTGTAAAAGTGTTTTTTGTAAATTATAAATATTTAATCAATCAAACCCATAAGATTCGTATTTTAAATTACATTTTTTAGATTAATTGATAAAACCTGCTTTTGCAATATTATGTCAATGGCAAAAGCCTTAATTATTATCTTTTCTAAAAGGAATACAGAAAATTTTCCTGAGTCAATTAATGGTACTTAATAAAAGCCTGTACAATAGGATTGAATCTTTGGATGATTCTTTCACATGTAAGAGCAGCTTATGAAGAAAGTACCATCCAGGTTTACAGTTAGCTTCACATTTGGAACAGTGGTTTGGTTAAAATTTGTGTCATCTGTTTCCTCCTAAAAAACAAAAGTAATCTCCTTTTTTCTTATAAGAAAATTGAATCGAGTCATTGGTTTGCCTTTTTCCTAAAGAATACAGTTGCCTAAAATACTGGTAAGAAATTCAACAAAGTGATTTCATGTCCGACTCAGGAAAGGAGGCAAATACTCACGAGCTGTGGATGCGTGACACAGAATAAATTCAGTTGAGAGTATAATTTTCACCTAATTTTGATGAGTTGAATTTTTTTCACAGGACTGGCCTTTCGGTACAACTTACGTTTCTTTAGATAGATGATGTGTTTGTTGGGCAACCTAAATCTGGATATTTTCGAAGCCGAATCGTTTCTTTTTTAAATGATAGAATTTAAAATACACTTGATTTGTATATTATGAGTTCAGTTTCTCAAAGCAGTAATGGAGCTGCATGTTAATATATAGCTTATAATTGAAATGGTACATATTTGTACATTGTAGGCATTTCAGTGTAAAATTCCTTAATTGGAATACTCTTTCCCTTGGCTAATTCATTAGTGAAAATATTTATTCCTCAAGTTAATGCTGTACAGTACGAAGCAATTTTTACATAGTGTAAACTTGTTTATGATATTTTGATTTCACTTTAAAACTTTTATTTTGCTTCTTATCCATATATCATACTTGATATAATAAGAACTGCAGATACACATGAAGGAAATACACATCAGCTGTCTGGTTTTACAAATGATCGTTAAAATACCATGTCTTACTACTTTGACTCCAAATTATTGTCTTCCCGAACCCAAAAGTAATTTTCACAAGTGCATCACACAACAGAACTTCATCTTCGGCTGGTTAGCAGGAGAGGATTTAAATCCATGCCGACAGTTCATTTGACAATGACCTTGAGGGGCTTTGCTTCTTGAAGAAGAAAGCAGAAGCTTGCGGTAAACAAAGTTCACTTCTGACAGATGGATTGAATGACAGAAAGGTTGCGAGTGCCAGAATAGCCCTGGCAGAGGAGGAAATGTTCAGTGGAATCCAACAGGAGAGGAGGTGTGAACAGGTGCAGGGCTGCTGACGGAAGGGGAACCAGATGGAGGGAGCCAGAGCCAGTTTATTTAAAGGAAAAGGCAGAAAACATTGAAAGGCTGTGCGATCAGTGGCTAAAAGTGTTCATAGAGGAAGGTAAAAATTCACAAAGCAAAACTGCACAGTGGGGTAGCTAACACTTAGCATAATGGTAGTAATTTGTGAGTTTAGTTTGGAAGTTGCAATTGAAATACATTCATCTTGGCTCTTGACACCAACAAGTATAGATATTTGAAAGTTGTTTATTTTTTTTAAGTTTCTAAGCTTTTTAAAATCCATCCATTAATTTAATTTTTTTTCCAGCCAGAAGCTCCGTTGTGATAATACTAAAATTGTGTCGTCAGCTAAAAAAAGAAAAAAAATTTTTTTCAAGTGAAGGTTAACATTCCATTCAAATGTATCTTGTGATGCCTCAGTTTTGTTCACATATGGGAAGCAAATGCACTCACTGTGGGGTGACATCTGTAATATCTAAGAAATTCGCAATGTTGGAATGGTTACTGTTGGTTGCTTTTGTTGTTCGGAGTCTCTGTTCATTTTGCAAAGTCCAGTTTGATTGTTGCAGTAGGGATTCATGCCCTCTAAAATCCATATCTGCCTGCCTGATCTGCAGGTTAATTTCTGCTGCTGAGGCTGCCCTGGTTTTCGTTGACTTTCCATGACCTGCCTTCAGGCAGGCAATCTCAAGAGTCACTTGCACCAAGAACAGAAAATAGCAGAGCAAGGAAGGAGGGCTTTTGTATTTGCTTGGACCTATTAATATTACACTTTCTGCAAACCAAAGACATCCTTGCTAATCACCTGCCTGGTTGCGTCACCCATCCCGTTTTTGTGGGCCCTTGCCTACCATTGTTGTCCTTGAAAGGTTTCCTATGTTACACTCCTGATAAGGAGATGCCAACAGGAGGAGCTGAAGCAGTTTCCAAGAGAAATGATGAAAATGCACAGTTTCTTTGAGATTTTAAAGATCTGGTAATTGATCCACAAGAGTTTCTGCACACTTCTCACAAAGATGAAATACTCAGAGTATGTTCAGCAAGCCCTGGGTTCACATTCCCATCTCAGAGCAGCCTGGACCAAACAGATTAGGTTGGATTAGGGTGGGTGTTTCAGAACATTCTGATTTTAGAGATCACATCCGTGGTCCATAGCATGCTTTTGTCAGTGAAAAGAAAGAACTGAAATTTGACTAACAGTTATAGAAGATGTTTATTTGTGCCTGTGTTGTTTATGGAGATCCATGCTCTTGGTCATTTTCTTTTTAAGACTGGATGAGGCTATACACAACTGTATATTTGAAGGGAAAACCGTAAATGATTTCTTCTCACAAAAGGAAGCTGATCATCTGTATTTAAAATCAGCTCCAAAACGTGCCTCTTTCCCCACCCACCCTCCCCCCACCTCGGCTTGTTAAGAAGTTTTCATCAAATAGATATTCTTTATTAATCTAAAATTTAACAAAACTGATTGGAGCATACTTGCTTTAATTATAATGTATTGATTTTTATATATCTCATATTATAGTTCCTGAATGCCTTTATACAGTCCTTTTTTTTTTCTAACAATATAGAGCCTTTTTATGATAATATAAAAAACTAGCACTGTACTACTATGTAACATAATACCATGAAACTCACCTGAATTATGGCATCAAACTGAAAGGTTGTAAAAAGAAAATTCAACAATTAGTCATCATTTGATACATCACAAATTGAATTGCAAAGCTCTTTATAGGTAGAATTGATAGCTTTCCAGAAATATGTAAATTTAATTGTACTTAGCATAATATCTTATGTTATAGGGGTCTTGAATTTATTTTTGAATGATGGGATATGGTTTGATTGCTGTTAAATTTTCATTCATTCAACAGTAGCTACATAGCTACTGTAAATTGTTTTTTTAATTGTTTTAATGTTTATTTTTGAGAGAGAGAGCAAGCAGGGGAGGGGCAGAGAGAGAGGGTGACACAGAATCTGAAGCAGCTCCAGGCTCCCAGCTGTCAGCACAGAGCCCACTACAGGGCTTGAACTCATGAGCTGTGAGATCATGACCTAGGCCAAAGTTGGATGCTTAACTGACTGAGTCCCCCAGGTGCCCCTTTGCTGTAGATTTTTTAAATGAAGAGGGCATGATCCTTCTTTACAGGTATCTAACAACATAGTGGACAGGGTGTACATAACTCTGTGTGTATGTGTGTGTGTGTGTGTGTGTGTGAAATCTAGAAAACAGTATTTAGATTTTGAAACCTTCCTTGACTTACATTGTGAATGGATGAAATAGTGAAACTACCCATATAGTCCAACTCCCACTCTCATGTGGGAGAACTGAGGTGCAGTGAAGAGCAGTGACTTGCCCAAGGTCAACAGTTCTCATGGAAGCCAAATGTGGGATCCCTGCCTTCTTGTTCTTAGTATAGTGCTCTTGCTAGTAGTCCACAGTATATGCCCCTGGTATTCGGTGGTAACCTATTAAAATCTTTCTGTAGAAGTCTTGCATAACCTGTTGCTGAAAGGAAAAATAAGTTTCTTTTTGGACTTCTCCACATGGTTGCTAGTTCTTGAAACAAACAAATAAAAGAGCTGTTCCTTACAAACACCAATTAACACTTTTGGAACATTACACATATTAACTCCCTTGCTCTCCACAAGAGCCTTTCAGGTAGATTTCGTCATGAGTCCCATTTTACAGATAAGAAAACTGAAGTGTACAGAGGTTACTACCTTGACCAAGGTCCAAGGGGTGGCAGTTAGGTGGAGTAGTGTTCAGGCCTCGGCAACTAGGCTTCAGAATTGAATTATGCATTATACTTATTATATAGCCTCTGATGGTAGGTGTTGTGAGAAAATCGATCCTATGACTGATTCCCTTCAGAATGTTGAATTAAAGAGGGTTCTTGACAGTCTTTAAAATACTAACACACACTGTGACTTTTCAAAAGGAATTTCTATTTTCACTATTTCCCAAATGTATATGACTTACGGAAACTCCTATATTAAATCTCTGCATATCTCCCAGGAATCAGGTTTTTAGGAATACACTTTGTGGGGGGCACCTGGGTGGCGGGGTAGGGGTTGAGCATCGGATTCTTGATCATAATTCATGGGATCAAGCCCTGCATCAGGCTCTGGGCTGACAGTGCAGAACCAGCTTGGGATTCTCTTTTTCCTCTCTCTCTGACCCTCCCCCACTCATGCACATGTGTGCGCTCTCTCTCTCTCTCTCTCTCTCTCTCTCTCTCTCTCTCTGTCTCTCTCTTTCTCTCAAAATAAATAAGTAAATGTTAAAAAAAAATGAAACATACTTTGAGAAAAAGTAACGTAAATTAATTTGTGGTCAGGTAACAGAATTATCACATGGGAAGTGTTTTTCTCAGTACCTCTGGAACTTTCTCTGTGGCCCTGCCCCCTACTTCCTGTTCATGCAGAGAGCAGGTGGGTAGGTACCTTTTGGTTTGGGTTGAGTCTGTCCTCCAAGGTGGGCGAGTGTAGGGGAGCATCTCTGACCGTTACTTGAGCAGTTAGCAATACCAGAGTCCCATTACAATGGCCCCTTCCATTACCACCATCCCAACTTGGCCTTTGTATGCTAATAGTTCTTGAAAATAAATGTGACAAGTACCTAGATGCCAGTCAGTTGATTAGATTTAGGAACTTCTCTGAGCTTGACTCTTAGAATCAGATTTCATAGAATAAAATATTATGGGCGCTTTTGGATATAAATCCTTTCAGACAACTTCTGCTGGGGATTATTGGCACAAATTCAGAGTATGGGCCCATAAGTCAGACTCTCCTTCAACTCTTGCTATATCAATATTCCTCTGCTCTAAGTGTATCTTTTTCTCTATTCTGAAGAAATGGAGCAACTCATGGGTAGTACGCTCTAGAAGTCGAGAAGTTTAGCACTCCTAATGTGTTAATTTTTCTGTAAATACACTTGGAGGTGCCTATAGTTTATAATTACTTCCAGCAGCTCCTATTGGTAAGATTTTTGGTAAATAATGATGTTGCAGTGATAATTATGGCTGAGATTGGGCTTCCTATGTGCGGTCCTGGCTTTCCCACCCCGACACACACACACCCCCTTCCCTTTCCTGGGTTCTTGAATTCTGTTTCTTCCAACAAATAAACTCCAGCAATTTTTGTAGAGGGTTGAAACCATTCATTGGCTTATCTGAATTCCACAACATGTAGATTATGTTTTGCAGTAAGTGAAAACTACAAAGGCCACAGATTAGCTCACCAGGTGGTTGGCTGCCACTCTGATGGACGAATGAGGCTATGTGGTCCTCTGAATCAACTTTGGAAGTGCTAGTTTTTACTAGACACAAGTAATGAATGATACAAGGTTGATTACTGGAGATTCAGGGAAGAAAGCTGTGGGGGGAAATCTCTTAGAGAATCTGTTATTCCCATTTAACAATTATAGAAATACTATTAAACAATAAAGATTTTCCAACCGTATGCACATAAACTTAATAGGAGTCTTACTGCATGTTCATAACTGGATATTTTTCTATAATTTGCCAGCTTGGCTGTATGGGATAATTTTTTAATGTGCCTTATAATTTAATTTTAATTATGAATATGTATTTTGGGAGGTTCTTCAAACCAGATTTGATTTTTTTCAAAGATTTTATTGCTTACATTTGTGTAATATGGTAACCGCTTCAGCTATTCTTAGTTTTCTATCATACTTCTCCTTCATTTCTCCTTTCAAGCAGTGGTGACTGGCCAACTTGAATGAGAAATTTGGTTTAAAAAATGTTATTTTAATAGTTTTTGATCTTTAGAAAAATTATGTGATTTGATATCTTCACAAGGTATTTAAAGTTAGCAGGTTTGGGTCACATGGTTTTTTTGATTTGTGGCACATCAGGATTAAAAATGGTTCTGTGCTCTGGGGAAGTAGACAAAGGAGTTATGCTCAGAACTACACTGCCCAATGGAAATATAAGGAGAGCCACAAAATGCAAACCATATACTTAATTAAAAATTTCCAAATAGCCATATAACATTTGTATTTTATTTGATTTTGAGTTTATTCACTTATTTTGAGAGAGACAGAGAAAGCACAAAGGAGGAGCAGAGAGAGAGAGACAGAGACAGAGACAGAGAGACAGAGAGACAGAGAGAGAATGAATCCCAAGCAGGCTCCACACTGTGACAGTGCAAAGTTTCATGCGGGTCTCGAACTCATGAACCAGGAGATCATGACTTGAGCCACCCAGGTCCCCCTAAATAGCTGTATTTTAAAAGTAAAAAGAAACGGGGGAAATTAATTCTGATAGTTTATTTAACCCAACACAGCAAATAGTATCCTTTCAACATGTAATCAATAAAAATTAATAGGATTTTTCTGCTTTCTTTCCCCCTCATTCTCAACAGTCTGGTGCATGTTATTTACACACACACAGCATCTCACTTCAGTCTAGCCTCGTGTCCGGTGCACGGCAGCCATATGTGGCCAGTGCTGCTATATGAACCATTGCAACCCTAGGGTCCTGTTTTCAGCTTCCCCAGCTTCCCCACAACACCCAGTATGGATGCAGTTGGGTTTCTCATGAATATAAACCCTGAATTCTCTTTTTACAATAATTGGAATCGTTCTATAAAAACAAGAAAATCATGTCAGCTTCCTCTATAATTTTTGAGCTGGTAGCCAGGCCTGTCTTTGATTAGTCCTTTTCTGAAGAGCTGGCGCTCTGAGCAGGAGGGGGAGGAGAGAAGGGAAGCTGCCGTTTACCGGTCATTTTCTGGGAGCAGCTGAACTCTTAGCTGTACACCCAACACATCAGAGTGAGTTCTTCATATCCTACAGTTGCATCTTTGTCTTTACACCCTAGAGCTGTTGAAAAAACAAATTGACAATTAAATAACTTGATGCCAGGCCATTAGTTGAATTTAGACATTTTCCAAAGGGTGGTCTGGGCCACATGTTACTGGTTGCTTTATATAGATCGTCTCAGTAACCTGATAACATCGTTTCATAAAATAAGAAAATGACCTTACGGGGTGTCCCACCTAATGGCACATGGATAGTGCCAGGTAGGGCCAGGGCCCAAATCTAGTCTGTGTATTTTCAAAGCTTACACTCACACCATTCTACAATACCACTCCCGTATTGCTTTTATCAGTAAATTGAAAATTTTTAATCGTTTTTATTGTTTCTTCGAGCTAGTCTTTGAGATGATTGTATTGATTGTTAGATTTCATTTTTTTAAATTTGTTTTATTTTGTATTTTTTGAGGGGGGGGAGAATCTTAAGTAGGCTCCTTGCTTAGAATGGAGCCAAGTGTGGGGCTCGATCTTACAACCCAGAAATCATGACCTGAGCCAAAATCAAGAGTTGGACACTTAACCGACTGAGTTGTTCAGGTGCCTCTGATTGTTACACATGGAACAATCATCTTCCACAATTGTGACCTTGATTATCAAGTGGAGTTGGTTATATGTGCTATGATTTGCTTAAGGAAAAAGAGTCATGATAAATATACGTATTTTAGACATATTTCTACTGGAACTGGTCAGATTTCTAGGGGAAATTCTCATGAATTTCCATGATGGACACCTCATCTCTCCACATTACAGATAAATGAAGCATTATGTTGTGCTCAAGAAAGAAGAGTCTGTAAAATGAATTTAATTATTGTAATTCTTGCTATTATAGCATATTTCTTAGTAAATTTAGTAGCTGCAAAGTAACCAACACATTCCTCATTTACTAATGGACCTGATAAATAAATTACAAAAATATTTTAATAATAAAGCAGAAGCTTTTTTCAGTCAGTTGTACGCAACTTGACAATGGTGTGTATCCATTGACAGGTTACAGAAATGCCATTGTAATGTATGTTGATCCTATCGATGTCTGATTTGAGGTTATTCTTCAGAAGGATGAATTACTGGCACTGTGTAGATAAACTGACATTTTTCAGAGAGAAAAGCCAAGAATGGACCAAAACAATTAGTTTATATAGAAAGGTTAGAGATGGAAACTATGACTATTTTGAGAATCTGAAGATGCAAAGGTAAAATCATGATCTGATTTATTTTATGCAATAGCATATTTTTTCTTATTCTTTGGTCTGGTGAACTGGGGCCATGATGTTGTAAAATAGGATATATTCACAACCACTTATGCATCAGAGACCTCTGAGCTCTTGAAAAATGGAAGGATGAAAATTACGGGAATGTACATTTGATGGCTGTTCAGTCTAAGCATCTACCTATGGTATCTACCGTGTCTATGAGACAATTTCAGAAATTGCTCTTGCTATTGCTGTAGTAATAAGTGCTCTCCTTGCTTCTAATGTTGTCCCTTCCCCATCTGTTCCCCACACCGCAGCCAGAGTGATCTTTCTGAAGCATGAGTGTGATCACAACACTCCCCTGCTTAAAACCCTACGTTGGCTCCCTATTTCCCTCAGGATGAAGTCCTTAAAAATAGCTTCATGTTCTGGCTCCTGCCTGCAGCTCCAGGCTCATCATTCCCCAATCTCCTTCTACCAGCAGCTCACTTCCACCCTGCAACGTGTGTATCCCACCCTCCAAGGCTGTTTGCAATTTTCCAGAGGCACCTGGTTGTCTCTCCTCCCCAAATCTTTGCACATGTTGTCCACTTCACTTGTAACAATATTCTTCTCATTCTTTGTATGGCTAATTACAACTCACTGCAAGCCTCTGATTTTTTAAGTTTTCCCAAATCCTCCCTGATGGCACCTTGCCGCTCTCCACCTCCTGTCCCTTCTGCCTTATGAGAGAAGGGAGTTAGCCCTATTTTAATGTTTGCCCTACTAGTTTGGTAGTTCTTACTTGTCTGTTTTCTTCACTAGACTATGAATTCTTGAAGGCATGGTCATGGTCTGTGTCTCATTCACTGATGCATCCTCACACTTCAGAGCTTGGCACAAAGTAGGCATTTAAGTATTTGTTAAATGGATGTTCAATACAAATCTGATGAAACCGCTCATGTGAGGCAATGCCATGGAATGAAGGTACACTGAACTTGAATCGAGGAGATGGTTGGTTCTGGGTCTGCACACCGTTGAGCAAATCTCTTAATTCTGTAAGCTTGAGATGCCTCTTGTATCAAGCAGGAATATCTGTTCCATCTCCCGGCCACACAGAATTGTTAGAAAGAGCAGAGAGGTCAGTGCATTTGAATGTTCTTTGCAAAACAGAAAGCATCGAAGTGGGGAGGCGTTCAGTTAGTAAGACTCTATGGTTTTGTCGTCAGGAAATGTGAGCTGCACACAAGACGTAATAGAAGCAGGCAGTAGCTAGCCAAGCACAGCCCCCTTTGCCTTGACAGTTAAGAGTTTTCAAATCACTTTGGAGTTACTGTAAGAGAACACTTTTGGAGAGCAAGTTATTTTTAGGGATGTTTTTGTTAATTATTTCCTTTCTTTTGTGTTTATTCCTTTGAAAAAAGTTGATCTCCTTTCTGTTTCTGCTTCCTTTTCCAGAAATGACTCATGCTCTAATCAGATAATTCATCTTTCAACGTTGTACTTAAAATTCTGACATACTTTGCAGTGAATAAACTAGAAATAATTTATGTGAGGAAATACGTTTATGATGCCATTAGGGGTTTTTTTCATATACTTGAGGAAGTAGGGGTTCCTGAAAGCTACTCCTCTTGGATTTTTGTAGCCCTGTTTGTTACATCCAGCATTTCTACATTTGCTCCACTACAAGAACATAGCCCCTGTTAGCGGTAAACAAGTCTAGGATTTTTTGTTTTCATCAAATGTGAAAGACATTGTGTTGTCTACTAATTTTACTAGTTTTTCCTTTGTTACTATTGTCAAGAACAATAAAGCTAAATCAATTTGTTGGCCAAAATAGGGCTATCTTATCCTGTTCTCTTTCAATCAGTAGACAGGAGGACCCTTAAACCCTTATGGATACTTAGTACTTTCCATCTCTTAACAGTTGGTCATATGTACGTCCATCCATCTATCCATCCATCCATTCATCCAATATTTGTTGACCACACAACTATCTTCCAGGCACTGTCCCAAGCTCTTGGGATAAATTAGTGAGCAAAACCAAGGTCTCTATTTTTAGGTACTTATGTTCCAGGGAAGATATGTGTGTATTATCTTCTCTAGGACTCTGTGACCGGCTTTAGGCTGGAGACATATTTGTGTGCCTTGCAGTGTTTTTGTAAAGATCAATGTGTTTCTTTAAGGAAGATACAACTAGTAGGTAGTGTCATTGTGAGAGGAAGTGATCCAATAACATATGGGACAAATTGAAAAGGAGAAGGAGAGCTGCCTTGGAATTTGGCTGTCAAGTGGGATAATACAAGTGTTAAAAGACACACACCTATGGATAATTGAAATAAGACTCTTGTTACCCTTTTAACCTCTCATTTCTCTGCACTCCTGGATAAACTAAGAGATTGAAGCACAGGGATTCATACTGGGGAATTGAGAGTTAGGCAGGCCTGGATTTCCTGGCTATGCCCCTTAATAACTGGAAGATTTTGAACAAGTAGGATAACCTTTCTAGGCCTCAGTGTCCTCATCTGTAAAGTAAGGATAATAAGAGAACCTACCTCAGAGGGTTGGTGTGAAGATTGGATAGAAGGATAAATGTAAGGAGCTGAGCTTATGGTAAACAAATAATAAATAAATAGCTTACTGAAATTATTAATCCTTTAAAGGAGGAATTTTTTTCCTCCCTATTTGAATGAAGACTCCCAAGACTGAAAGTATTAAGTTACTTGTCCATGGACACATAAGTAGTAAGACAGTGAATGCCATGCTTTGGCTCTGCAGCTGTCTGAGTTTTCTGCTGTACTCTCTGGACTCTCAAGATGTAACTGTCCCCAGAACAAAGAAAATCAACCAAAAATGGTGTGTGTGCTTTTGTAAAACCAACAGAAAACAAAACAATAAAAACTGTAAGCAAATATTTAATCCTAGTTAATAGTTGATTTGCTCTCTCTAGTAGATTAGCAATTTTGAAAGTACTTTCTGTATATACTGTTTAAGTTTGAACAAACGTTGAAGATACATATGTTGAAGATAATCGGAGCCAAGTTTCTCATTGTTGAGGAAGAAAGTTCGTGATGGAAGGAGGGGAGACTGGGTTCTATCTATGTTGTTGGATTGGAATTGAGAACATAAGTGTGAATGTATATGTATTATTAATATGAACATACATAGAAAAATATTCACACATTTATACATATATTCTTATCCTGGTTCTGTCTACTAAGGTGACCTACAAGCAGACTTCTCAGTAGCAATGTGTACCACCTGGTGATGGATCATGGTTTCTAAATACTGTTCTCCACTAAAAGGCAGAAGAGTTCCTTGGACAAATGCTGATTGCAAGACTGATATAAGGATAGTACCAGATGAGCTGCAATGTCTTATGGGAAAAGGAAGCCAAGATGTTCATAAGAATAATAGAGAGATGATGGGGCACCTGGGTGGCTCAGTTGGTTTAGTGTCCAACTTCAGCTCTGGTCATGATCTTGCAGTTTGTGGGTTCCAGTCCCATGTCAGGTTCTGTGCTGACAGCTCAGAGCCTGGAGCCTGCTTTGGATTCTGCGTCTCCCTCTCTCTCTGCCCCTTTCCTGCTCACACTTTGTCTCTCTCTATCTCTCAATACTGAATAAACATTTAAAAAATTTTTAAAGAATTGTAGATAAAATATAGGAAACAGCTTGAAAGGGGTTCTCACTGGCCAAATCTAGGATGAGTTGATAAATAAACGGTGGCCATAATAGATTACAAATTACTGAATAGTGTAAGAATCCAGGATTCCATACTGATATCAGTAAATTAATAAATGACAGAGAAAAGAAGGCCCTTTCTTACAGCACAATGTCAACTAATAAATAAAAAAAAGACAGAGTAGAGGAGTCACCAAGGGATATAAAACTAGTAGGTGAGAATTTAATGAGAAATAGGTATCCACATGGTCTTAGTATCTCCTAACAAATCACCTATTAATTACAAAGAGGGGGAAAAGTAACATTACCGTGGAGAAGCCTGGGAGAGACCACCGAACCAGTGGTGAGCCAGGGCTGGCTCATGCCAGCTTATGACAGCCAACAGTGTGCATTTCTTCCCAACTCTCTGCTCAGTGATGTCACTCCACCAGCTTGAAACAGGCCACAGAAGTATTTACACTGAAAATTGTTAAACACTACAAATAAGCAATCCCTCTCCCAGCTTAAGACCTGTTATTAAACATTTTAGAGCACATCAATGACATTAACCAAGTGATCAAAGATAATATCGCCAATCTTAGGACAAATGGACATGATGTGTCTTAACTTCCAGAAACACCCGTGCCTTCCTGCTGTGCTTTTCTATATAATTCCATCAGGAATGGCTCTTGGCTAGTAAGCATGTTATGAAGGGCCTCATAAGTTTCATCATACCAACATTCTGCTGTCACAAAGCTCTCTATACTGTGCTATACGAGGGAAACACCTTTTAACCAAAAGGATTGTATGTTTAACACTAGAATTTCAGTTGTCAGTGAAAAGGAGACTAGAAACATGGTAGGCAGGATTGGAGCCTCAAACACTGCTGCGGCAGGTCCCGTTCTCATGTAAGATTTGAAGCTTTCATCATTTCTGTCCCAGACTCATTGATGAGCTTTAGGGTCACCAGAAACTTTAGTCACTCAATGTAGTTATAAAATTAATAAATTTTTCTTTAATGTTTATATGTTTTTGAGACAGAGACAGAGAGAGAATGTAAGCGGGGAGGGGCAGAGAGAAAGAGGGAGACGCAGAATCCAAAGCAGGCTCCAGGCTCTGAGTTGTCAGCACAGAGCCCGATGTGGAACTCAAATCCATCAACTGTGAGATAATGACCTGAGCTGAAGTCGGATGCTTAACTGACTAAGCCACCCAGGCGCCCCTAATATTTTAAATGTCATTTTTAAAATTCTAATAAGTCATTTTTTCTTGGTGACATGCCTATTTTTCAAATAGTGGGAGTTAAATTAGTAAATGATAGAGAAAATTTGAGAATCAGAAACGTAAAGTTAATTCTTCAGTCCATTTCCCTAATGGGAAAGTAAATACCATCATAGGCACTTCATCACAGGCATAATCAACAAGAACTACAATTGGAAAAAAGCAGTGACAAAGCCTTTATGTGTCCTTAGTGCACATTTGAGGTCTATCCAGTGCTTGTTTACTTCCGTTAACTCTTAATTGTCACCAAGAAAACACTGACATGCCCATCAGTGTGCCTGTGTGGCCACTGGTGATTGTGAATAACTTGGAGAAGGTCGGTGTCCCTGTTCTAGCTCATGTATTCCTTTTGTTAAAGTTTACATATTTATTTTGAGAGAGAGACACACAGAGGGGGAGAAGGAGAGAGAGAGAGAGAGAGAGAGAGAGAGAGAGAGAGCATGAGCAGGGGAGGGTCAGAGAGAGAGGGAGAGAGAGAATCCCAAGCAGCAGGCTCTGCGCTGTCAGTGTGAAGCCAGATGTGGGGCTCCAACTTACAAACTATGAGATCATGACCTGAGCCGAAGCCAAGTCTGAGCTTCCCAGGCGCTCTGTTTTCTCCTTTTTAAAATCAGCTCTATTGAGCTGATTTAAATATACTAACAATCACCGGTTTTAGGTGTGTAATGAAATCTGTTTTGACAAAAGTACACAGATATGGGACCATCGTAATCATGATAGAGAACATTTCTATCAATCTAAAATTTCCCTCCTGTCCCTTTGTTCCCTCACACCCCTCCCTGATCCTTAGGCCCTGGCAGCACTGACGTGTCACTGTAGTGTTTACTTTTCTAAAATGTCATGTACGTGGAATCACACAATATGTTTTTGGTGTCTGGCTTCGTTAACTAGCATACTGCTCTTGACGCTCACCCATGTGTTACACCTACAGTAGCCTGTTCCTTCTTATTCCTCCTGTTCCTAGTTCCCCATTGTAAGGCCACACCACAATTTGCAGTTAATGGGCATTTAGGTTGTTTCCAATTTTTAGGTATTATAGATAAATCAGTCACATTTTTTAAAAATGTGTATTTATTTTGAGAGAGAGAAAGAGAGAGCACAGGTAGAGGAAGGGCAGAGAGAGAGGGAGAATCCCAAGCAGATTTGTGCTGTCAGCGCAGACCCTGATGTGGGGCTCGATCTCATGAAGTGTGAAATCAAAACCTGAGCCAAGATCAAGAGTTGGACACCTGGGACATCTGTGTGGCTCAATTGGTTAACCGTCTGACTTCTGATCAGGTCATGATCTCGTGGTTCAAGAGTTTGAGCCCCGCATCGGGCTCTGTGCGGACGGCTCTGAGCCTGGAGCCTGCTTCAGATTCTACAACTCCCTCTCTCTCTCTGCCCCTCCCCTGCTTGCACTCTGTGTCTCTCAAAAATAAACATTTAAAATTATAAAAAATAAAAGGAGTTGGACGCTTAACCAACTGAGCCACCCAGGCACCCCCAGCCTCATTTTAATGACAAGAAATTCTTCTTTACTGCCCTTGCTTTCCAATTTAAAAATATTGCCGACTACAAGTTGGATTGAGTGAAATCATCAGTGTTTCTAATGAGAACTGAAAGAAAACCGGTTGGGGAAGACTGGCTCAGCTATACTTCTTGATGCTCTCACACCCAGCTGGGATCAACCTCTCACTTTCTCTGCCTTGGGAGTTTTCCCCTGTAGCTTTCTTATGGTGTATCACACCCTCTACTTTCTATGTTAGCCATTTTGAATTCCCTGTTAGGAGCAAGGACTTTGCCATATTTATCTTTATTTGACTCAGTGCCTAGCAGAGTGTCTTTCACGTTATAGGATTATGATAAATATTAAATGAATTGATTCAGATTCTTCTCTAATCTCTCCCTTGGCTATGTAAGTGGTTTTTTATTATTCTTTCAATCCATTATTGCATTACCTCTAGAGTGTCATAAATAGGTTTCCTTAAATCAGAATACAGTAAAACGTTGGTTTGGAAGCATATTCGTTCCTGAAACAAGCTTGTCATCCAAAGCACTTATATATCAAAGTGAATTTCAAGAACCATGGTCTCAGTTTTGATCCTGTGGCATTCAGCATCACATAATACTCATATTGCAAAACACTGCTGGTTATCAGGTTAAAATTTATTAGAAATGTTTGCTTATCTTGTAGAACACTCGCAGAATAAGCCACTGGCAATCCAAGATTCTGCTGTATTTCAAATCCCATCTCTGCCTTAACATCACTTAGAGTATAACCTTTGAGCAGATTTCTTTTTTTGGGTATAGACGTGAGCAGATTTGAATAAACAGATTTGAGGGGCACCTGGGCAGCTCAGTCGGTTAAGCAGCCGGCTCTTGTCTGCGGTTCAGGTCGGGATCTCATGGTTCATGGGTTGGAGCCCCACATTGGGCTCTGTGATGGCAGTGCAGAATCTGCTTGGGATTCAGTCTCTCCTCTCTTTCCCTCCCCGACTCGTGTGCTCTGTCTGTCTCTTTCTCAAAATGAATAAACTTTAAATAAACACACAAACAGATTTCAGATTCCCTTTCAGTTCTAGCATTTGAAGATTTTATAAGTCAGAAAGCACCTGCAAGGGGAGAAAACAACATAGGAGGGAAGGGGGCTGGAGGGAGGAAATAGGCAAGTAAAGATAGGCTGTGTTTTATGCAATGAAAAGAAATGTTCACTAGGCTTATTGTGATCATTTTGTACTATGTACAAATATCGATTATGTTTTATACCTGAAACTAATCTGTTATATGTCAATTATACCTCAATTTAAAAAATACCATGTAGTTTCTTAAATAGAGTAAAAATTGGAGGAGGAGTCAAACAAAAGTTGATGTGTGGCTCAGCGTTTATTGGTAGAGCACGCTTTTAAATTGTCTCATTTTGTAAGGAGAACTACAAGAACAGTAGTTATTTGCCTGTAGTAAATTTAGAATATCAGTAATTAGGCAGCTTCTCCTGCTAAAAAAAAACTGATGTTGAGACTGGCCACGCCTTTGCATGGGGACCTATAGCCCCAGTTATGACTGTCGTCTGGAGGGAACAATAGTATTCCTCTTCACTCTCAAATGGGTGTTGGTTTTGAGCAGTGCATCGTATGGCTATGCAGTCTCGGAGCCCAAGGTCTCCCTACCCGTTGCAGCGGTCTGACCTCGGAGTGGCTCCATAGTGCTTGTTTTCGGCTGATTACTTCAGCGGCACGGTTTCCAGCTGGCAAACCCTCTAGAGCCATTTTCTTCTGGGCACTCTTCTTTTCTAACATGTCAGATGTTTTTGCCTCCTCATATGAGACTTGAGCAGATTCTCCAAACTTACTAAAGGCCGCATCCACCGTACCCCTACGGCAAGGGTATAAGAACACCATTCATTAAGCATTCACTGCCCTCTTCCCAAGTGCCAAGTATTGAGTGGGGCTTGGGGTAGAAAGAGACAAAGATGATAAAGATTGGCATGTAAACCAATAACCCAAGTGTGCTGAATGCTATCTCATAGGACATACACATTTGCAACATCTGCATAGGTCACAGGGGAAAGAATAATTACTTTAGGTGAGAATGGAAGGAGAGGGGGAGAATTTTGAGGAGACCTCAAAAAGCAGTGTACACTGAACAGAGGGACGGGAGGCGGGGCATGGAACAGGACAGGGGGAGACATCCTAGGAAAACAAAGAGACATATGCAATAATCCACGGGCAGAAAATACATGGTATGACTGGGGAAGCAGAAAGTGGCCTGGTCTATCTATTTGTTGCAATATACTGGTTTGGATCTGAGTGTGAGGCAAGACCTTGGAGCAAATCCAAGGGGGTGTTGCTATTAGAAGCACCAGAAGGGACCTTATTTCACATTGAGCACGGACTCCTGATGATTCCATTTGAGTGAGATATGGGTGTAGTTTCCTCCTGAAATTTTCCACTACAACATTCCTGCATGCATTGACCAATTTCAACGCAGACTTTCCTTATGTTGCTTTATAATTAGAAGCCAATGAATTGAAGCCCCACAGCGGTATGTAGACTACTAGTGATAGCTTTATGGAATTGTTTATTTTTAGTTTGGCAAAGGCAAGGCAGTAAATATCTCAATTAGTAAATTGAAACAGCACGGATGAGAAATGCCCACAAGGAGATAAGGAGTTAGAAATAACTAAGTCAGTTAATTAAAGGAAACCCTCATTTCACTTACCCACATATAGAGGATGAGGAACCAACCTACTGTGTGTGTATGTGGGGCCCCAGCGATGAGACCCCGTGCGTGCGTCAGCTTCCACCTGTTTAGTTATCTCTTACTCTAAGAGCAACGGGGATGAGGTATTGGACTCTGCAGCCTGGACCATCTCGCTGGGTCAACGTCCCATCACAGCGGGGTGGGACATTGTCCCGGACCACGGAATATCCTCATCCTACTGTTTCTTTCAACGTGACCCGAAAGGGGCCTTACTATGTCGCGTTAGGGGAAGTCGTTCATTTTCATATTCACATTTAGATTCACATTCTGCGGCTTAATGTGTGAAAACGTTGAACAAAAACATGCATGTGGTACTGCAGAATCATTTCATTGCTTTGAGATAGAATCTCCTGCATTATATCTGCTTTTCCATTTTAAGTTTGGGGGGAAAGCCAGAGGTGGTCTGCAAAGCTTCGTCTCGAGAGTTTAGGGTTTGGAGGATTGAATCATGCTCTTCCTAGAACTGAAGCTCTTTAGGAAAGACCGTCCCAAAGACAAAACATGAACCAGAACCGCAAGACACTGACAGGCTTACAGACAGGAGGTTTGTGTTTTAAAGCCACAAAACACCAACATTCAGGTGTCGTGATTTTTTTTTAAAGTTGCATCCTTGAGTCCCTTTAGATTTATGGCATGTATTTACCCCAGTACGAAGGGTCCTTTGGATCTTCCCTCCCTCGCCCCACCCTGGGGGTGGAGGTGGGGGGGAGTCAGACAAAGATTGTTGTCTTCTTATGCTTAACAATCAGCCACAGTGTCAGCTCTCTGTGGTCTGTAGGGGGATGATGGGGCTCCGTGCATGTTAGGTTAAATTTCTGTCTCCTCTCTGCTTTGTAGACTGGAGAAAGATAGCATTCAGCAGAGCCTTAGCCACGAAGCAAAGGCCCAGGCCCTTCAGGCCCAGCAAAGAGAGCAGGAGCTGACACAGAAGATACAGCAAATGGAGGCCCAGCATGACAAAACTGGTAGGTGGCAGGGAAAGATTAGAGCCCGGGCACTCGCTCACAAGCCAAGCCCACGCCTTACTGTGAAATGACATCAGGAACACCTGTAACCTTTGGCTGGCCGAAGGGAGCAGATGCTAACTACACCGGAGATTCCGAATTACATATTAGTTAGCGTTTAAAAGAGAAAACGGAAAGTATTGCCCACTGTCTGTTGATTTCAGAGTGCTGCTGTCACATCTGTTGCACCATCTGGATTATGAGTTTATTTACCTGTGTTCAAGAAACGTAAAGCTGAGAGAGACCACAACAAAGTAGAAAAACAAAGGGCTTGTTTTTGGCTGGGTTTTCAGGCACACATGTTATATAAAGAAAATAGCATCAGAAGCACTGCGGGAAATGCTCTGAGCTTACAGTTAGAGTCTCCTGAATAGCATTGAACAGTTCCCACCGTACACACATTATAGCGACTCTAAAAGCCTAATGAGTTTGCTTCAGCATCCAAACTGGAGAAAAGCTTTAGCCATTAATCGGTTCTTAATTCACTGTCGCAGCTGGATGTAATTCAGTGGCTCCAAATTGATATGTTCCTTTATTTAATCTTTGCAGCTTTGAACATTTTTAGCATTTGTATGCTGTCCCCACCTCCCCCCCTACCCCAGCCCCATCTAGAGTGATGTTTAATCCTTCACATTCTTCAAGTTCTCAAACTGCTGGGGAAATTCGCTAATACAAGGCACTGACCACAGCTGGCAGCTTGGCGAAAAATTGCCATCTTTCATCACGTTGGCGCGATTTCGCAGCCCGAGTTGGCCAGTAACTCTTTACCTTGCATTTGAAAGTAAAATGCACTTTCCAAGCAGGCAGTTTGATGTGTTCAGTCGGAGCATTATGTGGCTCCTTTCACTTCGGAGCTGTGTGTTCACAGACAGTGTTAGTCAAAACAAGACAGTGGCGGTCATTATAATTCCGCACCACACACTCCAAGCTGATTGTACTATTAAAAACAAAAGTTTAATTGATCCTGTCTCTTCCAGAAAAGTGTTGCCTGATTTTTAGTGCCTTGATTTATTTTGCTGTGGATGATGCATGCTTTTTGCAAATCAACAGCCAACATTAAAAAGAAATAAAGGAACTTAGTAAAGCTTCCACTTAAATTTGCACATGATTTCATGTGCACCACACTTGACAACATGTGAAAAAATTATTGCTTATCCTGTAGGTGGAAAATTGGCCATGTAAATTTCCCCAAAACGTCAATTTGCTGACAAAGAGGCCAATGTCATACCGACTCACGAGTCCCTCCAGCACCTTCCAGATTCAATGGATGTTTTTCCACTAAAAGGAGGAAATTCTAGGAAAAATCAGTGTTTGCCTCCCTGCTCTCAAGATTCTGGTGATCGAGGAGTCTTGGGCAGAATCTCTGAGCACTGCGAGAGAGTACTGAGCTGTTAAGACCACCTTAATAGCACTCCCTTTTATTTTGCACAAAAATGTCACACTCTCTTCAATTCCTTGACCAGATCTTCCTGGAAACTCATATTGTTGACAGTGAAATCTGAATTCTAGGGAAATTATGTATTTTACCTTCATAATAAAAGAAGTATATACCAGGGGTGGGGATAGGGAAATATATGAGCGAATATGAAACTCAAAGCAGGAGTTACAGTATAAAGAGAGTTCCTAATTATTTTAGTTTTGACTTATCTACTTGTGATCATTCTTGATACTCTCTTTATAGTACAACTGTCAAAATGAAAATATAATATCTTGCATATTACAAAGCTATAACATCTGTGACTCCACTTGAGGTAACTGACAGTTTATCAGCTTGTTAAAACGTTACCCCAAGCTGGTATGATAAAAAATGTTTCTGGTGTGTATTTATTAGAAGAATTAATGCCTCCCAAGATTTAGCATCTTGCCAGGTGGCTGGTCCTTCAACTTAGGACATTGAAATTAACGTAGGGGTTTAGAGGAAATGGGTGGTGGTCTTGGCACCTTTACCACTCTAAGCACGGAAGCATGCTGTCACAACCGTAAACATCTTGTGTTGGGGGGGGTTCTTGTTATTTCTAGAAAATGAACAGTATTCACTGATGGCCTCCCAGAATATATTTTTGACAAAGTTAAAGGAAGAGTACTGTGCATTAGCCAAGAAACTGGAACAAATCTCCCAAAAAAGCAGGTAGGTAATATGATTCAATATTTTCAGAGCACTGTTTGTGAATACTGTCATTTGTTTCCTTAAAAAACAGCATTTCCACGATTTTAGAGTCTAACATCAAAATTAGATATGTGTTGGTGTATTTCCTGTGAAAATATTTTCTCTGAATGAACACTTTCTTGATTGTCCATACAGACAGCCTGGTGTGTCTTCATGATTATGTATATGTACTATTATTGGACTTTCTGAATGTTCACAATTGATAGCTACAAAACTTCAGAACACAAGGGTCGAGATGACAGGTATTCTAATAAAGGAGGCAGATAAATCAAACAGTTGGAAGGTCTTATGCTAGTACAGTTCATGTTTTAATCTGTTATCACAATTCTCCACAAACACACAGAAACTATCTTTAGGTCAAATGGTAATAGATGAGACGTGTATATATAACAATGAAAGCAGGTGATACTTTAAAATGTGTAAACCCAAACAATTCTTTCATTCCCCTAAAACTGTTTTACTAGGACAGCTATCATTCATTTTGTAGGTACACTGTTTTTGTTTATTTTTTAGTAGGCTCCACGCCCAATGTGGGGCTCAAACCCATGACCCTGAGATTAACAATTTTGTGTTCTACCGACTGAGCCAGCCTGATGCCCTGGTACGCTGCTTTTTTATAAAATAGATTGATTGAGATCTTAATTATTTTTGGCACATTTTCTAATCAGATTATTTCAGTGAATGAATTATTCTGTACTCTAAATTGTAAAAATCCTGAATTTTCATCCCAGCCTGAATGTGACAGTGTAACCTCAGTCAAATTTATTCAACCTGCTTGAACTGTTGTTTCCTCTAGTGAATGGATGATGAACAGAGTCACTTTGAACTGAACTATGCAAGGCATCATTCATGTACCTAACTAGCTGTCAGATATCACATTAAAATATAACCTGATGGAAAAGTAACCTGTAGATCTCTTCTGTATTTTTCTGAAGTTCACTTAGATCTACATAGAGCAAGCAGTAGTGGTCAGCCAACAAACTCCTAACGTAGGTATCTCGTTCAGGAAGACTGTCTGGGAGGGTATCTGAGGACCCTGAGTCCCGTCTTGCATTCCTGCATCAATGAGGTAGCGTAGCTGATGGAATCCCCATCCCTGAATCTTTGGGGTCATCAGAAGACTTATGAACGCAGTGCTTTCTGCTTGCAGAAACACAGAGGCCTCCAGGACATGCTCTGACACATGTACCTTTTTAGCGAATACCAACTAAATATCTTGTTTGGGTAGGAGAAAAAGCTCAGGGTGACCAAATGCCAGATTTTTTTCAGTAAGTTTGACAAGGGAGCCCAAATGACTTTGTTATGGAAGAGGCTCTCTTATCAACAGTACTTACTGCTAACTAGAAATATTTGATTTGCCTCCTGTAAATCCAAAAGTAAGTAATTTATTAGAAGAAATCAACAACAACAAACTAGATCATATAACTTAAGAAAGAATTACATTGATCTGGGACTTGAAAGATTATGTTATCTTCATGCTGCTTTGTGATTGGGAGCACCTGGGTGGCTCAGTCATTTAAGCATCTGACTTCGGCTCGGGTCAGGATTTTGCAGTTCGCGGGTTTAAGACCTGCATTAGGCTCTGTGCTGACAGCTCGGAGCCTGGAGCCTGCTTCAAATTGTGTGTCTCCCTCTCTCTCAGCCCCTGCCCTATTCATACTCTCTTTCTCTTTCTCTCTGTCTATCAAAAGCAAACATTAAAAAAATGAACATTAAAAAATATGTGCTTGGTATATATTACCTAATTCTTACAACTTGAGACAGGAATTATTATCTTCTTCACAGATGAGGGACTCCCTACTCAGGGTGTTGAAATAGCTGGGAAGGGCGGAGCTCAAGTTCTATCTTTGGAACTATTTCTAGTTCCAAAGCCTATGATCATTCTTGTGATAAGTATATTTCATATCTACTACCAAAGAAAATCCAGGCCAAAGTAGTTATGATAAAGTTTGGGAAAGAAAAACTAATCTTTAAATTCCCATGGAGTGGGGCACCTGGGTGGCTCACTTGGTTAAGCATCTGACTTCAGTTCAAGTCGTGATCTCAGGGTTGGTTCATGAGTTCGAGCTCTGCATCGAATTAGGGTCTGTGCTGACAGCACGGAGCCTGCTTGGGATTCTCTCTCTCTCTCTCTCTCTCTCTCTCTCTCTCTCTCTCTCTCTCTCTCTCTGCCCTTCCCTTGCTCATGCACATGTGCTTTCTATTTCTCAAAATAAATAAAACTTAAAAAAGTTCCCATGGAGGTGTAGGTATGCTTGTCATGTGAGGGTAAACCTGTGACTTGGGTCTATTTGTGCCCTGTGCTCCGCATCCCCTTTTTCCTGCTCTAGATCTGTTCATTCACCCTGTACTGATCCAGTGAGAGTGTAGCCCAGCCCCTCTCTACCTCCTCTTGCTTAGGACGCCTCCAGTTCCTGACCACTACTTTGTCAACTGGGCGTGTTCCTTTATGTCTGACACACAGATGGCATGCAACATAGATTTATTGACCGAATGAATGAAACAAGTGTGGTTTCACCCCTCCTGATCTGACTCTGGTCCCAACCTGGTCCTCCTCTGTCATGACCGGCAGCGTGCAGCGAAAACCACTTTGGAATCCAGAAAGAGCTAGGTTTGAGTATGGCTCTGCCCCTGGGCTTCGTGACCTTGGGTACATTGTCTAATCTCTCCAAACCTCAGCTTCTCCATCTGAAAAACATTTCTAAAATCATGTTGCAGGATTGTTGTGGGAATCAGAAATATAGAGAGAGATACACAGGTCCACATATGTACAGACATGCATGTGTAAAGCACCTGGCACAGCGCTGGAGACGTAGAAATATAACTGTGGCCGATGGCATTGTTGGAAGAGTCTTGACGGGGGTGACTTATATCTGACTTTGCTGCAGTCGTTACTGTTTTTTCCAGGGAGGGCCGAGTGCCGTTCTAACAGACACAAAGCCTGTGCCACAAGGAAATACTTTTTAAAGGCAAAGGAGGATCAGGGAAAGGCAAATCTGGTTGTGTTTCAAGTCCTGCTCGGACACCTTATTTTGTAAATCTGAACAGTTAGCATAGGCGTCCACTGTAACTTTACAAGTGGACCCAAGCATAAACACTCAAAATATTGTTGCTTATTATTGTTAAGACTTCTAAGAGCCCCCAACGTTTAAAAGTATTCATTTTGTGGATCTCACAAAGTGGCTGATAGGCTAAACTGTGATTTTAAGGTTTGTTTGTTTACTCTTAATTTCTTGTCCACTGAGTCTCTTTTCCTGCTGCCTCCCTCCATGAAGCCTATGACAATTTTCAAAATTTATATAAAACGTAACATGTGATTTCGACATTACCTCTTGCTTTGAATTCACCTATAGAACTTGAAGGGCTCAGAGTGGGGCGTGCCTCTGTACACCCGATACTAACCTTCTGGGATAGGGGCGCCTGGGGGGCTCAGTTGGTTGAGCGTCCAGCTTCGGCTCAGATCATGATCTCACGGTTCATGGGTTCGAGCCCCGTGTCGGGCTCTGTGCTGACAGCTCAGAGCCTGGAGCCTGCTTTAGATTCTGTGTCTCCCTCTCTCCTGACCCTCCCCTGCTCATGCTGTCTCTCCCTGTCTCTCAAAAATAAATAAAAAACATTAAAAAAAATCTAATCTTCTGGGATAAATAATTTTTCCTGTGCTTTAAGGTGAGGAAAATCTTGGAATTTTCTGAGCTTTCTAAAATTGTCATCATTGTGGAAGTTCAGTCCCCAAAATAATTAAACCCCATGGGAATTTTGATCCAGCTTTTCCTCAGAGTAGTACGGTAAAATTTTTCTTAAAAGTAGATGTATTTATTTTGTATTGATCCACAATTTAAACCCATCCCTGTTGCATCTTTGTCTTGTCCATGACATTCCTCCAAGGGTTCAGTATTATTTATAACTACATACTAGCCAAATGGATTCTTACCACTGATACTAAGCTGTATTTTTAAATTCACAGATTCAGCGGTTTGCCTGGAGCCCGTCAGGTCGGTAGCTAGGAAAGCTGACAATCTGGGCTCCCCATTGCGTGGTCCCTAATCGGTTACCCAGTCTTGTGCTAGGCGGCTCTGGGCAAGTGTTTGAAACGATTCTTCCGTGTGTGTCTGATGTAGTGTTTTCTCCCTGAGTGACTTAAGTCCTGTCGCTCCTGTTCCACGCTGAGGGGGGTGAGGGGTGGGGGGGCGCGGTCTGTAACTCCAGGGTTTGTGAATGGCATGTCCCATTTTAAAACTAAGAAGGAACTGCCGATCCCGTGCATTTCACATAGCTAGTTCTTGACCACCAGACGAGAGAATTAATTCCATTTTGCTCTTAATTGGCCCCGGACAGACATCCTGGCTGACTGTAGTTGACCCTCTCATAAACTTTAGCTACCCTTCCGTCTCTATCCCCCAGGACCCCAAGAGCTTCTTACAGAGGTAGGGCTGGTTTTTGAGGTTGCTAAGTGGAGATATTTAAATATTCTCCCTGCAACTGTGATTTCTCTTTATCCAAGTGAGCGCAGGGCTCCCTCTGCACAGTATCTCTCAGCTGAATCAGCAGTAAGATGTTTGCGGGCGGCTTGCTGGGCTCTGACCACGGCCTGCGAAGCGCTGAGAAAGGTGGGGCACAGGAGGGGAGCCTGGGGACAGGCTGTGCTGCGTCTCAGGGTCTCCGCACTTGCTCTTGGAAGCGACGGGCTCCCAAGCATATAGCCCGTCTACGCGGTTCTGTATCTCCGCTTTCTTTTCTGGTTGCCAGGCTCGTGGATTGATGTCTAACCCTGCCCATTGTGTATTTGTGATTTGCGTTTTGTAATTAAGAGGAACAATGGGAGTCCACTGGGTCTCGTTATATATAATGGTTGGTTTAATTTGTTTCACTTCTATCTTGTTAATTGTAAATTGATCATTAAGATTTGAATTCTAATCTGTCACTAGGGTTGTGGGTATTGAGGCTAGAGCAATGATCCTGGTTTTAATCACTGATGATGAGAAACAAATTTTATAATTTTGGTACATATTGCAGTTCATATATTTTAACACTGTATTTTATGGTGTTATAAATATTGTTAAATGACTTTTAGTATAGTTTTACTGTGTGGACTATAATGTATAAATTATATTACTGTTTTGGCAACAGTCAGTATCCAACTGTGTGAGTTTAATTGAAGTAAAGAACACACACCCGGTTGAACTATTTTTTTCTCCCGGCATGTTTGGATGATGTCAGGTTGGGACACTACAAAAATTATGTTCTACAAGGGAATACTGATTCTGACCTCTGATAATTGTCACCAAAAGCTGAGTGAGAATCTAAAAGAATAAAAAATGAAGGGGTCATGTTTTCCCTTAAAAAGCAGTTATCGCTGTAATCCTAATTATAGTAGTAAAATATCATACTTCATGCAAATGCAATTACACAATATAACTGGTGTATAAAAATGCAGGGAAAAGTTCATGCTTCTGTGAAGCCCAAAATTTCCTAAATTTTCAATGAAAATGCATTAGAGTCAACTATTCTTTTATAGGACACTGGATAGCCGTGTCACAAATGTAATCTCAAACTAACACAGAAACTTGTGCCAGAAGTTTACTCTCTGAACTTTGCAAACTACTATTTCTTTCAGTATATCATGGGCCCTAGACAGACAACAGATGATGTCTATGTACACTTACCAAATTTTTATTGGACATTGGAACTTGGAAGGCAAATCAACATTTTAAGCAAAGGGGAAAAAAAAAACCAAAAATATGCAGAGCAGAAAAAATATTGTAGCAATAAAATAAAATACCTGGTAGTAATATGTACTTTTGCAAATAACATTTATATTTTTGTGGTCATGGAAGACATCCTCATAGAGCATTTGGCTATAACTACAAAGGAGAATTAAGAAAAAAAATCCTGGGGCACCTGGGTGGCTTACTCAGTTAAGTGTCTGACTTCAGCTCAGGTCAGAATCTTAGTTTCTGAGTTCGAGCCCCGTGTATGTCAGGCTCTGTGCTGACAGCTCCGAGCCTGGAGCCTGCTTCCCGATTCTGTCTCCCTCTTTTTCTCTGCCCCTCCTCTACTCATGCTCTGTCTCTCTCTGTCTCTCAAAAGTAAATAAACATTAAAAAAAATTTTTAATTAAAAAAAATCCTATGACATCACCATCCAGCTAACTATCATTAACCTGTGGCATATTTCCATCCAGTGAGTTTGTGTGTGGATATAAATGTGTAGGTACACATGCGTTTACCTCATGAGTAAGTTATACTGCATATATTTTCCAGTGAACATGTGTCTACATCACTACTCTGGAAACAAGTGTAATGGAGTCATTTGTACACATAGTAGTTCTTTAGACATTTAAGATGTGTCCAGTTTTAACTGTAATGAATAATATAATAATAATCTTGTCCGTAACTCTGAATTTTTTATGATCCCCTTAGTTGAAATACCCTAAAAGGGGATTGTTGGACCAAAGATTATGAACCTTTTTTAATGTTTTATTTATTTTTGAGAGAGAGAGCGCACCAGTGAGTATGAGCAGGGGAGGGGCAGAGAGAGAGGGAGACACAGAATCTGAAGACAGGCTCCAGGCTCCAAGCTGTCAGTACAGAGCCCGACGAAGAGCTCGAACCCACGAACTGTGAGATCATGACCTCGAAGTTGGACGCTCAACCAACTGAGCCACCCAGGCGCCCTGAACCTTTTTGTTTGTTTGTTTCTGTTTCAATCTTAGGAACCCTTTGAAGGCTATTAATGTATATGAGTTTGCTCAAGAACTATACTAAATTCTTCTCCGTATATATGTCCTCACCTCAGTATGTGACACAAAGAAGTAAGAGACTGAAGAAAGAAAAAGCGAGAGGCAGTATTACACGGTGGGCCAGACAGCCCTGTTAGAGCTGCACAGGCCAGTGTTTGTATCTGGGGAGGCCTAGTCCCCATTCGGGTGACCTCAGGCAAATCATTAAACCTCCTACTCACCTCACAGAGAAAAGGAAGAAACACCTTGAAGAATTAATTGCCATCATTAATATGAAGGATGGATTCTGCTACCTGGCAGAATAAATACTCAACTGGAATCCGATTTTATTATGCGTTTCATTGAGTAATTCTGGAAATTGGATATTTTATAAATGTTTATTGGCCATTTCTGTTTCTTCCTCTGTGAGTATTTTTTATATTCTCCATATGTTTTTAAGGTTTATTTTTGAGAGAGTGGGAGACAGAACGTGAGCAGAGGAGGGGCAGAGAGAGAGGGAGACAGAGAATCTGAAGACAGGCTCCAGGCTCTGAGCTGTCAGCACAGAACCTGATGCAGGGCTCGAATCCACAAACCGTGAGATCATGGCCTGAGCCAAAGTTGGACACTTAACCAACTGAGCCACCCAGGCACCCCCTCCATATTTGTTCTTAATTGGCATTTTGAGGGAGAGTGGGGTAGCACTTTATTCAATGATGCCTCTAATTGTTTAGATTATATTTTTTATGTGTCCCTCTTTCTTTTTTTAATTCTGAAAGTTTATTCCCAGTTCCTTTTGTTTTTCATTATTTTTTTTCCAAATCAAAGTGACTTTCAAAAAATTTTTTCCAGGTTTAGAGATATACTTTATGTATAAGTTTAAGAAGTGCAGCACAATGGTTTGATTTACATGTTTTGTGAAATGATTACCACAGTAGATTCAGCTAACGTGACTTTATTTTTTATCTTAAATAGGTATCCATTGCAAAGCTTCAAAACTATGGAAAAGGAAAATAAATTTTTAAAAATTCATAATTCTGACACCTATAGATAATTAATACTAATATATGACATATACATCCAAATAATTTTGATTAGGGGCACATGGACGGCTCTGTCGGTTGAGTGTCCAACTTCGGCTCAGGTCATGATCTCACAGTTTGAATTTGATACCTGTGTGGGGCTCTGTGCTGACAGCTCAGAGCCTGGAGCCTGCTTCGGATTCTGTGTCTCCTTCTCTCTCTGCCCCTCTCCTACTCATGCTCTCTCTCTCTCTCTCTCTCAAATATAAAATAAAACATAAAAATTTTTTTAATTAAAAATATTTTTGATTATAAAATGGAGTCACTTTAAATATGCTGATTTTTAAATATTTTCCTTTCTTATCAACATATCGTATATCTATGTCAATGAATAATGCTAACAGATAGCCACCCTATCAGAATAGCCTCTTGATATTCCTTTGCATAAGTAATATAACCAGTCTTCTGTGACACATTTCTGGGTTAAATTTCCAGATAACTGGGTTGCAGAGCAAGATTGTTGCTAGAAAGGATGATACTATGAACATTATGATTTTCTGTGTGTAAAGGTTTTATAGTTTTATAATGTAACATCTAAGTTTCTTTTATGATTATTCCTTTAAAAAGGGACTTTTTTCTGGGGAAGTACCTGAGAACAGATAAATATTCTTATGCGTGTTTTCCTAATCAGGTTTAAGCATATTTGTTTTCTTTTTGGGATTTATTTTGGTGCATAGTGGTTGTTGTGATAGGAGATGCTATCTTGGAAGAATGCTAAGTTAATAATTTCTTATAACTGTATTACATTCTCATATATTGTATGTGATTTTGAAAGGAGAAACCTAAATCACTATTGATCTAGACTATTTCAAATATAGGCGAATTCTTATTAGAAGAAGCAAATGTAGATCGAGTGTTTGATCTAAGCTTGAAAATGAGACAATCCCAGTCCTCATGAATAATCTTATAAGAAAGATAAAGTGGGGCGCCCAGGTGACTCAGTCGGTTAAGCGTCTGACTTCAATTCAGGTCATGATCTCGCCACTCTATCAGAATAGCCTCTTGATATTCATGGGTTTGAGCCCTGCATCGAGCCCTGGAGCCTGCTTCAGATTCTGTGCCTCTTTCTCTCTCTCACTCCCCCAATTGCACTCTGTCTCTGTCTCTCAAAAATAAATAAATCTAAAAATAATTAAATTAAAAAAATAAAGCAAGGACAGGGATATGGTTTTTCTTGGAGCGATACCTTTCTGGTCTTCAAATTTTGAGACTTGAGCTAATCCTCCACGATATGAAAGAGGAAGCAAGCATATTTCCTGAGGGACGTTAATCATCACCAGAGTACATATCCATGATTCCCAAAGTGAATATGTCAAGACAGAAAGAAGACAGGGGAAACAGCACCTGAGTAGCAAAGTGGAGGAAGTGGAGGAACCTTCAGGAGCACTTCTTTGTGGAGCAAGCTGATCTACTCTCGGGATTCCAGGAAAACTTGGAAGGCGGAAGCGGAACTTAGGACTGAAACCAGTTCTGCCCCCACCCCATGCAGCCAGTGACTGTCTCTTCTCCACCCAGAAAACTAGCGCCTTCCCTGTCTGAAGAGTTTAAATCAGCAGGCTCTGGTTAAAAGAGGGGCACTGAAGGGAGATGAGAAACATTAATAGAAAGTCTGTATTCTGAAAGACGGGATCCCTACCTCTCTATTTCCACCCAGCTCCTAGACCACTGTTGGGTTAGAGTTATACACAATAAGCAGGGAAGGGGAGGATTCTTCTGTTGAGAAGCAGAATGGCCACAGAGGAAAGAATTATAGACACTGATATTAGAAAGCTCCCACTGGAAAAGATGGCTTCACATTCCGTCACCCTACCCTAAAGCTCACTGTCGTAATAAACTACTTAGCCAGCAAGGACCAATCTTCAGGTGGTCACAGCATGTAAATAGAGATTTTGACTTAACTACATACTGAAATACTAGTAGTTACACTGACAAGCGGAGATGGGGTCTGGAGTAGAAGAGTGCCATGTTTCATTATTATGTGCTTTTAGGAACTACCTGACCTTAATCATGTGCCATTGCATTAGCTATGTTAATTAAGAGAGATAACTTTCTGTCACAGAGGTGAGGTCTGGGGTGGCTCCTTTATCCTCTAACAGCATGATGGCTGGCCTATGAGAAGCACTCGATGAATATTGGGTATGAATATGTGTCATGATCACTTTTGTGTTGCTTCTTGAAGAAGCCATCTCTTTCAGAGGAAGTTGTTATTCCTTTCTCTGTCCCACACTTGAGTCTCTGAACGCATCCCATTTCTCCACTAGTCAGTTTGCCATTTCTGGAATATTCTGTTTTACATAAAATAATTTGTATTATTCACACTGTTCTGTTTAAGTCTCGAGTGGAAGGTGATGCTATGGTTGTACAGTAAAAACATGCTCTGGTGACAAGAACCTTTAACAGCCGTGATTTCTGTGTGTTCACCTCTCTAGATCTGAAATAGCTCAGCTCAGTCAAGAGAAAAGGTATACATATGACAGACTGGAAAAGTTACAGAGAAGAAATGAGGAATTGGAGGAACAGTGTGTCCAACATGGGAGACTGCATGAGATAATGAAGCAAAGGTAAGGAGGACTTAATGACCAACTGACATGCCGTATATTGAGGAGGGGTTGGTCCGAAAGCGGAATGGGAATCAATGTGGAATAAGTGGAATTCATGATCACTATGGTGCTCAAAAGACATGCGTGAAATCCAATACTCTTAAGCATTAATGCTTTCTCAACTCACGTTGTTCTTCTAACACTCAGAGGGGAGTGCATATCCCTCTTTACTGTTCCCTAGAGGCATAGAGTTGGGTTTAATACAGAACTTTGTAGGAAAACCATCATCTACCTTTAAGGTGTACATCGGAAATGTAATATAGAGGAATTTCATAGAAATTAGGTTTCGCGTGTGTTTTGTGAGGTAAAACATGTACAAGGCCTAAGAAGGTTATATGTGTTAATCAGTGGTTGCACTGATAGTCTTGCTCAAGTCAGGATTTGACTCCACACCTCTTGGTTCTTCCTGGTGGTATCACCTTGGGCAAGTTACTTGACCTCTCTGAGCATCGGTTTCTTCATCTGTATTTTGGGGCTAATAATGTATGTAAAGCACCTGGCTCCCAAAGGCCACCTACTACATGGCATCAGTAATATTGACTCCCTTCTTCTAGACAAAGAAATGCAAGCTCAGAGAGACTAATGGATTTGCTCCAAGTGGCAGTTGAGTAAGTGGTAGAGTTCAGACTTGAAGCCTGATCTTTTGAGTCCAAATTCTTTTCTATTTGTGCACTATTATTTTGTGATAAACCCAGCTCATTATCGTTTTCTCTAAATGTCTCGTTTATAATTTCTATATAATGATGGATTCCTCATGGGAAAAAAAACTCAAAAATTTCCACCATATGACGAATGGGTAGACTCCATGTGGCAATCACATGCGTTAACGTCACAGCCAGCCTTCCAGTGGTTTTCTGGGCCCCCAGGTCCTCGTTCCTATCCCCATTCCCCAACACCCCACACCTTCTTTGCTTCCGAAGCAACTGTGGACACTATTGAGAGGAAAATGCAAATGCTTGTAGACTCCTTTTATTTTGTCTTTTAAATTTAAATTCAACATAGAGTCCTTGGCGAGGGAGAATTTTACAATTTTGATCACTTGCTCCATTGAAGAAAAAGAAAGGGAGTCAGAAATGGCTTTTTAGTCCCCAAAATATTAAAAGATAAGTGTTTTTGAAAAGCATTAATCCTTCATTTGTTTACTCATTAAAATATTTACTTAATCTCAGACACTGTTCTAGGCCAGACTAAAATATTTTAGGTTTTGTGGGCCACACGTGCTTTCTGTCACACAGTCTTTGTTTTGTTTCTTGTTTAAGACATTTTTTAAATGTTTATTCATTTTTGAGAGACACAGACAGAGTGTGAGCAGGGGAGGGGCAGAGAGGGAGGAGACACAGAATCTGAAGCAGCTCCAGGCTCCCAGCTGTCAGCACAGAGCCCGACGTGGGGCTCAATCTCAAGAACTGTGAGAACAATATGTGAGCCGAATTTGGAGGCTTAACTGATTCAGCCACCCAGGCACCGCCCTGTTTTTTTGTTTTGTTTTGTTTTGATTTGTTTTGTTTTCACAGCCTCTTAGGAAAGCAAAACCTTTCTTAGCTAGAGGGCCAGCAAAACCTGCCAGAGGATTTGTCCTGCCCCTTGAGCTGGAGTGTGCCCCATACTCTGCAACCAAGGCATCTTTCTCTCTTTTTTTTTTCTTAAATTTGATTAGATTTCACAAAATGCACTCACCCATATTATCTCACTTTGAAACATACCAGAAAGAAGCTGTTACTATCATCCATTTCCAGATGGAGAAAGTAAGGCTCAGAAAGAAACAGTTGCCAACTAAGGTCATATAGCAAACTAATCATTCATTCATTCAACAAATATTTATTGATTGCTACCGAATGTCATGTTCTCCACCACCTGTTGGGAATAAAACAGCAAAGTAAATACAGTTCCTAGTGTCATGGAATTTACATACTTACAGGGAAGATGAATATAGACAAAAGAATTTTGCAAATGTCTAATTAGTCATGATAGCAATTAGTTCTATGAAAGAGAAATGTACTTTGTAGGTAAAAGCTCCTCAAATAAGGGGACTTAACCTTGATCAGGAAACGTTTTAGTGAGAAAAATGGTACTTGAATCTCTAAGTGTCGGGATAGGGGTGGCTAGCTTTCTAGAATAGGAGTTGGCAGACTGCGCCCCAGCAGATAGCCCATTGTGTGTGGCTTATTCACATGCTTTCTGGGGCTCCTTTGGCACTGCAGTGTCACAGTTGAGTGCTTCAGTCATAGACTGTGACTTCCTGGCCCATGAAGCCTAAAAGATTTGTTCTCTGGTCTTCTCCTAAAAATGTCTACCAGCTCTTGTCCTAGGGAAAAGGAAACAGTAAAATTGAACATCTTGTGGTAGGACTTTTGAGAAAGGAAAGAAATGTGTATGTTCCACATAAAGAATAAGGGAAAGAATGACAGAAGATGAGGTTGGAGAGGCAAGTGAGGGCCACACCTAACAACAGGGCCATTAAGTTTTTATTACAAACCTTGAACTTTATCCTTTTACCAAAGAGCAAAAATAACTTAAAGTGTTGGGTTTTTTTTAAAAAAGAATGATGTGATCAAATATCCATTTTTTTGGTTTGTTTTTACTTATTTATTTTTGAGAGACAGAGAGAGACAGTATGAGCAGGGGATCAAATATCCATTCTAAAAATAGCATTCTAGGGGCGTGTGGGTGGTTCAGTCAGTTAAGCGTCCAACTCTTGGTTTTGGCTCAGGTCATGATCTCATGGTTCGTGAGTTCGAGCCCCATGTCAAGCTCTGGGCTGACAGTGCAGAGTCTGCTTTGGATCCTGTCTCCCCCCTTCCCACCCCTCCCACACCCCAAGAACAAATAAACATTTAAAAAAAAATAGCATTCTAGGCCCAGAGTCGATCATACAGTAGAACCGAGCCACAGTATTTATAGGAGCTCCAGTTAGTCTGGGAGAGGCTGGCAATGGTGGCTTGGACTTGAGGTGGTGGTAATAATTATGGAGAGAAGTAAAGAGATTGGGAAATATATAGGAGGTGAAACCAACAGGACTTAATAATTGGTTGGCTATGTTGGATGAGGCAGACGGATATAAAGAATAACACCCATATTTCTGACTTGAGCAATGGGTACATAGTGGGTCCACATAGAAGACATGTGCAAAAGAAGCAGGTTTGCAGTCAAGATGGCTCGGTTTGGGGAGGAGGCCAAGTGTGAAGTTTGGCCCTGTTGAACTCAATGTGCAGATGCCTCATGCAAATGGCAAGGTCAGATAAGCAGGTGGACATAGGGACTCAGCTTAGGAGACAGGTCTGGGCTGAAGATAGAAGTCTCCCTTGGCCCATAGAGGATATTTGAATCCCTGGGACTAAATGAGGTAGTAGATCACCCGGAGGAAGAATACAGTAAGAAGGAAAAAGGGCTTGCTGGGCCCTAGAGAACATTGGCATTTTTAAAGGTAAGATAGAGATTAGCAAAAGACATGAAGACAAGTAACCTGGGAAATAAGTGGAAACCGGAAGAGCATGCTGTCAGGTGTTCCAACGGATGGAAATGCTTCAGGAGAGAGGAGGGTTCCACCGGATGTGCTGTGTGGCTGAGAGACTGAAAGTGTCCAGTGGACTTGGTGATGTAGACAGCACTGGTTTCACAAACATAAATACTGTTAGTAGCAGAGCAGAGCAGCCATATTAGATTGAAAAGTTAGCGTGAGCTAAAAACCTGATGGAGCAAATTTAAACTGCTTTCTCATGAGGCCTGTTGGCAGAGGAGAGCAAGACAGACAGACCAAGCAGCTGGGCGTGGGGAGATGGGTTAGGAAGGGCATTTTAAAAAGGGAGTTTTTGGTTTTAAGTTGGAGGAGATGTGAATGTATTAAATTCTGGTTGTCAAGTTCATTAATGTTTTGCAGTCGGGAAAGTTACATTTTCCAGGTTGGTGATTTGAATCCCTGGCATCCACAAAGGCAGTCTAGGGAATTCATGTTAAAGACAGCGATGGCATTTTTTTCTAGTTACGTTTTACATTAAGTGTGGATTCCCGTATTTCGCCATAGGAAATAGAACCATGAGAGAGCTTCACAGTGTTTGCCGAAGGAATGAGCCTACAGCCAGTAGAGACCCACCAAGTGCACTCATGTGCTGCCCTGTGGTCAAGTACTGCGTTACCAACAATAGCTAGCAATCCGGGGGCACCCGGTCAGTTACACAGGTTTACATGGTTTTATTTTCTTCCTTACGGTAACGTATTGCTTATATTACATACATAAGAGCCGTTGACTTAAGACACGCAGCTGCTGATTGCAATGTAATGAATTAATAATGAGCTTAAAATTGGTAATTCTTCTGGAAACTACCTCAGAATGATCTTCACCAAATCTATTAAGTTGTATTCTCCTAATAGAAATTTTATTCCTTGAAAACCAGTGTTAAAAATAGGAAATTGGGGCACCTGGCTGGCTCAGTCGGTGGAGCATGTGACTTGATCTTGGAGTTAGGAGTTCAAACCCCATGTTGGGCCAAGAGCTTACTTAAGAAAAAATGGAAATAAGGTATTGATTTTCATCTAATTTGACATTTAAATTTTGGGGAATTAAGACTACTCACTGTTTTCACAGAACTACCTGAAAATAGAAGACTGAAATCTTAACCTTTATTTTATCATTTAAAAGCAAAAGAATACAAAATATTGGCAAATAGAATCCAATAATATTATATTTTTTAAAAACTTTAGTCAGACTTCTATAAGCCTTTTTGGAAAAAAAGTTTATTTTATTTTTGAGAGAAGGAGAGAAAGAGAGAAGGGAGGGGCAGGGAAAGAGGAGGATGAAAGATCCAAAGTGGGCTCATTTTGACAGCAGAGAGCCCGATGCAGGGCTCAAACTCATGAACTGTGAAATCACGACCTGAGCTGAACGAAGTAAGATGCTTAACTTATTGAGCCACTCTGGTGCTCCCAATAATATTTTAAAAGAATTATGCACTACATTGAAGTAGGATTTATCCCAAGTATGCAAGACTGGTTTAACGCTCAAAAATCAATTAATGTAACCCATCACATGAATAGGCACATGATCGTATCATTAGATTCCGGAAAAGCATTTGACAAAATCCACCACCCATTCATGATAAAAACTCACAGAAAACTGAAAGTAGAGGGGAACTTCCTCAGCTTAATACAGAACGTGTACAAAAAACTTAGTGCTAATATCATACTTAATGGTGAGAAATTTGAAGCTTCCCCACAAAGATAAGATATAAGGTAAGGATATTCCTTTTCACCCTTCCTTTTCAACATCATTCTGGTAATGCAGTAAGACACAAAAGGAAATAAAAATATAAACACTGGGAAGGATGATAGAAGACTTTGTTTATAGATGACATGATCATCTATGTAGAAAATCTTAAAGAAAATTAGCAAAAAAACTACCAGAACTAATAAGCAGCTATGGCAAGGTTGCAGGGTACAAGGTTAATATATGAAAATTAATCACTTTTCTAAATACCAGCAATGAACAACTGGAATTTGAAATTAAAAACTCAGCACCACTTATATAAGCACCCCAGAAATTAAATACTTAGGTATAACTCTAAGAAAATATGTATGAGATTTGGATGAGGAAAATTACAAAGCTCTGATGAATGAAATCAAAGAATTAAAAATGGAGAGATATTCCATGTTCCTAGATAAGAAGAGGCAATATTGTCAAGATGTCAGTTTTTCCCAACCTGACTTATCGATTTAGTGTAGCACCAAGTAAAATTCCAGTAAGTGATTATGTGGATAGTGACAAACTGCTTCTGCAGTGTATATGGAGAGACAGAAGATCCAGAATAGCCAAGACCATTTCAATATAATGAAGGAGAGGAGCAGAGTTCAAGGACTGATACTACCTGACTTCCAACTTACTGTAGGAATCAAGACAGTGTGGTATTTGAGAAAGGATGGACAAATAGATACATGAAACGGAACAGAGAGAACTAGGCTCAAATTAATGTAGTCAAATGATCTTTTTTTTTAATAGTTTATTGTCAAATTGGTTTCCATACAACACCCAGTGCTCTTCCCCATTAGTTGCTCTCCACCATCACCACCACCTCTTTTCCCCCCTCCCCCTTCCCCTTCAACTCTCAGTTCATT